>NC_048223.1:43068375-43173748 GCF_002007445.2 Ailuropoda melanoleuca
AGTGAAATAAGTCAGTCAGAGAAAGACAAATACCATATGATCTCACTCATATGTGGAATTTAAGAAAGAGAACAGGTGAACATATGGGAAGGGGGAAAAGAAAAAAAGGACAGAGGGAAACAAGTGACTCTTAATGATAGAAAACAATGGGTTTTATGGAGGGAGGTGAGTGTGGGATGGGCTGGAGGGTGATGGGTGTTAAAGAGGGTACTTGTAATGAGCACTGGGTGTTGTATGTAAGTGATGAATTGGTGAATTCTACTCCAGAAACCAATATTGCACTGTATGTTAACTAACAAAATTTAAATTAAAAAAGTTATATTTATTTACACTATACTGTAGTCTGTTAAGTGTGCAATAATAAAAAAACAATGTATATGCCTTAATTAATTCCTAAAAATTCTAGCCATTATCCAAGCCCTCAGCAAGTCCTAATCACTGATCACAGATCACTACAACAAATGTAATAATGAAAAAGTTTAAAATATTTCCAGAATTACCAAAATGTAACATAGAGACATGAAGTGTGCAAATGCTCTTGGAAAAATGGTGCCACTAGGCTTACTTGATGTAGGGTCCCTGCAAACCTTTAATTTGTAAAAAATGCAGTATCTGCAAAGTGCAATAAAATGAAGTGCAATAAAACAAGGTAGGCCTGTACTAAGATAGGTTTTTCATAAAAGTGAAGTGGTATAAAGCAAACTTCCAGAGAGTGAGGGAAACCTGTAGATGAAAAACCTACTGCACACATCATACTCCATGGTGAAAGACTGAAAACTTTTCCCCTTAAGATCAGGAACAAAGGTAAGCATACCCATTTTCATAGAGAACTAGAAGTTCTAGCCAGAATGACTAGGCAAGGCAAGGAAATAAAATACATCCATTCTGAAAAGAAGAAGTAAAATTATCTCTGTTTGCACATTATCAACAATAGCCAAATTATGGAAAGAGCCCAAATATCCATTGACTGATGAATGGATAAAGAGGATGTGTGTGTGTGTGTGTGTGTGTGTGTGTGTGTGTGTGTATACAACAGAATATTATGTAGCCATCAAAAGAATGAAATCTTGCCATTTGCAGCAACATGGATGGAGCTAGACTGTATATGCTAAGCAAGATAAGTCAGTCAAAGAAAGACAAATACCATAGATTTCACTCATATGTGGAATTTAAGAAAACAGATGAGCATAGGGGAAGGGAAGAAAAAAAAGAGGAAAGCAAACCATAAGTGACTCTTAACTATAGAGAACAAACCGAGGGTTGATGAAGGAGAGGTGGGTAGGGATGGGCTAAATAAGTGATGGGTATTAGGGAGGGCACCTGTTGGGATAAGCACTGGCTGTTCTATGTAAGTGATGAACCACTAAATTCTATACCTGAAACCAATTTTACCATATAAATTGAATTTAAATAAAAACTTCAAATCAAAAATTATCTCTGTTTGGAAATCATATGATCTTATATGTAGAAACCCTAAAGATTCCACCAAAAAACCCGTTAGAACTAAAATATGAATTCAGCAAAGTAGTAGTATACAGAGTCAACATGCAAAAATCACTTGCATTTCTATACACTCACAGTGAACAATCTGAAAAAGAAATAACAAAAACATTTCAATTTACAATAGCATCAAAAATAATAAAATATTTAGGAATTAACCAAGAAACTGAAAAGCGTGTATAATGAAATCTACAAAGCATTGCTAAAAGAAATTAAAGAAGACATAAACTAGTAGAAACACATCCAATGTTCATGGATTGGAAGACTTAATATTGTTAAAATGTCCATACTACCTAAAATGACCTACTGAAGATTCAGTGCAATTCCTGTCAAAATACCAATGACATTTTTTTTTTTTGCAGAAATAGAAAAACCTATCCTAAAATTCATATGGTATTGCAAGGAATCCTAAAACAATTTTGAAAAGCAAGCTTGAAAAAGAATAACCTGGAGGAATCATACTTCCTGACTTAAAAACTTCCTACAAAGCTACAGTAATAAAAAAACAAAAAAAAACCCAAAACCCTGCAGTACTGGCATAAAAGCAGGCATACAAACCAATGGAATAGAATGGACAGTCTAGACAAAAACCCTCATGTATATGATCAAATGATTTTAGACAATGGTGCCCGAGACCGTCCAATGGGGGAAAGGATGGTTCCTTCAACAAATGGTGCTGGGAATGCTGACTATCCACATGCTAAAGAATAAAACTAAACCCTTACATAACACTACATACAAAAATCAATTCAGAATGGATCAAAAACCTTAATGTAAGACCTACAACAATAAAAGCCTTAGAAGTCATAAGAACAAAAGCTTCATAATGCTGGTTTGGCAGTAATTTCTCAGATGTGATACTAAAAACACAGGCAACAAAAGAAAAAGACAAATTGGACTTCATGAAAATTTAAAAATTTTGTCGATTGAAAGACAGTGTCAAAAGAGTAAAACTTCAACCCACAAAATGGGAGAAAGTATTTGCAAATCATATATCTAATAATGGGTTAATATCCAAAATATATAGAGAACTCCTAAAACTCAACAGCAAAAAACCAACCTGATTCAAAAATAGGCAAAGTACTTGAATAGACATTTTTTGCAAGATGTACAAATGGCCAACAAGCACATAAAAAAGATGCACAACATCAGTAATCATTAGGGAAAGGCATGTAAAACTACAGGGTAATACCACCTCACACCCATTAGGATGGTTACTATCCAAAAAAAAAAAAAAACACGTTAGGATATGGAGAAATTGGAACCTTTGTGCACTGTTGGTGGAAATGTAAAATGTTACATCCGCTGTGGAAAACAGTATAGCGGTTCTTCAAAAAGTTAAAAAGAATTACTATATGATCCAGCAATTCTTCTAAGTATATACACAAAAGAATTGACACCCATGTTCATAGCAGCATTATTTACAATAGCTAAAATCTGAAGAAACCCAAGCGTTCAGTGACATGAATGGATTAGGAAACTTTAGTATATACATGCAGTAGAATATTATTCAGCCTAAGAAAGAAAGGAAACTAGCATATGTTACCACATGGATAAACCTTGAGGTCATCATGGTAAGTGAAGTCTGTCAGCCACAAAAAGACATGATTTTACTTATGTGAGGTACTTAGAGTAGTAAAAATCATAGAGACAGAAAGTAGAATGGTAGTTAGTGGGAGCTGGGAGGAGGGGGGAAGGGAGAGTTATTGTTTAATGGGTATAGAGTTTCAGTTTTATAAGATGAAAAGAATTATCGGAGGATGGGTGAACATAATATATTTAATACCACTGAACTGTACACCTAAAATAAGATGATAAATTTTATATTATGTGTATTTTATCACAATAAAAAATTTGCGAGAAAAAAAGCAAGTTCATGTCAAAAGCTGTGAAAACAGTCAAACCTTTTTCTCCCAACAGTTTAACCAAAGGAGATCATTTTAAAAGGAGAAGGTATATTAATATTTTAAATTTTAAAAGTAACTCATGGTTCTTAGTCTCCAGGTGTTTGAGTTTCTTCCAAGTTTTTCCTTGTGGTTGAGTTCCAATTTCAGAGCATTGTGGTCTGACAATATGCAGGGAATAATTTCAGTCTTTTGCTATCAGTTGAGACCTGTTTTGTGACCCAGAACATGGTCTATTCTTGAGAATGCTCCATGGGCATTAGAATAGAATGAGTATTCTTTGGTTCTGGGGTGTAGTGTTCCTATATATATCTATGAGGTCCAACTCGTCGAGTATGGCATTCAAAGCTCTTGTTTCTTTGCTGATTTCTTGCTTAGGTGATCTGTCTATTGCTGATAGGGAGTGTTGAGGTCCCCTACTATTAGTGAAATAAGTCAAGCAGAGAAAGACAATTATCATATGATTTCTCTCATCTATGGAACATAAGAACTAGGAAGATCGGTAGGGGAAGAAAGGGATAAAGAAAGGGGGGTAATCAGAAGGGGGAATGAAGCATGAGAGACTATGGATTCTGAGAAACAAACTGAGGGCTTCAGAGGGGAGGGGGGTGGGGGAATAGGATAGACTGGTGATGGGTAGTAAGGAGGGCACGTATTGCATGTTGCACTGGGTGTTATACGCAACTAATGAATCATCGAACTTTACATCAGAAACCAGGGATGTACTGTATGGTGACTAACATAATATAATAAAAAAACATTAAAAAAAATAAAAGTAACTCATGACAAAAGAAGGAGGGCTTCATGTCAATTAGTGTGGACTACTTAAACACTAACAAATTTTTTTCCAACTATGCTTTCTTTTTTTAAACGTATGCAGTGCCAGTGTTATTAATACAGTATAGTAGTAGACACTGAATTTCTCATGTTACCTGCTAAGATGGCAACTATGTAGATACTACAAAGTGAATAGCAGGAAGAATTCATATGTATGTACCCAGGAAAAACTATTATAATATATAAAGGAGCTTTAAAATAAAGCTGAATGTTATTATGTTGTATTATTAATGTTGTATAAGGTAATTATAACTTCAACATTAATTTTTCTTATTATACTATTGAACTTTATCAGTAGCTCTTCACTTTCCCAAGCAGCACCAAGGAATCCAGATAATAAGAAGTATTTTGGGCAGGAATAAATACACAAAAATAAAACCCAAAGTAATTTTTATTAGGGCAGTTTCAGCGAAGGTGTAGAGATTTTGACCTGCAAAATTTTGGAATGGGGAAAAAATAATCAATGAGTGATCCCTTAAAGTTAAAAGAATTTTACTAAAATTAATGGGGAAAATTAGAAGTGGTTTAAGTGTTGTGTAGAAAATAGATTAAGGAATTGAATTGACATTAAGAACTTACTTTCTCAAAGGAAATTAGTGTGCTTTGTAGTAGAATGTTCACAGTCATAAACTGGAATAAAAAATATCCCTAGGATCAACATGTTGGGTGTGTACTAGAACAGTCTACATCCATCCCCAGATTATACAGTTTCTCATACTTGACCAAGCCAGGCCTGAAGAAACCCTGAGAGCATGGCTCCCTCAGAGTTCCTGTTGAGACCATGTTGTATGAGGCAACTTGGACCTATTTCTTGTGGTTAGCATATGAGTTAGATCTCTGTCTAGTACCTACTATGCTTGGTTGACTTCAAATGTTATTGTCGACAACTTTTGCTTTAATTTACTTTCATCAAGTATTGCTGATATGGAAATGTACCTTTGAAGAAGATGAATTTATACTACTTAATCTTTTAAATATAGAAAAATTGTCTAATTTAAGAAAGATAAATATCTTAAAATCAGCAAATGACTTTTATATGTTTTTATTTTTAGTAAACACATTTATGGATTACTACTGCAAGTTTCCACCGGGTATACACTTTGATTTACAAGTGCTAAATGACCTTCTAAATTCTTTACTCAAACATTATTTATTGAAAGAAGTATTTCAGGTAGTGAACCTCAGCATAACGGTTAAAATGCTGGTAAGTAACCTGAAAATATATAATTTTCAATAAAGTAAGTGAATTTCTCTGTTATATTTCTTGTTTATATAATTTAGCAGTTAAATTTCTGTGTTTATTGAATACTTCCTAGAGAACACTTGTGTTTTTCAGCATAAATGATTTTGAGAAACTTAAGGTAGAAGACATGAAAATGAGTGTAATTTTTTTGTTTTATCCAGCCTACTCTGAAAATATTACTAAAAATATTTGAACACGTGGCAACTATGAAATTAAGGAATGCTGTACCTGCTTTAATTGATATATTTTGCAAGGTATGCTTTACTTTATCTCTTTTATTCTCTGATAGTGGATAACCAAGAAAATAATTCTTTCCACTTATACTCTTAAACTGCCTTTTACTCACATTCTTGATGCCAAAGAATTCTATTTTCAGAAAGAGTTTTTTTCCTCTGGGAATAGAATTTATAAAAATATTCCAGTGACTGATAGGCCTTCCCATTAAATAAATCGTTCCAAGCGTTTGAGTTTCTTCCAAATTTTTCCTTGTGGTTGAGTTCCAATTTCAAAGCACTGTGGTCTGAGAATATGCAGGGAATAATTTCAGTCTTTTGGTATCAGTTGAGACCTGTTTTGTGACCCAGAACATGGTCTATTCTTGAGAATGTTCCATGGGCATTAGAATAGAATGAGTATTCTATATATATCGATGAGGTCCAACTCGTCAAGTATAGCATTCAAGCCTCTTGTTTCTTTGTTGATTTTCTGCTTTGGTGATCTATCTATTGCTGATAGTGGAGTGTTGAGGTCCCCTACTATTAATGTATTTTTATCTATATGTCTCTTTATTCTGGTTAAGAGTTGGCTTGTGTATCTTGCTGCTCCCCTGTTGGGGGCATATATATTTATAATTGTCATATCCACTTGTGGGATGTTGGGTGCTGGGAAAATTGGTCAGCTACATGCAAAAAAATGAAACTTGACCACTTTCTCACACCATACACAAAGATAAACTCTAAATGGATGAAAGACCTCGATGTGAGACAGGAATCCATCAAAATCCTAGAGGAGAACATAGGCAGCAACCTCTACAACATCGGCCACAGCAACGTTTTTCATGACATCTCCAAAGGCAAGAGAAACAAAAGATAAAATGAACTTGTGGGGCTTCATCAAGATAAAAAGCTTCTGCACAGCCAAGGAAACAGTCAAAAAAACTAAGAGGCAGCCACAGAATGAGAGAATATATTTGCAAATGACATTACAGATAAAAGACTGGTATCCAAGATCTACAAAGAACTTCTCAAACTCAACACACGAGAAACAAATAAACAAATCAAAAAATGGGCAGAAGATATGAATAGACACTTTTCCAATGAAGACATACAAATGGCTAACCGAAACATGAAAAAATGTTCAAAATCATTAGCCATCAGGGAAATTCAAATCAAAACCACATGGAGATACCACCTTACACCAGTTAGAATGGCAAAAATTGACAAGGCAAGAAACAACAATTGTTGGAGAGGATGTGGAGAAAGGGGATCCCTCCTACATTGTTGGTGGGAATGCAAGTTGGTACAGCCACTCTGGAAAACAGTGTGGAGGTCCCTTAAAAAGTTAAAAATTGAGCTACCCTATGACCCAGCCATTGCACTACTGGGTATTTACCCCAAAGATACAGACGTAGTGAAGAGAAGGGCCATATGCACCCCAATGTTCATAGCAGCATTGTCCACAATAGCTAATTCGTGGAAGTAGCCGAGATCCCCTTCAACAGATGAATGGATTAAGAATCTGTGGTACATATATACAATGGAATATTACTCAGCTATCAAAAAGAACGATTTCTCAACATTTGCTGCAACGTGGATGGCACTGAAGGAGATAATGCTAAGTGAAATAAGTCAAGCAGAGAAAGACAATTATCGTATGATTTCTCTCATCTATGGAACACAAGAACTAGGAAGATTGGTAAGGGAAGAAAGGGATAAAGAAAGGGGGGTAATCAGAAGGGGGAATGAAGCATGAGAGACTATGGACTATGAGAAACAAACTGAGGGCTTCAGAGGGGAGGCGGGTGGGGGAACGGGATAGGCTGGTGGGGTAGTAAGGAGGGCACATATTGCATGTTGCACTGGGTGTTATACGCAACTAATGAATCATCGAACTTTACATCAAAAAAAAAATAAAAATAAATTTAAAAAAATAAATTGTTCCAAGCACTCCAGGTGACTTCTTTCTGATTTGTGAAGTCCTCTCTACACCTTAAAGATGATTAAAGAAAACTCCCTTTATCAAAAAGATATGAGTTCATTTGTTACCAAAAATAAATACACAGATGAATATATAAGTTCCAAATCATGACCAAAACAAAGAAAGTAGATAGGGAGAAACATGGAGGTTAGGAATTGATTTTTATATTGGCACTAAACAAAAAGAAAGAAGAATTTTTATGGCATTTTAAAAATATATTAAAACTTGTACTTTCGGATGCTTAACTGGTATTTAGCACTGCCCAACCATCCTTTTCAGAATAGGCTAATATTTAAAAAAACCCTCCCATTTTCTTTAAGGAGCAGCATCGGAACCACTCCAGCAGAATGTACAAATATTTCGGTGAATACTTCTAGATCCACATTACAAAACTTGACAGAATTACCTGCCTGGAAATTGCTTGAACCAGAAATTACTGATTTCCACTAGTCGTTTTAGAAAACCTCAGTTTGAGGGGCACCTGGGTGGCTCAGATCGTTAAGCATCTGCCTTCGGCTCAGGTCATGATTCCAGGGTCCTGGGATCGAGCCCCATGTCTGGCTCCTGGCTCAGTGGGGAGTCTGTTTCTCCCTCTGCCTCTTCCCCTGCTCATGCTCTCTCTTTCTATATCTGTCTCAAATGAATAAATAAAATCTTTAAAAAAAAGAAAGAAAACCTCAGTTTGATACTTCTTAGGAAGTTTACAATCTGGGATGAGATAAAAACACAAGTGCTAGTAGGCTAAAGATGAAATGAGTACCAAACAGGAGGTATGGGTGATAAATTCATTGAGATAACTTGGAAAGCAGAATATTCAAGTTTTGATTTCAAACATTATTTTCATTTTCACTTTTAATTCTTGAAGTAGGGTGTATTACTGTAGTTCTCAAATATTGGAAGAAAATATCCTTCAGGTTTTCAAGTGAATTTTAATTCTACTTGTCTCCTTGTTTCACTTTTTTCCACCATTCTCATAGTGGTTACATACTGGTTTTCAAATCTCATATTTGTATAAGAATGACTCCTTTTTTTTTTGTCCTCTACAGTTTGTTGAAGCTGGGATGGTATTTGACCCAGAACACTTTAACTATATTGTCAAGCTCTTATACCAACTACAGGCTCCCCAACAAGAAATAACTGCAGTTCTGGAAATGAAATCCAAGTAAGTAAAGTCATTATAATTAAGGTTAAATTTTATATACATACATGTCATATATGTATTATTTAGGGGCTTATAAAGGATGAAAGCAAAGCACTTATTTATCACTGTTCATATTCCAAACATCTAGATAGTGGCCCACTATAAGCCTTTCTCCCATCTCTTGGCTATGTCCTAGTCACATTATCATTAGTCGGGCTGTCTCTAGACAGCCCTCCTGGCCAGCCTCACCAAATCTTTCTCTACCTGATTCATCTCAGTGCCTGGCACATCAAGTGTAAAAGGAATCCCTTATCCTCTAATTCAGAACTAACTTAATTACACCTGATGCACTCTCTTTTATGTGAATAAATTTTCTTTCTTTCACTTCTTTTCACATTAGCTAAATAAAATACTTCAATGCCTCTTCTTCATTCTTTCTCTCACTTGTTCACTTTCTCTTTGTAGCTTATGGGCCTCCCACGGCCTTTTTATTTGGAAACCTATGATAATTATGAGTAGTACCATAATATACCTATATTGAGAAAAAGGAAAGCCATGACTTTTACAGAAACTTTAATTGAACTATTCCTTACATAGTATTACTAATTGTAAGTATTTAAAGGAACCATAACTTTTTAATGAAGTCATTTTTTAAAAAGTACAAATGATATTAACCAACAAAGTCCTTAAGAATGCCTCGAAAGGGAGGAGGAAAAAGATGGTGGAGGATTAGGGAACCGTATTTCAGCTGGTCCCCTGAATCGAGCTGGATATCTACCAGACCATCCTGAACACCCATGAAATCAGCCTGACATGTAAGAAGATACATCTGGATATCTACAAACAAACATCTCCCGGCGCTGGGTATCGAGGTACAAAGCGGGGAGCCATGAATCTGTGCACAGATATCGGAAGATAAACGGAAGGGGGAGGGAGCCCCGTGCTTACGTACTGGGAAGCAGAAGCCTCCTGCGCTGGGGAGCAGGCTGGACTTGCGGACCGGTAGGCTCCGGGAAACCAGACTGAAACCGGGAGTTTGGGAATGTGTGCACGAACCAGACTGAAACCAGGATCTCGGGAGCGCACGTGGGAAACGGGGGTGGCTGGCAGTGTTAGAAGCAAAGGACAGAGACGTGCTGGCCCTGGGAGTGAGGACTGGGAGAACGGCTGTGGGGCACACAACCCGTGAGGCTGCAGGTTTTTAGCAGCACTGACAGAAATGGAGTTAGAGTGGCCAGGAGAGCTCAGTGAAGAGCAGACTGCGATCTCTCTGTTCTGAGATGGGCTTGGATATGGTCACTGCTGCTCTGACCCTCTGAAGAGTCACAAAAAGCTACCAGGGAAAGCTGCAGGAGAAGAAAAGCTTGGAAAAACTTGTTCTCACTGTGCCCATCCCCTGCCACAGGGGACAGGGCAACTCTACCCAAACAGGGTTGCCTGAGTATCAGTGTGGCAGGCCCCTACCCAGAAGGCAGGCTGGAAAAACAAGAAGCCCACATCCCTAAGGTCCCTATAAAACAGGCGCTTCTTGCTTGGGTCCTGGTCAATAATTTGGGCTGTGTATATCCCTGCAACCACACCTCATCAGAATGACAAGGAGGAGGAACTCCCAACAAAGGAAAGAAACAGAGACTGAGGCCTCTGCCACAGAACTATTGGATATGGATATAACCAAATTGTCAGATATGGAGTTCAGAATAACAACGGTTAAGATGATGTGTAGGCTTGAAAAAAATAACGAAACTATAGAATATCTAAGGGCAGAAATGAGAACAAATCTAGTGTAAATTAAGAATGGTAAGTTATGGTCCATATATACAATGGAATATTACTCAGCTATCAGAAAGAACGAGTTCTCAACATTTGCTGCGACATGGACGGCACTGGAGGAGGTAATGCTAAGTGAAATAGTCAAGCAGAGAAAGACAATTATCTTGTCTATATGATTTCTCTCATCTATGGAACATAAGAACAAGGAAGATTGGTAGGGGAAGAAAGGGATAAAGAAGGGGGGGTAATCAGAAGGGGGAATGAAGCATGAGAGACTATGGACTATGAAAAACAAACTGAGGGCTTCAGAGGAGAGGGGGGTGGGGGAATGGGATAGACTGGTGATGGGTAGTAAGGAAGGCACGTATAGCATGGTGCACTGGGTGTTATATGCAACTAATGAATCATCGAACTCTACATCAGAAACCAGGGATGTACTGTGTGGTGACTAACATAATATAATAAAAAAAAACATTAAAAAAAAGAATGGTATGAATCAAATGCAATCTGCACTGGATGCTCTGACGGCCAGGGTTAACGAGGCAGAGGAACCAATTAGTGAACTAGAGGATGACATGGTAAGAAAGAAAGAGAAGAGGTGTGGCTTAAAAAACTCCACATTCAAGAAAAGAAGATTATGGGAGACTCAATGAAATCTTCCAGTGTCAGAGTCACCGGCATCCCTGAGGGGGTGGAGAAAGAGAGAGGTCTAGAAGAGATATTTGAACAGATTGTAGCTGAGAACTTCCTAATCTGGCAAAAGAAACAAGCACTTGTGTCCAAGAGGCAGAGAGGACCCCTCCCAAGATCAATGAGAATAGACCAACAACACGTCACATAATAGTACAATTCATAAATCTTTGATCCAAGGATATAATCTTGAAAGCGGCTAGGGGGAAGAGATTCCTCACATACAGAGGGAAGAACATAAGAATAATGTCAGACCTGTCCAGAGAGACCTAACAAACTAGAAAAAGCTGACAAGACATATTCAGAGCACTAGGTGAGAAGAACATGAAGCCAAGGATACTGTATCCAGCAAGGCTGTCATTCAGAATGGATGGAGAGACAAGGACCTTCCAAGACCGGCAGAAACTGAAAGAATATGTGACCTCCAAGCCAGCCCTACAAGAAATATTAAGGGGGGGTCCTATAAAAGTAAAAAGACCCGAAGAGTGATACAGAGCAGAAATTTACAATCTATAGAAACAAAGACGTCACAGGCAGCATGACATCATTAAAATCATCTCTCTCAATAATCACTCTCAATGTGAATGGCCTAAATGCTCCCATAAAAATGCCACAGGTTTGCAGATTGGATAAAAAGACATGACCCATCCATATGGTGTCTATAAGAGACTCATTTTGAACCTAAAGATACATTCAGACTGAAAGTGAAGGGATGGAAAATCATTTTTCATGCCAAGGAACCTCAAAAGTAAGCTGGGGTAGCAATTCTCATATCAGACAGATTAGATTTAAACTAAAGACTGTAGTTAGAGATACAGAATGAAACTATATTATTTTTAAACAGTATATCCAACAAGAGGATCTAACAATTATAAATATCTATGCCCCCAAAGGGGAGCAACAAGATACACAAGCCAACTCTTAACCAGAATAAAGAGACATATAGATAATAATAGCAGGGGACCTCAACACTCCGCACTCTGCTCTCAGCAATAGACAGATCATCAAACAGAAAATCAACTAAGAAACAAGAGCTTTGAATGACATACTGGACCAGGTAGACCTCATGGATATAGATAGAACACTGAACACTACACCCTAGAACAACAGAATACTCAGTCTTTTCGAATGCACATCGAACTTTCTCCAGAATAGACCATATACAAAACAGGTTTCAACCGATACCAAAAGACTGAGATTATTCCCTGCATATTCTCAGACCACAGTGATTTGTAACTGGAACTCAGTCACAATGAAAATTTGGAAGAAACTCAAAGACCTGGAAACTAAGAACCATCCTGCTTAAGAATGATTGGGTAAACCAGGAAATTAAAGAAGAATGAAGCAATTTATGGAAACCAATGAGACGAAAACACATCGGTCCAAAACCTATGGGACACTGCAAAGGTGGTCCTTAGGGAGAAATACATAGCCATCTAAGTCTCACTCAAAAGACTAGAAAAATCTAAAATGCAGTCTTTATATTCTCACCTTAGGAACCTGGGGATGGAACAGAAGAACAGGTCTAACCCACCACGAAAAGACAATTGATTAAGATTAGAGCAGAGATCAATGAATTAGAAACCAGGAGAACAGTAGAGCAAATCAACCAAACTAGAAACTTGTTCTTTGAGATAATTAGTAAGATCGATAAGCCACTGGCCAGACTTATTCAAAAGAATAGAGAAAGGACCCAAATTAATAAAATTATGAATGAAAGTGGAGAGATCACGACTAACACCAAGGAAATAGAAACAATCATTAGAAACTATTAACAACTATATGCCAATAAATTAAAAAGCTGGAAGAAATGGATGCCTTCCTGGAAACCTATAAACTACCAAGACTGAAACAGGAGGAAATTGATTATCTAAACAGACCGATTAATCATAAAGAGATTGAATTAGTGATCAAAAACCTCCCAAAACACAGGAATCCAGGGCCTGATGGATTTCCTGGGGAATTCTACCAAACATTCAAAGAAGAAATAATATGTATTCTCCTGAAGCTGTTTCAAAAAATAGAAACAGAAGGAAAACTACCAAACTCATTCTATGAGACCGGTATTACCTTGATCCCCAAACCAGGCAAAGACCCCATCAAAAAAGAGAATTACAGACCGATATCCCTGATGAATATGGATGCCAAAATTCTCAACAATATCCTACCTAATGGAATCCAATGATATATTAAAAAGATTATCCATCACGACCATGTGGAATTCATCCCTGGGATCCAAGGGCAGTTCAACATTCGCAAATCGATTAGTGTAATAGGTCATATTAAGAACAGAAGAGACAAGAACCATATGATCCTTTCAATTGATGAAGAAAAAGCATTTGACAAAACACAGCATCCTTTCCTGATTAAAGCACTTCAGAGTGTAGGGATAGGAGGTACATTCCTCAATTTAAAAAACCACCTATGAAAAGCCCACAGTGAATATCATTCTCAATGGGGAAAAGCTGAAAGCCTTCCCCTTAAGGTTAGGAACATAACAAGGATACCCACTCTTTCCATTATTGTTCAACAGAGTACTAGAAGTCCTAGCAACAGCAATCAGACAGCAAAAAAGAATAAAAGGTATTCAGATTGGCAAAGAGGACGTCAAACTCTCTTCGCAAATGAGATAATACTTTATATAGAAAACCCAAAAGACTCCACCCCCAAATTACTAGAACTCATACAACAATTCAGTAATGTGGCAGGATAAAAAAAATCAATGCTCAGAAATCAGTTGCATTTCTATACAAAAACAATGAGACTGAAGAAAGAGCAACTAGGGAATTGATTCCATTTACAATAGCACCAAAAACCATAAGATATCTCGGAATAACTTAACCAGAGAGGTAAAGGATCTGTACTCTAGAAACCACAGAACACTGGTGAGAGACTTGAAGAAGACCCAAAAAGATGGAAAAACATTCCATTCTCATGGATTGGAAGAATGAACATTGTTAAAATGTATATGCTACCCAGAGCAATCTACACTTTCAACGCCATCCCAGTCAAAATACCAATCACATTTTTCAAAGAGCTGGAATAAACAATCCTAAAATTTGTGTGGCACCAGAAAAGACCCCAAATCGCCAAGGAAATGTTGAAAAAGAAAAACAAAGCTGGGGGCATTACAATGCCGGATTTCAAGCTGTACTACAAAGCTGTGATCATCAAGACAGCATGGTACTGGCACAAAAACAGACACACAGGCCAATGGAACAGAATAGAGACTCCAGAAATGAACTTTCGACCTTATGGTCAACTAATCTCTGACAAAGGAGGAAAAAACATCTAGTGGAAAAAAGCCACTGTCTTGAATAAATGGTGCTCGGAAAATTGCACAGCTATATACGAAAGAATGAAACTTGACCACTCTCTCACACCGTATACAAAGACAAACTCCAAATGGGTGAAAGACCTCGATGTGAGACAGGAATCCATCAAAATCATAGGGGAGAACATAGGCTGTAACCTCTTCAACATCGGCCACAGCAACTTCTTTCATAACACATCTCCAAAGGCAAGAGAAACAGAAAAATGAGCTTTTGGGACTTCATCAAGATAAAAAGTTTCTGCACAGCAAAGGAAACAGTCCTCAAAACAAAGAAACAACCCTCAGAATGGGAGAAGATATTTTCAAATGACACTACAGATAAAAGACTAGTATCCAAGATCTATAAAGAACTTCTTAAACTCAATACATGAGAAGCAAATAAACAAATCAAAAAATGGGCAGAAGATATGAACACTTTTCCAATGAAGACATACAAATGGCTAACCAGACACATGAAAAAATATTCAACATCATTAGTCATCAGGGAAATTCAAATCAAAACCATGTTGAGATACCACTTTACACCAGTTTGAATGGCAAAAATGGACAAGGCAAGAAACAACAAATGTTGGAGTGGATGTGAGAAAGGGGAACACTCTTACACTATTGGTGGGAATGCAAGTTGGTACAGCCACTCTGGAAAACAGTGTGGAGGTCCCTTAAAAGTTAAAAATTGAGCTACCCTGTGATCCAGCCATTGCACTACTGGGTATTTACCCCAAAGATACAGACGTAGTGAAGAGAAGGGCCATATACACCTCAATGTTCATAGCAGCATTGTCCACAATAGCTGAACTGTGGAAGGAGCCGAGATGCCCTTCAACAGATGACTGGATTAAGAAGCTGTGGTCCATATATACAATGGAATATTACTCAGCTATCAGAAAGAACGATTACAGAATATTTGTAGCAACATGGACAGGACTGAAGGAGATTATGCTAAGTGAAATAAGTCCAGCAGAGAAAGACAATTATCATATGGTTTCACTCATTTCTGGAACATAAGAAATAGGAAGATCACTAGAAGAAGGAAGGGAAGAATGAAGGGGGGGTAAACAGAAGGGGGAATGAACCATGAGAGACTGTGGACTCTGGGAAACAAACTGAGGGCTTCAGAGGGGAGGGAGGTGGAATTGGGATAGGCCGGTGATGGGTATTAAGGAGGGCCCATATTGCATTGAGCACTGGGTGTTATACGCCAACAATGAATCATGGAACACTACATCAAAAACTAATGATGTACTGTATGGCGACTAACATAATAAAAAAATTTTTTTTAAATGCGTAGAAAGCTCCTTCATACAGCTTCTACAGCTGTTGTCATCTCACCTCTCATTATCTTCTGATGCAGAGGTTTTCAGACGTCTTGGTTCGTAGTGTCCATAGGCTGAAAGAAATCCATTAATGGTTTTATTTATTAAGTTTTTAGATCAAAACAGTTGATAGTAGGTATTTGATGGTACTTGACAGAGGTGCTTTGAAAATTTAAAATAACCTATGGAGTTCCTGTGAATTCGCTCTAGTGCCCTGGATGTCATGGTACACAGTTAGGGAATTGCAGTGATTCTGCTGGGTGATCCTGCTTCCCTTGAAGCACCAGCATTGAAGATATATTTGACTTTTTCAAGTCCTATGAATTTTTTCATTTCTTTAATGATAGCATTTAGGTTGTTTATAAAAATTATCCTGTTTAGGTTAAATAGATTATTGAGACTACCTAGGAAATATTTTTTGTGAGAAAAATGCAATTTGTCTAGCACAGAGCTCAGGGATATAATCCATTTATAATAACTAGAGTACATCGATATTTTCTTCCAAACATTAAGTCATTCTTCTCCTGATCCATATGCTAACAAGTTGGCATTTTGGACAGTGGCAGCTATGACAGAGAGCTCAAATGACTAGCAGATGTTCCTCTCCTGTCAGATGGAGTAGCTGTTGAAACAAGGGAAGTGCACCTCTGGGTGCCAGAGGAGCAGCACTACCCTTGTGTCCAGGACAGCTACACAGCTCCACCCTTCAGGCAATGATTGGGAAAAGGATCTCGGTATAAGAAGGCTCCAGAACAAATCAGCCTTAGTTTTCAAATTTTCAAATTGACATGATCACCAAATATTTTTGTAGCTTATTTTACAACCCCTAATTTTGAAAACTGTATCCTTATACACTCTGCTTCTCCTTCCTGTGCTCCCACTTCAAAAGAATTATCTAGTATTTTCAAGAGGGATTAACATTGGTGGCCTATTTGATGAAGGACAGACTAGGATAATAACTGTGGGTAGCTAAGGGATATGGGTTGTGGTTAGGGATGTGGACCCAACCTCAATGCAAAAGGAAAAAAAAATAGTATTTATCATTTTATGTTTGAATTTTCCTGACCCCCTTTGAAATAATTGCCCTTTTCTGGGTAGGGAAAGTTTTAATGAACACTCACACTTTGATTTTGATTATAGTTTTTTATTAAATAGTTTATAGTTCATTAGAAAGGCTTTCACATTCACAAAGAATTCCAACATACTCAGGATATCAGTGAGAATTTAGGTGTGTCTGTAATCTAGGACATTTATTATACATTTAATGACTTTAAAATTGTTTTATTTTGAAACAATTTTAGATTTACAGAATGTTGCAAAAATTAGTATAGAGACTTCCCATGCATCCTTCGCCTATCTTCCTTTCATGTTAACATCCTACATAGTAATAGCACAGTTATTAAAACCAAGAAATCAGCTGTCATAAAATCCAGTTATTTGGACATTTCATTGGATCCTAGGAGGAGTTACGTGTTGCCAACATATCTTATTAACTGATTATGTTAACCTTGATAACTTAGTTAAAAATGTTATCTGCCAGTTTTCTACACTGTAAAGTTACTGTTTGTCCCTTTATAATTGATAGTTTGGGCAAGAGACTTTATACATTATGCTGTTTCTCCTCAAACCTTTATACCTTAATTTTAATATTCATCAGGGGATCTTTCCTGCAAGTTACTACTGTGGTATTTGCCCAGTGGTGATTCTGAATTTTCCCTATTTCTTCTACGTTTGTTAATTGGAATTTTGAGTAAAGAAGAGCTTTCCTTTCTCCATTTACTTATTTATTCATTTATATCAATATGAACTCATAGGTATTTATTTTATCTTATGGGTTATATATAATCTAATACTATTATTATTTTATTGCTCAAACTCTTGTAGATTTGACCTTTGAAAGTCCTTCAGGGTAGCTCCTACATCCTTTCCTCATGTACTGTTTATTTTTCTACCATTTTCTTATTTTTTGGAGCCACAGAGTTGTTTTAAGTTTTGTGTTCTGTTTACGCCACCCCAACATTGGGAACAACCACGGAGCTTCTCCAAGGAGTTCTGGTTCCTTTTATTGGAGAATGGTATTTGAAAACCAAGATCTAAATGAGCTAATTGCTGCCAGAGCATCACTGCAGCCAGGTCTTCTCAGTGGACAGGGCTAAGAAATTTATGCATTATATAGGTATATAAAATATGTAAATAAAAATATGTATAGGAAATATATGAATGTATATATATATACAGAAAACACACATACACAAAATATGTTTTTGTATTTGTATGTATATTAAAAAATTAGTCCATACTGACAGCTTGATTCTAATCCAACACCACAGGTTCATTTTAGCCTTCCCTTTTTTTAATTTATAAATTCTTTCTCTGACAGCAAGAAATATGACATTCATTACCTACATGTTTATTCATTTATCTATCCCACTATCCAAAAGTGGTGTCAGAACTGCTAACCCATACCCCTGTGAAAAAAATTTAGAGTATAGTATTAGTATAAAGGTATTTTCTTCTTTAGCCTTACAGTATTCAGCCAAAATAGTATTTCCTAAGTTACTTAGGTTAGTTCTTTTCTTTTCCCCACTCCTATTCAGTGTGCGTAGGTTTATTCATTACTGTTTGTTTTATATTTTGAATTCTTCCAAATCCTGCTTTTAATTATTTATTTAGGGAGGTATATGAAACATTACTGTTCTAAGAGTCAAAGCAATACTAAAACCTACCCAGTGAGAAGTGTCGTCCTTCTTATCCCTACTGTCCCATTTCCATTCCCTCCACTTTTTACCTCTTTTCCACCTACTGGAGGTAGCCAGGTTTTTTAGTTTCTAGTTTATCACTCTTAATGAGGAAATACACACACACACACACACACACACACACACACACAGATATACATATATACATACATGCATACACATATATATGTTATATTTACTTCTTTCTTACATAAAGTATATCAGTCAATAAATAGTATTTTCAACTTTGCTTTTTTCACTAAAACATAACACCCAGTGCTCTGTGCAATACGTGCCCTCCTTAATACTGTTCACTGGGCTAGCCCATCCCCCACCCACCTCCCCTCTAAAACCCTCAGTTTGTTTTCTGGAGTCCATAGTCTCTCATGGTTCATCTCCCCTTCTATTTTCTCCCCCTTCATTTTTCCCTTCCTTCTCCTAATGATCTCCCTGCTATCCCTTATGTTCCACAAATAAGTGAAACCATATGATAATTGTCTTTCTCTGCTTGGCTTATTTCATTTAGCATAATCTCCTCTAGTTCCATCCATGTTGATGCGAATGTTGTAATCATCCTTTCTGATGGCTGAGTAATATTCCATTGTATATATGGACCACATCTTCTTTATCCATTCGTCTGTTGTCATTCTTTTTTTATAACTGCAAAGTACTTCATTGTGTGGATATACTGTAAGTTATTCAATCAACGTATGGGTATTTAAGTTGTCTCCAATATTTGGCAGTAAAAATAATGCTACAGTGAATAACCTTGGATATATGTATTTTTGTATTGTTGGAGGTATATTTTTAAGATACATTTCTGTAATTGGGATTACTTGGTCAAAAGATCAGTGCATTAGAGCAACCACTAAACAATTATACAAAGTACTCAAAAAGCTGTAGCTAACCAAAATATAATTCTAAAAATATCCAAAGTAACCCCAAAGGAAGATCAGGAAGGGGAAACAGAGAACAGATAATAAAATGGCAAACTTAAGTTCTAGCGTATCAATAATCACTTCAAATGTAAATGTTCTAATTACAATAATTAAAGGGCAGTGATTGGCAAAGTAGATATAAACACATGATCCAACTATATGCTATCTACAAGAAATTCCCTTCCATTACAGATATAGGTAGGTTAAAAGTCAAAGGATGGGAAGCAATATACCATGCAAAGGTTAATTTTTAAAAGAATGTGAATGGCTATATAAATATCAGATAGGATACACTTCAGAGCAAAGAAAACTACCAAAGGGGAACACTGTATAATGATAAAATGGTCAATGCACCAAGGAGACTTAGCAATCCTAAATGTATATGCAGAAGACAACAGAGCTTCAAAATATGAAGCAAAACTGATAGAACTGAACAGATAAAATAGACAAATCTATAACTTTAGTTGGAGACACTATAAAATCAAATTACCAAAGAAGATAGCAAAAAAGGAGCAAAGGAACTACAAAACGAAAACAATTAACAGAATGCCAGTACTGAGTCCTTGCCTATCAATATTACTTTAATGTGACTAGATTAAATTCTCTAATTAGAAGTGTGTGTGAATGGATTAAAATATAAGACCCAGCTATATGCTGCCTTCAAGAGACTTAACTTCAGCTATAAAGACACACTTATGCTGAAAGTGAAGGGATGAAAAAAGCTATTCCATGCAAATGGAAGCCAAAAGAGGGCAGGCTATAGTTTTATCAGAAAAACTACACTTTAAGTAACAAGAGACATGGTCATTATATAGTGTTAAGGAGTCAGTTCATCAGGAGGATATAACAATTGTAAATATATATATTTATATAATTATATATATACAATAATTGTAAATATATATGTGTACCCAATATCAGAGCAGCTTAATATGAAATATCAAATATCAATATCAAAGCAAATCTTAACAGATCTGATGAGAGAAATAGAAACCAGTGTAATAAAAATACCCACTTTCAACAATGCATATATCATCCAGCAGAAAATCAGTAAAGAAACATGTGAATGGACCTAACACACATATACAAAACTATTCCATCCAACAGAACAGAGTATATTTTTTCTCAAGCACGCTCAGAGCATTCTCAGAATAGATCATATGTTAGTTCACAAAACAAGTCAAAAATAAGAATATGGAATCAAGTATCTTAGTTGATCAATATGAAACTAGAAATCAATAACAGGAGGAAAGCTGGAAAATACACAAATATGTGGGAATTAAACAACATACTCCTGAACAACTAGTGAGTCAAAGAAGAAATCGAAAGAGAAGTAAAAGAAAATCTTGGACAAGTAAAAATGGAAACACAAC
Organism: Ailuropoda melanoleuca; assembly: GCF_002007445.2. NCBI lineage: Eukaryota > Metazoa > Chordata > Mammalia > Carnivora > Ursidae > Ailuropoda > Ailuropoda melanoleuca. Next base: position 43,089,353 of record NC_048223.1, read on the forward strand.
ATACCAAAATCTGTGGGATACAGCAAAAGCAGTTCTAAGACATTTATAGTGATAAATGCCTACATTAAGAAAAAAGGGGGATCTCAAACCTAACTCTATGTACACCTGAAGGAACTAGAGAATAGAAGAACAAACTGAGTTAGGGTTAATAGAAGGAAGGAAAAAAAGATTAGAGCAGAAATAGAGACTTGAGAAACAACAGAAAAGAAAGCAAAACTGGTTGGTTGGTTTTTGAAAAGATAACACTGACAAACCTTTAACTACACTAAGGAAAAAAGAGGGCTCACATAAATCAGAAATGAAAGAGGAGACATTACACCTGACAGCACAGAAATACAAAGGCTCTTAGAAAACTGCTATGAACAATTACACACCAAATAATTGGACAATCTAGAAGAATTGAATAAATTCCTAGAAATATACAACCTACCAAGTTTGAATCATGAAGAAATGGAAAAATTGACAGACCAGGATTGACTAAGGAGACTGAATCAGTAAAACAAAACAACACAAAACAAAATTTAAAAAGAAAAGCGCAACTCCCCATAAAGAAAAGCTCAGGAATAGATGGCTTCACTGATTTATTTTACCAAACAGTTAAGGAAGAATTAATACAAATTCTTCTCAAAGCCTTCCAAAAAATTGAAGATGAGGGGACACTTCCAGACTTCTTTACAAGTCCAGCACTGCTCTGATACCAAAGTCCAACAAGGATACGACAAAAATTGAAAATCATAGTACGGTATTCCTGATGAACATAGATACAAAAATTCTCAACAAAATATTAGTAAACCAAATTCAACTACACATGATATACCAAGATAAAATGGGATATATCCCTGGGATACAATAACGGTTTTAACGTGCAAATTAATAAATATGATATTAGCACATTAACAGAAAGGATAGATATCAAATGATTCAATAGATGCAGATAAAGCATTTGACAAAATTTAACATCCTTTTGTGATAAAAACTCTCAACACATTAGGTATAGAAAGAATGTACTTCACTATAATAATGGCCATATATGACAAACCCATAGTTGACATCATACTTAACAGTAAAAAAGATGATATATTTTCTTCTGAGGTCAGGAACAAGGAAATGATGCCTACTGTCACCCCTTCTGTTCAGCATAATGCTAGAAGTCCTAGCCAGAGCAATTAGGTGAGAAAAAGAAATGAGACATTCAAATTAGAAAGAAAGAATTAAAATAGTCTCTGTTTGCAGATAACATGATCCTACATACAGAAAACCTTAAAGACTAAACCAAAACCTGTTACAACTAATAAATGAAGTATTTTTAATAAAGTTGCGGGATACAATATTGACATACAAAAATCAGTTGCATCTTGAAAAAGCATTTGACAAAGTACAACATCCATTTGTGATAAAAACCCTCCACAAAATAGGGTTACAAGGAATGTACCTCAACATAATAAAGGCTATATCACAAAAAACCCACACCTAATATCATCCTCAATGGGGAAAAACAGAGCTATTCCTCTACTGTCAGGAAAAAGTCAGGGATGTCCACTCTCATCACTGTTATTTAACATAGTATTGGAAGTCCTAGCCACAGCAATCAGAAAACAAAAAGAAATAAAAGACATTCAAATTGGCAAGGAAGAAGTCAAACGTTAGCCGTTTGCAGATGACACGATCCTGTATGTAGAAAACCCAAAAGACTCCAACAAAAAATTCCTAGAACTGATACGTGAGTTCAGTAAAGTCACAGGATACAAAATCAATGTATAGTAATCTGTCATATTTCTATACACCAATAATGAAGCAGCAGAAAGAGAAATCAAAGGATCAATCCCATTTACAATTGCAGCAAAAACCACAAGATGAGCTAGAAATAAACCTAAGCAAAGAGGGGAAAGACCTGTACTCTAAAACTATAAAACACTGATGAAAGAAATGGAAAAGGACACAAGAAATGAAAAGACATTCCATGCTCATAGATTGGAAGAACAAATACTGTTAAAATGTCTATACCACTCAATGCAATCTACACATTTAATGCAATCCATATCAAATGAAAAGACATTCCATGCTCATAGATTGGAAGAACAAATATTGTTAAAATGTCTATACCACCCAAAGCAACAGCATTTTTCACAGAGCTAGAACAATCCTAAAATTCGTACGGAACCACAAAATATCCCAAATAGTGAAAGCAACCTGGAAAAAGAAAAGCAAAGCAGGAGGCATCACAATTCCAGCCTTCAAGTAATACTACAAAGCTGTAATCATCAAGACAGTGTTGTACTGGCACAAAAATAGACACATAGATCAATGGAACGGAACAGAAACCCCAGAAATGGACCCACATTATATCTTCAATTAATCTTCGACAAAGCAGGAAAGAATATCCAATGGAAAATAAGAGACTCTTCAACAAGTGTTGGGAACACTGTACAGCAACACACAAAAGTAAATGAAATTGGACCACTTCCTTAAACCATACACAAAAATAAACTGCACATAATAAAAAAAAATAATAATAAAAGGCAGAGTTGAGATCTCGGTTAAAAAAAAAAAAATGGGTGAAAGACCTAAATGTGAGACGGGAGGGATGCCTGGGTGGCTGGCTGTTAAGTGCCTGCTTTCGGCTCAGGTCATGATCTCAGGGTTTTGCGATCGAGCCCCGTGTTGGGCTCCCTGCACAGCAGAGAGTCTGCTTCTCCCTCTCCCTCTGCCCCTTCCCCCTCTGCTTGTGCTCTCTCTCTCTGAAATAAAAATTAAATTAAAGTGAGACAGGAAATCATTAAAATCTTGGAGAACACAGGCAGTAACCTCTTTGACATTGGTCATAGCAACTTCTTACTAGATACGTCTCCTGAGGCAAGGGAAACATAAGCAAACATGAAGTATTGGGACCTCATTAAGATTAAAAGCTTCTGTACAGTGAAGGAAACAATCAACAAAACTGAAAGGCAACCTATGGAATGGGAGAAGATATTTGCAAATGACATTTGATAAAGTGTTAGTATCCAGAATCTATAAAGAATTTATCAAACTTGAGACTCCAAAAACAAATAATCCAGTTAAGAAATGGGCAGAAGACACGAACAGACATTTTTCCAAAGGATATACAAATGACCAACAGACACATGAAAAAATGCTCAATGTCACTTACCATCTGGGAAATGCAAATCAAAATTAGATACCACCTCACACCTGTCAGAATGGCTAAAATTAACAACACAAGAAACAATAAGTATTGGTGAGGACGCAGAGAAAGGGGCTCTTGTGAACTGTTGGTGGGAGTGCAAACTGGTGCAGCCACTCTGAAAAACTGTTTGGAGTTTCCTCAAAAAGTTAAAAATAGAACTGCCCTAGGATCCAGCAATTGCCCTACTTAGTAATAACACAAAGGATACAAAAATACTATTTTGAAAGGATGCATGCACCTTGATGTTTATAGCAGCATTACCAACAATAGCCAAATTATGGAAAGAGCACAAATGTCCATCGACTGATGAATGAATAAAGAAGATGTGGTATGTACACACACACACGCACACACACACACACACACACACACACACACAGGAATATTACTCAGCCATCAAAAAGAGTGAAATCTCACCATTTGCAACAATGTGGATGGAGCTGGAGTGTATTATGCTAAGTGAAATAAATCAGTCAGAGAAAGACAAATGCCATGATTTCACTCATGTAGAATTTAAGAAACAAACTAATGAGCATAGGACAAAAAGAGAGAGATACCAAGAAACAGACTCTTAACTATAGAGAATAAACTGATGGCTACTAGAGGGGAGGTAGAAGAGAGGATGGGTTAATAGGTGATGGGGATTAAGGATCATTTGTTGTGATGAGCACCAGGTGTTTGTGGAAGTGTTGAATCACCTGAAACTAATATTACAGTGTAAGTTAACTGGAATTTAAATAAAAGCTTAAAAATAAAGTAAAAATTAAAAAATAAAATTGATCACTTGCATTTCTATATACTAACAATGAAGTATTCAAAAAAGGAGATCAGGGGAAAAAAACTCTTTTACAATAACATCAAAAACCAAATACTTAAGAAATAAATTTACTGAGGAGATAAAATATCTATACATTGAAAACCATAAAACATTGGCAAAAGAAATCAAAAAAGTAAATGAAAGGATATTCTGTGTTCATAGGTTGGAAGAATTAATATTGTGAAAATGTTCATGCTACCCAAAACTAACTGTAGATTCAACTCAATTCCTATCAAAGTTCTATTAACATTTTTTACAGAAGTAGAAAAAACAATTTTAAAATGCATATGGAACTACAACATAACCTGAATCACTAAAGCAATCTTGAGTAAAAAGAACAAAGTAGGATGTGGTGTATATATACAATGGAGTATATATTATTCAGTCTTTAAAAAGAAGGTTATCCTGCCATCTATGACAACATGGATTAACCTGAAGTATATTATGCTAAATGAAAGAGAAAGACAAATCTGCATGATCTCGCTTACATGTGGAATCTAAAAAAGTCTAACTCAGCAACAAATTAGAATAGTGGGGAGTGGGGCAAATGAGATGTTAGCCAAAGGGTACAAACTTGGAGTTATAAGATTATTAAGTTCTGGAGACCTATTTTACCACATGAGGACTATAGTTAATAATTAGGTATTGTGTACTTGAAATTTGCTGAGAGTAGATCTTGTGTTCTCTACACACACACACACACACACACACAAACTAGGTGATGTGATAGATAACGTTAATTATCTCTATAGTGACAATGATTTCACAATGTATACATCTAATAAAACGTGTATTAAATATATACAATTTTTATTTATCAACATGCCTCAGTGTAACTGGAGAAAAAAGTATCAATCCCAATGCTAGCAAGGATGTGGAAAAGTGTCTCTCATGTTATTGATGGTAATGTAAAATTGTATAGCCATTCTGGAAAATAGCTTAGCCGTTTCTTTAAAAACCAGACATATAAAAATCAAGTACAGCTATTGAACTACTAGGCATTTATTCTAATCAAATGAAAACTTGTACTCAAAAACTTGTGTACAAATGTTCATAGCAGCTTTAATTGTAATAGCCAAAAACTGGGGGGCAGGGGACAGATGTTCTTCAACAGGTGAATGAACAGTTCAATTGTGGTATATCCATACCAAGGAAACTACTTAGCAGTAAAAATTAACAAACTATTGAAACATGAAATGAATTGATCTCATTGCATTGAATTTAAAAAGCTGATCTTAAAGGCCACAGGCTACATGGTTTCATTTATATAACATTCTTAAAATGACAGAGCTATAGATACGGAGAACCAATTGTTGGTTGACAGGGCACACCAGCGGACAGGGCTTGGGGGATGAGTATAAATGGATAGTATGAGGAAATTCCTTTGCGGTGTTGGAATAGTTCTATATCTGTATTGTGGTGATGGTTACATAAATCTATACATGGGATAAAATTGCAAAGAAGTACACACACACAAACAGATGAATGCATATAAAAAGTGAAAACTGAGTAATATCTGTAGTCTAATTAGCAGTATTGTAACAATGTCAGTTTCCTAGTTTTTATGTTGTTCTACAATTATATAAGAAATCATCATTGGAAGAAGCTGAATGAAGGGTACCAGGACTGTGCACTATTTTGAAAATTCCTGTGGGTTTATAATTTTTTTCAAAATAAATTTTTTGAAGGTAAGTACACAGATACTGTCAAATTTCCCTCCGAGAGGGCTGTACCAATTTGTATATATGGTATGTATATGTATGTTACGTTTGGTATATGTGTGTGTTTGTATATGCATTTTGGTATATGTGCATGTATGTATACACGTGTGTGTATGTATATGTATATGTATACACAAAATCAGAAGAGTCTGTTCAGCACAGCTTTACTAACAGAGTATGTTGCATAATTTTTAATCTTTTCTAATCTGTTAGGTAACAAATGGTGTTTCATTGTTCTAATTTGCTTTTCTTTTATTATAAATGAGTTTGAACATTTTCTTTTCATATATTTGAGGGCCATTTTTATACTTTTTGTTGTGAATTGTCTGCTCATGTCTTTTCCCATTTTTCTATTGGATTCTGGTTCTTTGTTCCTTAAGTGTCAAGAGTTTTTAATATATTGTATTAGACCTTTGTCTGTACTATATATTACAAATATTTTTCCAGTTTGTCAGTTGTTTTGCCATGCAAAAAACTTTTATTTTTATTCAACCTAAATTATCAATCTTATTTTTATTGCCTGAGTTTTGAGTCATAGTTTCTTTTTATTGCATCTGAATTTTGGGTCATAATTCCCTGCACCAAGGTTTTGGAGGAATTCACCCATGTTTTCTTCTATTTCTTGTATGGTTTCATTTTTATAGTTAGGTTCATAATCTATTTGAAGTTTATTCTTATGTGTGGTGTAAGAGATCTAATTTTTTCCCAATGGTTGTCCAGTTTTCCCAGAACCATTTATTTAATTTGAGTGATTTGAGATGCTACCTTTATCATATACTAAATTTCATATGTGCTTGGGTCTTGTCTGGACTTGGTATTCCCTGGCACCAGTTCCATAGTATTTTAATTGTAGAGGCTTTAGTAAGTAGTATGTTTTAACATTTTGTTGGGACCTGCAAAACTTTTCAAAGTTTTTCTTGCTCTTCTTGCATATATGTTTTTACCACATGAACTTTAGTATCAACTCCCTAACCTCATATAGTAGCTTGTTGGTATTTTTACTGGAATTACATTAAATCTGTGAATTAACTTAGTAAGAACTAACATCTTTATAATACTGAATTCTATTAAAGAACATGAAATGTTTTTATATTTAAACTTATGTGTCTTTCAGGAGTGTTTTAGAATTTTCCTCCTATAAGTATTTAATCTTTGTTGCTATTGTAAATGGATTTTTCTGTATCGTTATGTGCTGTATTTCTTTATTTTTTGTATATATAAGGGGCATTTTTGTTTGTAAATTTTATATTCTGTTAATTTACTCAAAAGTCTTCATTGTTTGAGTTAGTTTCATCTTTGTGGGCATTTCCAGGTATACTATCATATCATTTGTGAGTAGAGATTGTTTTACTTCTTTACCATCGTTATGCCTGTAAGTAATTTGTCTCATCTAATTGCCTTGGCTCATACCTCTAGTACAGTTTTGAATAATAATGGATATAGTGGACATCCTTTCATTATTCCTGATCTTAGTGGAAATACCTCTAGAATTTTCTCATTAAATACAGTCATGGCCTTAGGACTATGGTATATATATTTAATCACTTTAAGGAAGTATCTCTCAGTTCCTATATTTGTAAGTGAATTGGTGTTGAATTTTATCAAAGCCTTTTTAATATCTATGGAAATAATCATGATTTTTTTCTCTTACATTTATTAATATGATACATAATACTGATGGATTTTTTAATATTGAAGTTACCTTATATTTGTGAAGTAAATACCACTTTGTCCTGGTGTGTCATTTTCTTAAGGTGGTCTTGGATTCTGTTTGTCAAAATTTTATAATTTTGTGGTAAAATTATCATCTTAACCATTTAATATAAACTTATAATATAAAACTTATCATCTTAATATAAAACTTATCATCTTAACCATTTTTAAGTGTACAGTTCAGTGGTATTAAATACATTCATATTGTGCAACCATCACAACCATCATCCCCATACTCTTCAATTTGAAAAACTGATTTGCTTTTTAATATTTTATCTAGCTTTTTGCATCACCATTATAAGTAACATTGTTTTATACTTTTCTTTCTTTATTCTGTCTTTATCAGTGTTATTTATGCTTGATTCATGAAAGGAATTAAGGAAGTTGTCCTTCCTTTTTAATGCTCCGGAATCATATAGAGAGCATTGGGACTAATTATCAAAATCGACCCCACAGTTGGCTGCTATACAGTACTGTTAGTTTAATGGCACCCTCTTCTTTCTCCTTTTTCTCTTGACCCAGTGGCCAAAGGCGGCTGCTTCTCATTTTTGTCTTTTTTCTTTCCCAGAATCTATGCATTTTATAGATTGTGTTCTTTAAGTCGCACAAACTTTTAAGTTCCTTCTGTGTGGTTTGTGTTTGAATCCACTCAGATTTTTTTTTTTTTTGGCATGTTCAAACTTAGTGTGGACTTAGTCTTTGTAGTAGTATATTTTTAATCAATGTTAGGTCCTGCCTGTTCAGTTTTCCACAGGTTTTTTTTGTATTGTTTGTGTTTTGGTCTGTTTCTGCTTATCACAAATCCTTGTTAGATCAGCAGGGTTAGAGTGTGAGCAGGAAGGATCAAGTGCTGGTGTTAATGTTTTTTCTGTCTTTATTCACAATAATTTTGAAGCTTTGGCACTCTCTGTCTTAAAGTTACCTTAAAGCTGAAGGTACTGTTTCATGTAGAATTTGGTTTTTCCTTCTTGTTGCCTATGGTTTGGGAGGAATAGTGTGAAGTAGTTATGTATGCATTTGCTATTTTCTTCAGCTCTTAAGAATTTTTATAGCATATTACTACATGCTTTTTTCCTAGTCTCTTAGGTATAAACTACAGAAGAAGTGGATTAGAGGCAATAGTGACTTTTGGAGGGTGAACATAATTAACCCTTTTCTATTGTTAAAGGTTACGGATGAGGCAATTTAAAAAGAACTGGAAATGTGATTTAGATTCAGCCTTGAAAGAAATAGAGGTAGGACACTTATTTTTTTAAATAAATTGCTGGGATCTCTGAGAACCAATAACAGCAAAGAAACTTTGAGTAGTGGGAAAATATTTTTAAATGCTCAAGAAAAAGAAGTCTAATATTTTTTAATACTTTGAAATGCAAGCAATTTCTAGAGTTATGGAGTATTCTAGAAAAAATTGTTCAGTTTCAAAATTAACATATTAAGGTATAATAATCTAAGGCTTATTAGCCTTTCATTCTTGTCACTGGACAGACTCGGTGCACAAGAAAGTTGGCTTTCTTGTCATAATCCATGGATGGCTGTAGTATGTGAAATGATAGCAGATAGCCAAGGTCAGTATGCCCTCTCCAGGCATTTGGAGTATAAGAAATAGAGAACTTTCAGGATGATTCTACTGTTTAGTTTTTAAAATCATTTTTGTACTCATATAGTAATTGTTGGTCTAGTCTTAATTAGTATTTATATCCTTGAAATAATTTTTTGTTGGTGTAGAAAACTATTTCTTTGTTTATAATAGAAAATAATGAGAAGATGGTAAGTTTACTGAAATTTACTCTGTAGTCCCTTTCATAGAAGAAATGTAATGCCCAAAATGATATTTGGGCCCCCAAATTATAAATGGGTAGTAAAATAATGTATTTCTGTAGAGACAGCTCAAATCATATAGCTAATCATCTGTTTTCCATAAAATCTATCTCCACTGTCTAGTTCAAGTTTGGGGGTGATATCACTCAGTACATTAGGAAAAGATTATTAAAACAACTGTATATTGCCATCTGGGACTTATAGCATAGTCAGAAACACAAATTGTACAATAGCAAGTATTGGTGGTATAACACTGTCAGTAAGTTTATAAGATCTACAGAGATTGTGTTAATAATTTCTATATATCTAATGCCTACATGTGCCTATTCCATTGTATGTTTTTATAAATAATGGCTTTCTTTCTTTTTTCTTGCTTCATTTCTAATAATTCTGATAGCAATGTAAAGAGAAAGGTGACTGGACCAAACTGGGAAATGTATACATTAACATAAAAATGGGCTGTGAAAACTTTGCAGATTTCCAGAGATTTTGTGCTTGTATTGCTGAAACACTAACAAAAAACTGTAAAGAAGAGAGGCCAGGTGTTCCATTTTGTGAATTTGCTGAAACAGGTAAAATGTCACCGGGTCTCAGTATTGTGTATATTAGGGTGGTGCAGTGTTTTAACAGGATTGAAAAGCTCTTACTATGTTCCATGTTGGGGATAAGTTAATATTGCAGATTTCAGATACTTCTCCTTCTCTTTATAAATCTTTTATCTTTTTATTATGTTAGATTATAATGATATAAGGTCAAGAATTGGTGTTTTAATACCTCAGGTTTCATATTCTTATTTGTCTTTTCATTCAGATTGGTAAAACTATTGGTAGCAAATTATACTGGAGGACTTGAATTTTTGAATCATTTAGGTTGTTACTACCTTCACTACTACAAGTCAACAAAATTCATATGTTTTTGAGACTTTTTTTTTTTTGGCATAAGCTCTTCACTGCTGTTTCTTATCAGAGGTCGGCAGACCTTTTCTGCAAAGGGCCATGAGTAAATCTTTTAGGCTTCACACAATCACATATGATCACACAATCACATAGTTTTCTTTTCCTTTCAAATAACCCTTTAAAAATAGGGGAACCATTCTTGGCTCACAAACTATACAAAAACAGGCTACAGACCAGATTTGTCCTGTAGGCTGTGGTTTGCCAACACCTGGTCTTTGTTCTAGTATCAATAATTTCATATTAATTTGCCTTTGCTGCCATTTTAAATGACTTTTTCACTTTTTTCCATATGCTTACTTTGTGTTGCAGTTAGCAAAGATCCACAAAATAGTGAAGTAGATAAAACTTTGCTGGGAAGAATCGGAATCAGTGCTATGTACTTCTATCACAAGCTACTACAGTGGTCCAAGGTATGTCATTAAATTTTTGCTTGGGCTTGGTACAGAGAGTGTTAATTTTAAATTTTTTGAAAGAATATAGTTAACCCTGCAAATTAGAAATTTGCTAATAATTGTTATAAGTGGCAAAATGAGTCCCAGACTAGTAAGTGAATTATTAGGTAGTGTATTAGGCAAGTAAAGGTAGTATAAAGGCAGTAGCATGAGATCAGCTACCCTGAAGATGTATCCGTAGTATGCTAAGTATCATATTTATTTGAAGCAACTTTCAATACAGAATTTTGCTACCTCTTAAGTATTGATAACATAATTTTGCAAAAGTCCAGATACCTTTTTTAGATGAATCCAGGGAACTCACAATTAACAGAACTTAAAAATCACCTCCTAGAATGCTCTGGAACACTATATAACAAATATCTTGATATCTACCTTTGAGGTTTAGCTCACCATAGAAGTGGTCTAGTTATTCTGAACCATACTGAACTGCCATTCTTTCGATTTCCCTGGAGTGGCAGGTGGTTATAGATTCAATAAAGTGAAATAAAGTAGAGGACAGGAAAATCTAAAATAGAAAGGAAGTGCTGAGGGATGAATGGAGCAGTTGAGAGTGTGGTCAATACTGAATCAGCTATTATAATGTATCTTTTGTTACTTCCTTCTTCTTATAAAAAGCTTATTTCATAACTGAATAGTTCAATGACATTTAAGTACATGGTCATTCATACATATACAAATTCATGGATTTTTTCAATTAAAAAAAAATAACAACAGCAGTAGAATCCTTATACATAAGGTCTCCAGTCTCCAAGGTCCTTAAGAGGTTAGCATTCACTGTGCGGTGGGCCTGGGATAGGCAGAATATACCTTTTTTTTTTTTATGGATCAAAGTTTTTTTTTAAATATTTTTTATTATATTATGTTAGTCACCATACAGTACATCCCTGGTTTTTGATGTAAAGTTCGATGATTCATTTAGTTGCATATAACACCCAATGCACTATGCAATACCTGCCCTCCCCACCACCCATCACCAGTCTATCCCATTCCCCCACCCCCCTCCCCTCTGAGGCCCTCAGTTTGTTTCTTATAGTCCATAGTCTCATGCTTCATTCCCCCTTCTGATTACCCCCCCCTTTCTTTATCCCTTTCTTCCCCTACCGATCTTCCTAGTTTTTATGTTCCATAGATGAAAGAAATCATATGATAATTGTCTCTCTCTGCTTGACTTATTTCACTTAGCATTATCTCCTCCAGTGCCATCCATGTTGCAGCAAATGTTGAGAAATCGTTCTTTCTGATAGCTGAGTAATATTCCATTGTATATATGGACCACAACTTCTTAATCCAGTCCTCTGTTGAAGGGCATCTTGGCTCCTTCCACGATTTAGCTACCTTGTCCCTGGTTTCACAGACTAGCTTAAGGTTCATTATACCATTAATTTCTTGGATATTTAATGCTTGAGAAGTTGAGGACTACATAACAAACTATTTTTGACAAAGATTGATTTTGCTGAAATTTTAGGGTATATTTTAATTTTACTTGTTATTATTCTCTTAAGAGGCTGGTGAGTTTGTGCCTGTATTTTAATTTAAAATTTTCACTATCTTATTTGGAATGAATATTTTATTTATTTTACTCAGTATGAATTTTTTTAGTGAAATCTATTCCTTTTGAACACAAGTAAAAGCATTGAAATTAAGCTAGAGCTATCTCCTTAAAAATGCATTCATTTCTATAATCAACTGACATCACAATATGCATCTGACTCAAATAATATGGAATATAATATAAAACAAGGATCCACAAACTAAGGGCCCAGTCTGACCCACAGCCCGTTTTTGTACATCTCAAGAGCTAAGAATGTTTTTTACACTTTTGAAGAGTTAGAAAATAAAAACAGCAACAACCAAAAAGAATGTGCAGCTGACCAAATGTGACCTGCAGAACCTAAGTGTTTACTGTCTGGCTAATTATAGAAGAAGTTTGCTGACCCCTTATATAAAATAATACTATATGTCTAATTTCTGATGTCCAAACTAGAGATAATCTTTATGTAGACTATGTGAAATAATTAGTCTGTTGAAAAAATCAATTTTCAGCCAGCAGTTTTATTCTTTTCCCCACTATCATTCTTTATGTAAATTTGGTAAGACAGTATCTTGATTTTCACTGTCTCTCCCTCTTGGCTCTTAGGATAATCAGCAGAAGTGCAAAAACGTGTAGTTAGTAGTTTTCCACATTAGGGTAAGAAATCCTTTTTCCAAATGAAATCTTTAGGGGAAGCACAAGTATAAAAACACTTGAAAAAGGGGGTCAGCAGGGTGAGGATAATATGAGGCAAAGCCCTGCTTCCTCCCCTTCCCTGTCCGTCTCTGTGGCTAAGCAGGAGGGGACTTAAGGAAAGAGTCTTTTTATAACCATCTGTCAGAAGGATGATTCAAATTGGGTAATTGACTTCTGTATAATTACTGATGTTATATCTCTGTGATACTCTAAATGAATGATACTCAATTAGTGTTCTTTATTTTTACTCTAGGGAAGGAAAGTCTTAGATAAACTATATGAATTAAAAATACATTTTACAAGTTTAAAAGGACTTACAGGGCCTGAGAAGCTAGCACCAAGATGTCAAATTGTGAATATTGCAGCAGAAATTTTTCTAAAAAGTGGAAGCCTAGATGGTGCCATTTGGGTATTGAGGGGTAAGTTATAATGTATGCAAGCATAACATAACTTGTTGTTATAAATTCTTGTGTGTGAAATTACCTTAAATTGATGTTGAATTGTGGGTGGTAATTTGGCCTAGTAAACCTTAGTGATCATGTAGGTAGGAAAGGTAGTTGTGTAAAATGGAAGGAGAAAGTTAACCTCACATTTTTTTTTTTTTAAAGATTGTATTTATTTCTTTGAGAGAAAGCATGAGCTGGGGGCGGGGGCAGTGGGGACAGGAAGAAGCAGGCTCCCTGCCAAGCAGGAAGCCAGATGCAGGACTCCATCCCAGGACCCTGGGATCAGGACCTGAGCTGAAGGCAGACGCTTAACTGACTGAGCCACCCAGGCACCCGAAAGTTAACCTCACTTTAAAGAAAAATTTGTATGACCTTTTATTGAAAACCTAGTTCTTACTTTGGCCCAGGAACCATACAAAAATGCTTTACCTGGATTATCTCCATTCATCCTCATGGAAACCCTATGAGTTTAGAATTAGTACAAGCCCCCCTCGCTTTTTTTAAATAAAAAATGTCAGAGACATCAAGCAACTTGCCCAAAATGATGTAACAAGTAAGAATTGGAGGCTGGATTCAAACCCAGATAGTCCAGCTTCAGAGCCCAGGCTTCAGCTGCTATCTGAGATAGGGAAATCCCTACTGTAATCTGCATAAACTCTTATCTTTGTACATGCAGGCAAACATGACTTCAAACCAAAACAAGTAAAGCTTACTTCCCTAGTAAGTCAATCCATCTAGCAGAAATTACAATGAAATTAAGCCAGCAGAAGCACTTCAGATTAGTTTGCTATGCGGTAAATAAAAATTTAGAGAACGCACTGGTAACACAGCATGCTATCTAATGGTAGCTCTGGCTACTTGAGCCATCAGGCAGACTTTATTTGATAAAATGGGATAACAATGGAGAAACCTCAAGAATCTCTGGGTTTAGGTGGGAAGATGGAATATATGCACAAACGAAGCAAATAGATAACCTTTACACTAACACACACACACATACCAGCATACATACATATTCATATGAATATTAACATTATTTATATGGAATTATTACATATATATAATACTTGGTATTTGCTCAGGGCTGAGAGTTTATGGAATACAGAGGTTGTAAGTGGACTTCAGGATCAGAAGCTTATTGGAAAAGTTTTACTTCAATTTAACAAACATAGCCAGTGAAGTTTGCTAAGTGAGGAAGAGTAACCAAAATACAAAAATAGAAATTAGCAAAATGTAAGCCAAGCATTCTTTGTTAGAAAGAAGAGATGTGGCAAGAAATGGAAGGGTTAAAATAGTTGGTAAAAATGAGCTTGGGGCACCACGTGACAGGAAACTTCAGCCTAAAATTTCTGGCAAAACTAGTCTTTTTCAAACTAGAGCCTAAAGGAGAGTTTGTGGGAGGGTATGGGATGGTCTATGGAGATTTTAAATTTTTATAATTTCAGTGATATCTTTAAAAATTGTATAAGTTACAAACATAGGATTCTCTTTTTCAGGGACCATTTCAATTGAAAGTCACTGTCATAAATAAAAATTTACTTCTTCAAAAGAAGGGCCCACAGAAGTATGCTGACTTCTTCCCAGAATTTTTTTTTTTCTTTTTGGTGCTTGAAAATCAGGGGTTTTTTGTTTTGTTTTGTTTTGTTTTTGCATTATTTTTATTTCTTATTATTTTTATTATGTTCAATTAGCCAGCATATAATACATCATTAGTTTTTTTAACTAATTAATTAATTTAAACTAATTTTAACTAATTTAACATCATTAGCATTCAGTGATTCATCAGTTGCGTATAACACCCAGTGCTCATCACAACACGTGCCCCCCTTAATACCCATCACCGGTTCCCCTTCCCCCCACCCCTCTCCCTTCTGTAAATTTGGTTTGGTGCCCTGATTCCAGAGTCTCTCCTGGTTTGTCTTCCTCTCTGATTTCTTCCCATTCAGTTTTCCCTCCCTTCCCATGTGGTCCTCCTCACTATTCCTTATGTTCCACATATGAGTGAAACCATATGATAATTGTCTTTCTCTGCTTGACTTATTTCACCTAACATAATCCCCTCCAGTTCCATCCATGTCGATGCAAATGTTAGGTATCCATCCTTTCTGATGGCTGAATAATATTCCATTGTATATATGAACCGCATCTTCTTTATCCATTCATCTGTTGAAGGGCATCTCGGCTCCTTCCACAGTTTTGCTATCGTGGACATTGCTGCTATGAACACTGGGGTACATGTGCCCTTTCTTTTCACTATGTCCATATCTTTGGGGTAAATACCCAGTAGTGCAATTGCTGGCTCATAGGGTAGCTCTATTTTTAATTTTTTGAGGAGCCTGCATACTGTTTTCCAGGGTGGCTGTACCAGCTTGCACTCCTACCAATAATGTAAGAGGATTCCCCTTTCTCCACATCTTTCCCAACACTTGTTGTTTCCTGTCTTATTAATTTTTGCCATTCTAACTTATGTAAGGTGGTATCTCATTGTGGTTTTCATTTATATTTCCCTGATGGCTAGTGATGTTGAACATTCTTTCATGTGTCTGTTAGCCATTTGTATGTCTTCTTTGGAGAAGTGTCTATTCATGTCTTCTGCCCATTTTTTGACTTGATTATTTGTTTCTTGGATGTTGAGTTTGAGAAGTTCTTTATAGATCTTGGATACCAGCCCTTTATCCATAATGTTATTTGCAGATATCTTCTCCCATTCCATGGATGCCGTCTTAGTTTTGTTGAATACTTCCTTTGCTGTGCAAAAGCTTTTTATCTTAATGAAGTCCCAGTAGTTCATTTTTGCTTTTGTTTCCCTTGCCTTTAGAGGCATGTCTTGAAAGAAGTCGCTGTGGCCAATGTCGAAAAGGTTACTGCCTGTGTTCTCCTCTAGGATTTTGATGGATTCCTGTCTCACGTTGAGGTCTTTCATCCATTTTCATTTTTTCTTTATGTATTGTGTAAGAGAATGTTCCAGTTCCCTTCTTCTACATGTGGCTGTCCAGTTTTTCCAGCACCATTTGTTGAAGAGACTGTCTTTTTTCCATTGGTTATTCTCTCCCGATTTGTTGAAGATTAGTTGACCGTAGAATCGAAGGTCCATTTCTGGGTCCTCTGTTCTATTCCATTGAACTATGTGTCTGTTTTTGTGCCGATACCATGCTGACTTGATGATCACGGCTTTGTAGTACAGCTTAAAGTCAGGCATTGTGATGCCCCCAGCTTTGGTCTTCTATTTCAACATTCCCTTGGTGATTTTGGGTCTTTTCTGGTTCCATACAAATTTTAGGATTGTTTGTTCCAGCTCTGTGAAGAACGTTGATGGTATTTTGATAGGGATCGCATTGAAAGTGTAGTTTGCTCTGGGCAGCATAGACGTTTTAACAATGTTTATTCTTCCAGTCCGTGAACATGGAATGTTTTTCCATCTCTTTGTGTGGTCTTCAATGTCTTTCACAAGTGTTCTGTAGTTTCTAGAGTATAGATCCTTTACCTGTTTGGTTAGGTTTATTCCAAGGTATCTTAAGGTTTTTGGTGCTATTGTAAATGGAATCAATTCCTTAATTTCTCTTTCTTCAGTCACGTTGTTAGTGTGTTAGTGTATAGAAATGCCATTGATACCTGTGCATTGATTTTGTATCCTGCTATGTTGCTGAATTGCTGTATGAGTTCTAATAATTTGGGGGTGGAGTCTTTTGGGTTTTCCACATAAAGTATCATGTCATCTGTGAGGAAGGAGAGTTTGACTTCTTCTTTGCCAAGTGGAATGTCTTTTATTTCTTTCATTTCTCAGCCTATTGCTGAGGCTAGGACTTCTAATACTATGTTGAACAAAAGTGGTGGAGTAGGCATTCCTGTCTTGTTCCTCACCTTAAGGGAAAAGCTCTGTTTTTCCACATTGAGAATGATATTCGCTGTGGGCTTTTCTTAGGTGGCTTTTATTATATTGAGGTATGTTCCCTCTATCCCTATATTTTGAAGAATTTTAATCAGGAAAGGATGATATATTTTGTCAAAGCCTTTTCTGCATCAATTGAGAGGATCGTATGGTTCTTGTCTCCTCTTTTGTTAATGTGATCTAGCACATTGATTGATTTCTGAATGCTGAGCCGCCCTTGCATCCCAGGAATAAATCCCACCTGATTGTGGTGAATAATCCTCTTAATGTACTGTTGGACCCTATTGGCTAGGACCTTGGCGAGTATTTTGGCATCCATATTCATCAGGGATATCGGTCTGTAATTCTCCTGTTTGATGGGGTCTTTGTCTGATTTTGGGATCAGGGTAATGCTGACCTTACAGAACGAGTTTGTAAGTTTTACTTCCATTTCTATTTTTTGGAATAGCTTCACTAGAATAGGTATGATTTCTTCTTCAAATGTTTGGTAGAATTCTCCCGGGAAGCCATTTGGCCCTGGACTCTTGTTTTTTGGGAGGTTTTTGATTACTGCTTCAATTTCCTTGCTGGTTATTGGTATGCTCAGATTGTCTGTTTCTTCCTGTTTCAGTCTTGGTAGTTTATAAGTGTCCAGGAATGCATCCATTTCTTCCAGATTGCCTAGTTTGTTGGCATATAGCTGCTGGTAATAAGTTCTAATAATTGTCTCTATTTCCTTGGTATTCGTCATGATTTCTCCCCTTTCATTCATGGTTTTATTAATTTGGGTCCTCTCTTTCTCTCTCTCTCTCTCTCTCTTTTTCTCTCTCTTTCTTTTGGCATTAGTCTGGCCAGAGGTTTATCAATCTTTTTAATTCTTTCAAAGAACCAGCTTCTAGTTTTGTTGATCTGTTCTACTTTTCTTCTAGTTTCTGTTTCATTGATTTCTGCTCTAATCCTTATTATTTCTCTTCTCCTGCTTGGTTTAGGCTTTATTTGCTGTTCTTTCTCCAGATCCTTTAGGTATAAAGTTAGCTTGTGCATTTGGGGTTTTCTAATTTTTTGAGAGAGGTTTGGATGGCTATGTACTTCCCTCTAAGGACTACCTTTGCAGTATCCCAAAGGTTCTAAATGATGTGTTTTCATTTTCATTGGTTTGCATGAATTCTTTAAGTTCCTCTTTAAATTCCCAATTGACCCATTCATTCTTTAGCAGGATGCTTTTTAACCTCCCAAGTGTTTGCATTCCTTCCAAATTTTCCCTTGTGGTTTTCCTTGCGGTTTCCTTGTGGTTCCAATTTCAGTGCATTGTGGTCTGAAAATATTCAGGGAATAATCTCAGTCTTTTGGTATCAGTTGACACCTTATTTGTGACCCAGTATGTGGTCTATTCTGGAGAAAGTTCCTTGTGCACTCGAGAAGAATGAGTATTCTGTTGTTTTAGGGTGGAATGTTCTGTATATACCTACAAAGTCCATCTGGTCCAATGTGTCTTTCAAAGCTCTTGTTTCTTTTTTATCTGCTTAAATGATCTATCTATTGCTATGAGTGGAGTGTTAAAGTCTCCTACTATTAATGTACTATTATCAATATGATTCTTTATTTTCGTTAACAGCTGGCTTATGTAATTGGCTGCTCTCATGGTGGGGGCATAAATATTTACAGTTGGTAGATTTTCTTGTTGGATAGACCCTTTGAGTAGATATAGTGTCTCTCTACATCTCTTACTACAGTCTTTGGTTTAAAATCTGATTTGTCTGATATGAGAATTGCTACCCCACCTTTCTTTTGAAGTCTGTCGGCATGATGAATGGTTCTCCACCCTCTCACTATCTTTTTTTTTTTAAAGATTTTATTTATTTATTTGACACAGAGACAGCCAGTGAGAGAGAGACAAACAGGGGGAGTGGGAGAGGAAGAAGCAGGCTCCCAGCAGAGGAGCCTGATGTGGGGCTTGATCCCAGAACGCCAGGATCACGTCCTGAGCTGAAGGCAGGGCTGACGCTTAACGACTGAGCCACCCAGGCGCCCCAACCACCCTCTCACTTTCAATCTGGAGGTGTCTTCAGGTTCAAAATGAGTCTCTTATAGACAGCATATGGATGGGTTCTACTTTTTTTATCCAATCTGAAATTTTGTGCCTTTTGATGGGAGCATTCAGCCTGTTCATGTTGAGAATAGCTATTGAAAGATACAATGTTAGTGCCATCATATTGCCTGTAAAGTCCCTATTTCTATAGATTGTCTGTAAATTTCTGGTCTATATTAGTCTTGGAGTCTTTCTTCTTTTATAGAATCCCCCTTAATATTTCTTTCAGGGCTGTCTTGGTGGTCACATATTCCTTCAGTTTCTGCTGGTCCTGTAAGCTCTTTCTCTCTCTGTCCATTCTGAATGACAGCCTTGTTGGATACAGTATTCTTGGCTGTATGTTCTTCTCATTTAGTACACTGACTATGTCTTGTCAGCCCTTTCTGGCTTGCCAGGTCTCTCTGGATAGGTCTGATGTTATTCTGATGTTCCTCCCTCCATAGGTAAGAAATCTCTTCCCCCTAGCTGCTCTTAGGGTAGCTTCCTTGGCTTTAAGATTTGCAGACTTCACTATTATATGTTGGGGTGTTGATCTGTTTTTATTGATTTTGGGATGGGTCCTCTCTGCCTCTTGGACACGAATGCTTGTTTCCTTCCCCAGATTAGGGAATTTATCAGCTATGATTGGCTCAAATATACCTTCTAGTCCTCTCTATCTGCCCCCTCGGGGATCCCAATAATTCTGACATTGGAATGTTTCATGGCGTTATTGACCTAAGTCTGTTCTCATGGGCTACTAGCTGCCTATCCCCTATCTTCCTCAGCTTCCTTCCTTTCTTTCAGCTTATCTTCTATGTCACTAATTCGTTCTTCTGCCTCATTTACCCTAGCTGTTAGAGTATCTAGTTTAGGCTGTATCTTATTCATAGCATTTTTAAGTTCAGCCTTATTAGATCTCATTTCTGCCCTTAGAGATTCTATATTGTCACTAATGCTTTTCTCAAGCCTAGCTACTGACTTCTTGATTGCTACCCTGAAGTCTATCTCTGACATCTTGCTTATATCCATATCCATTAGATCTGTGGCAGAGGACATTGTCTCTTGTTCTTTTCTTTGTTGGGAGTTCTTCCTCCTAGTCATTCTGTTGAGGGATGGTTGAGAGGATGTACAGAATCCAAAATATCAACCACTACGTAAGCAAAATGCACCTTAGAAAAAATCTGAAGTGGTCAAAAGCTACCACAGATATGCCACCAAAGCCAAGATTATCCAAAAAAATAAAAAAGAAAGAAAAGAGAAAAAAAGAGTTGGGGGGGAGGGTGATTATAATCTCTCAGGGTGGACACAGCAAGGTGATCTGCCCATTCCTGCTTGATTTTTGGTCTGTGCATTTGAAGACACTCCATCCCCAAATTGCAAAGAAATCAGAATTTACATGTATATCAAGATAAAACTGAATATATGAGAAATCGGCTAGTATGGGGCATAAATCTATAAAACATATATGTGGAAAAAAATAAAAAGTGACTTAAAAGCTTAGATTGGAAAATAAGAATCTATTCAAAACAGCATGGTTAAAAAAAAAGAAGAAAAGAAACTTAAAAAAAAATGTAAAATTTAGCCTGAAGTATAATTAAGTCGTGAAGGAACAACTGGAGCTCCCTATATTATTTTCCTGTGGTGCTGGAGTTTCACAGTCCTGTGGGAGATAAACTTATAATTCATCTGTTCTTCTAGTTTGTCTTCTGGGGGGGTGGCCTGCTGCTTACCTTCTCAGGCGTCTTTGCCTGGGTGGAGTTTCCCCATCCCTTGTCAGGGGCATGAATTTAATATGAGCTGGTTGGCTTCGGAGGTTTTTGTTCCCTGGTGTCTTTCCGCTTCTCTTTAGAGGGTCAGAGCAAACATGGCCATGCAGGAATCTCAGGCCCAGATCCCCAGTGTCGTGGTGTCCCCCCCACACCCACTCAACAGATCCTCCAGGTCAATCTGTCTCCACCTCTGCATGTACCAAACTCCACAGACTCATGCAGTTCGTGCACAGGGCACCTCTCCTGGGGGAGTCACAGGTACCCACAAGCGTCTTTGTGCCTTGTGCCTTCACCACTGCCTGCAGCTGTGGGCTTCACGTGTGCACCGTCTTTCACAGCTCTTAGGTCACTCTGGGTGCCGCCCCAGCATGTCTTCATGGGCCACACTGCCCTGAGAGCTGTCCCTGTCGTGGGTGCAAGCCATTCTATATCTCCCCTAGGATATTAGAGAGCCCACACCTTCTAGTCCTTTTCAGGGTGTGAGGCAGAGGGCAGCCTACTGGCTCGGCTTGTGGTTTATGGTACCTGGAGCTGAAAGTCCCCTCTGGGCTCGCTGACCATAACCAGTCTCCCTGCTCCAGTGCTTGGGCACTCTATTGGTTCAGGCTCCTCTGTTCTTTCTGAGTCTCCTGCAATCCTGAGACCATAATGATCCACCTAGAATTCTGCCCTTATCCGCCCCCCTGTGCCCTTTTCAGAATGGGGTGCCTCTCACTAGAGTAGATTTCCAAGGGTCCTGATTTTTTTGCTCTGGTGTTATATCACTTTCTGGTGGCTGGCTTATGGAGGCTCCCTCCTCCCTCCATTTATCTTCAGATATTTCCCCAAAAAATTCAAGGTTCCACACCTCCTACTTTGTGAAAAGTAGTCGTTTTTCTGCTTGTGGAGATCCAGATAAATCTTCTTACATCTCAGGTGGAATTTGTGTGTGTTAGAATGGTTTGATAGATATCCAGCTAAATTCAAGGGAGCAGATGAAACAAGGTCCCCTTCTCTGCTTCCGTCTTGCCCCCTTCCTCAGAATTGTTTTGTTTTTAAAAACATTCTGCAGTAAACAGACCATTCTTAAGAAAGGAAATACAAAGGTCTCTATCTCACTTGTAATATGTGAGAGTAATACTCATAGTAAGAGAAATACTTATTAAAAATGCAAAACACCTGTCAGACTAGCAATATAAGAGTCTAGTGATTTACTTTTCCTGAGAGTAAGAGAAACAGGCATTCACATACGTTGTCTTTAGGGGCTTTTTGGCTAAATATCTGTCAAAATTTAAGAGTGCATAATATTTCCTTTTATATATCATCTCTGTTCTTAGGAATTTCTTCTCCAAACACAACTATAAGGTATCCACAATTTTTTTTTTTTACCATCAACAGTGTTAAAGGATTCGTATAACGTAAATGTCCATTAAGAGAGGAGCAGTTGATTAACTGTGTGATCATCATATGTTGGAGTAGAATGAGGCAGATTTAGAGATACTCATTTGGAATGATCTCCGGGATCTATTGCAGAAAGGAATGTGCAGAACAGTATGCAAAGTAACAAAAATAAATAATATGGATACATACATATTTGCTTTTATATCCTTAAAATATTTGTAGAAGGATGCACAAGAACAAGTGACAGTGGTTGCTTCTGGGAAGAGGAATTGAGTGCTTGGAGGACAGGGATAAGTGGCAGATTAACTTTTTATGAATGTTTTTTCTGTATTTTTTCCTTTTGAAAAAATATACACTTATTACCTACTAAATTCTTTATAGAAGAGTTATATATTAGTCATGTTTGAGAAATGCAGAATATTTTACACATTTTAGTGACTGGCAGACTTTATGATGAGAAGAAATCTATTGTTTTGGGTTTTTAGGTTGACATTTAAAACTCTTTCTCAGCACTAGTAGCTTCTATCTTGGTAATTGAACAATAAATTCCTGCCTTCTCCCCTTAACAGCATAAAAAAAGAGCCTTTAGGAGGTGGAGTTAAGATGGCAGAGGAGTAGGGGTCCCCTTTTACAGCTGGTCCCCTGAGTCGAGCTGGATAGGTACCAGACCATTCTGAAAACCCACGGAATCAGCCTGAGATGCAGAAAGATACGTCTGGATCTCCACAAACAACATCTCCAGCACTAAATATTGAGGTACAAAGCAGGGAGCCATGAATCTGCGCACAGATATCAGAAGATAAATGGAAGGGGGAGGGAGCCAACGCGCTTGGGCGCTGGAAAATGGTAGCCACCTGCACTGGGGACCGGGCCGGACTCTCAGATGGCACCCGCAACAGAGCCGACTGAGACCGTGAGCCTGGGAACGCGCACGCATCCAAACTGAAAACCAGAGCTCTGGAGCACTCACTGGAACCGGACTGAGACCGGGAGCTCGGGAGCGCACTTGCGACCAGATTGAAAACCGGTGCTCCAGAGTGCGTGCAAACCACACTGAAGTGGAACTCGTGAGCGTGCATGGGGTCAGCTGGCCATGTTAGAAACACAAAGGACAGAGACATGCGGGCCCTGGAACTAAGGGCTGGGAGAGCGGCTGTGGGGCGCACAACCCAGGACGCTGCAGGGTTTATAGCAGCACCAATAAAAACAGAGTAAAAGAGGCCAGAAGAGCTCAATGGATAGCAGACTGTGATCTCTCTGTTCTGAGACAGAGGCTAGGATTCAGCCACTGCTGCTCTGACTCTCAGAAGAGGCACAGCAAACCGCCAGGGAAAGCTGCCAGAGAACAAAAGCCTGGAAAGACCAGCTCACATTGTGCCCATCGCCATCCCCCCTCCCAGGGGACAGGGAGACTCTACCCAAACAGGATTGCCTGAATATCAGCGTGGCAGGCCCCTCCCCCAGAAGGCAGGCTGAAGAATCAAGAAGCCCACATCCCTAAAGTCCCTATAAAACAAGTGCGCACTGCCTGGGTCCTGGTTAATAATTTGGGTTCTGGACAACCCCGCAAACTCTCCTCATCAGAATGGCGAGAAGGAGAAATCCCCCCCCAGCAAAGAAAAGACAATGAGTCTGTGGCCTCTGCCACAGAACTGATGGATATGGATATAACCAAATTATCAGAAATGGAGTTCAGAGTAACAATTGTCAAGATGATGTGTAGACTTGAAAAAATATAAACAAAAATAGTAATGAGAATATAGAATCTCTAAGGGCAGAAATGGGAGCAAATCTGGCAGAAATTAAAAATTCTATCAATCAAAAGCAGTCAAAACTACATGTTCTGATGGCCACGGTAAATGAGGCAGAAGAATGAATTAGTGAATTGGAGGATGGGATGGTAGAAGAGAAAGTGAAAACAGAAACATGGCTCAAAAAAATCCAATCTCAAGAATGTAGGTTATGGGAGATTACTGACTCAATGAAACGTTCCAGTGTCAGAATCATGGGCATCCCTGAGGGGGTGGAGAAAAACAAAGGTCTACAAGACATATTTGAACAAATTGTAGCTGAAAACTTCCCTAATCTAGCAAAGGAAACAAGCATTTGTGTCCAAGAGGCAGAGGGGACCCCTCCCAAGCTCAACCACGACAAACCTACGCCACGTCACATCATAGTGCAATTCGCAAATATTAGATCCAAGGGATCTAATTGAAAGTGGCCGGGGCAAAGAAATTTCTCACGTACCAAGGCAAAGGTATCAGAATTACGTCAGACCTGTCTACACAGACCTGGAATGAGAGAAAGGGTTGGCAGGGCATTTTTAAAGCTCTTTCAGAAAAAAACATGCAGCCAAGGATCCTTTATACAGCAAGGCTGTCATTCAGAATTGATGGGAAGACCTTCCAGAATCACCAGTCATTGACCAATTTCGTAACCACGAAACCAGCGCTACAGGAGATATTAAGGGGGGTTCTATAAAAGTAAAAAGGCCCCAAGAGTGATACAGAACAGAAAGTTACAATCTATAGAAACAAAGACTTTAGGGGTAACATGGCATCATTAAAATCATATCTCTCAATAATCAGTCTCAATGTAAATGGCCGAAATGCTCCCATAAAATGCCACAGGGTTGCAGATTGGATAAAAAGGCATGACCATTTGCTGTCTACAAGAGACTTATCTTGAACCTAAAGATACATCCAGACTGAAAGTGAAGGGATGGAAAACCATTTTTCATGCCAATGGACTGCAAAAGAAAGCTGGGGTAGCAATTCTCATATCAGACAGATTGGATTTAAACTAAAGAGTGTAGTGAGAGATACAGAAGGACACTATTATATTCTTAAACGATGTATCCAACAAGTGGATTTGACCATTATAAATATCTATGCCCCCAACAGTGGAGTAGCTGGATACACAAGCCAACTCTTAACCAGAATAAACAGACATATAAATAATAATACGTTAATAGTAGAGGACCTCAACACTCCACTCTCAGCAATAGACAGATCACCTAAGAAGAAAATCAACAAAGAAACACGAGCTTTGAATGCCATACTAGACCAGATGGACTTCATCGATATATACAGAACACTACACCCCAGAACAACAGAATACTCATTCTTTTCGAATGCACATGGAACGTTCTCTAGAATAGATCATATGCTGGGTCAGAAAATAGGTCTCAACCGGTACCATAAGACTGAGATTATTCCCTGCGTATTCTCAGACCACAATGCTTTGAAATTGGAACTCAACCACAAGGAAAAATTTGGAAGAAACTCAAACACTTGGAGACTAAGAACCATCCTGCTTGAGAATGACTCAATAAACCAGGAAATCAATAATCAGTTTAAACAATTTATGGAGACCAAGGAGAATGAAAACACAGTGGTCCAAAACCTATGGGACATTGCAAAAGCAGTCCTAAGGGGAAAATATATAGCCATCCAAGCCTCACTCAAAAGAATAGAAAAATCTAAAATGTAGTTTTTATATTCTCACCTCAAGAAACTGGAACAGCAACAGAGGGACAGGCCTAACCCACTGACAAGGAAGGAGTTGACCAAGATTAGAGCAGAAATNGAATGAAAACACAGTGGTCCAAAACCTATGGGACATTGCAAAAGCAGTCCTAAGGGGAAAATATATAGCCATCCAAGCCTCACTCAAAAGAATAGAAAAATCTAAAATGTAGTTTTTATATTCTCACCTCAAGAAGCTGGAACAGCAACAGAAGAACAGGCCTAATCCATGCACAAGAAAGCAGTTGATCAAGATTAGAGCAGAGATCAATGAATTAGATTCCAGGAGTACAGTAGAGCAGATCAACAGAACTAGAAGCTGGTTCTTTGAAAGAACAAATAAAATTGACAGACCACTGGCAAAACTTGTCCAAAAACAAAGAGAAAGGACTGAGATTATTAAAATTATGANATAGGGAAAGGACCCAAATTTTAAAAATTATGAATGAAAGGGGAGAGGCCACAACACTAATGACATAGGAAGGATCATTATAAACTTTTATCAACAGCTTTATGCTAATAAATTAAGCAACCTGGAAGAAATGGATGCCTTCCTGGACACCTATAAACTACTAAGACTAAAGCAGGAAGAAATTGATTTTTTATAATAATAATTTTTTATTATGTTAGTCACCACACAGTATATCGTTAGTTTTTGATATAGTGTTCCATGATTCATTGTTTGCGTACAACACCCAGTGCACCATGCAATACGTGCCCTCCTTAATACCCATCACTGGCCTCTCCCAGTCCCCCATCCCCTCCCCTCTGAAGCCCTGAGTTTATTTCCCAGAGTCCATAATCTCTCATGCTTCTATTTACCCACCCCCTTTCTTCCCTTTCTTCTCCTACTGATCTTCCTACTTCCTGGGAAACAAACTGAGGGCTTCAGAGGGGAGGGGGGTGGGGGAACCTGATAGACTGATGATGGGTATTAAGGAGGGCACGTATTGCATGGAGCACTGGGTGTTATACGCAAGTAATGAATCATGGAACTTTACATCAAAAACTATGGATGTACTGTATTGACTAACATAACATAATAAAAAAAATATTATTAAAAGAAGAGCCTTAAAACCATAATTGATATGATTGTTTGGAAGCTGAAGAATAAGTGTCTTCACTCTTAAAAAATTCTTCCATTTCTGGAGAAGCTGCCCTTGAACTTTAAAGTTTATTGTCTGTGGGCTATTCATTGCCTCCACATTTATGGTTTCTCATGGATGAGTGCTGAGAGGGCTGTCATAGGCATTAGAGAAGCTCTGGGGCAAAAAATGAGGGAAGGTCACCATGCACATGAGTGCAGGCACTATTAGCCTGAAGCAGCTCAAAACGTGCATGGAATTGTTCACCAGAGCAATGGCTGGAGTTAGAGGTGAGGACAAGAGTGTGGGAGTTGGTATACCAGAGGTCTCCTATACTATACCAGAAGTCTCACTGTGGATGTATTCCCCTGGCTCCTTCCATGCTTGTTTCTTTCACTCTTTCTAAGATTAAAACTCCTGTGGGGTGGTGCACAAGAGTGAGATCTAAGCTAATAACTCCATCTCTGAAAGCTCCATTGAGTAGGAGGCCTGAGATGCCAATATAAAACCTGGTTCTGGACTAGGGAATATAATACTCTGCAAAACCACAAGACTCAGAAGAATTGACATCGTAGGTGGGAGAAGAACCATAATGAATGTCTACTCAAGATGAATCTGAAAGCAGAAGTTACAAAGTATGTGATCAAAACAATTATCAAGGATTGCCTACAAACTCAATGAACAGAAGAATGTATTCCTAAGAAATTCTAAGTATTAGAGCCATCTTCTAATAAGTAGTTTAATGATATAGGTTAAATCCTCAAAACAATAAAGGAAGACACCATAGTCATAAAGAAAAAAACCCAAGAAATATGAAATAAAAATAGGTAGGTATGAACCAAGAACAGAAGGATTTGAGGGGGAGATGTCTTTTCAAAATGACCTTTTTTTTAATGAAGAAAAAAAGTTTATTGTCTTAATGTAAGTAACACATATTAATTATCAAGAATAAGAAAAGGTAGATAAAAACTGATAATAGAAATTCCTTATTCAGGGGCGCCTGGGTGGCACAGTCATTAAGCATCTGCCTTTGGCTCAGGGCGTGATCCCGGCGTTCTGGGATCGAGCCCCACATCAGGCTCCTCCGCTATGAGCCTGCTTCTTCTTCTCCCACTCCCCCTGCTTGTGTTCCCTCTCTCACTGGCTGTCTCTATCTCTATCAAATAAATAAATAAAATCTTTAAAAAAAAAGAAATTTCTTATTCATGTCCACCCAGAAATGACTGTTAACCGCTTTAATGTTACTATACATAACTCTTTTTGTACCTCACAATTTTTTTTCAGGAAACAGTCTTTCTATGGACATCTTTCTGTGAAAAGGAATATTCTTCTACAACATCATTTACTGGGATGCATGGTTTTCTATCTTATGAAGTAACATATATATTTATATAAATATACATATATAAATATTTCTGTGGATCCACTTTTCTTGGTCTAGCTTGTTTTCAGATGTCTATGAAAAACAATAATCCCTGCTAAACAGCCCCATTAATATTACATCCTTAGGATAATACTGGTGGAATTGCTGGGTTAAAGAATAAGGATAAAGGATAAAGCTTTTTGGTAAAATATAGGTAAATTTGCCCTTCTTCCCATTCAGATTTGCATCAAGTTAGAAAGCCTCCCTTTGTGAGAAAATCCTGGAGAACCATTACATAGGTATCTCTTCTATACACACATTGTTCTTTTAAGGAGTCACAAGTGTATATAAACAGTCCAAGTGTTAGTACCCAATATTATGGCTTTAGTTATCAGACAATCTGGTGCATTCCGGGTATACAAACCCTAATTTGGCTATTAGTACTTTCTATTCCAGGTCTTATCTGTGCAAGTGGAATACAAAAGTACCCTACACCTTTAGAAAGATTATAGTAATCATAGTCTTACCAGTGTGTGAAGATGCATGTTATGAAACACCCTCACCAATATTATTTTTCTTATCTCTTTGCTAGTTTGATAGGGAAAAAGTGATAGTTACTTCTTTACTTTGCATTTAATTGCTTATTAGAAAATTTAACTCGCCTTTTTTTTTCCATTTGTACTTACTTTTTTGTGAATTACTAGTTCGTGTTCTTAGTCTGTTTTCAGATTTTAGTCTTTCTCTTCATTATTGATTTAATAATGTGAGTATTCGCTATATACCAAAGCATTGTGCTAAGTGTGTTACTTGTGTCATCTCATTTAATCAACACTAACCCCATGAGGTAGGTGAAGGTATCCCAAGATGAAGACACTGAGGTTCAGGGTAGATCACACAACAAATAAGTATGAGGCACGAATTCCGATCCAGGTCTATCTGATTGCAAAGTCCATATTTTTAAGCCTTATACCAGTACTGTTATTTCTGTAGTCTTTCTTCTAAATGGACTCTATAAAATTGCAGGTAGAGCCGAAGCACAAACCACACAAACAGACCTGGATCTAACTTAGTCAGCCACTTGAGGAAAATGGTGATTCCGATCTTGTTTTTATAAATCCAAGACAGTGGTTCTCAAAGCTGACCATCAGAATACCCTGGAAGATTGTTAAAACACAGATTGCTTGGCCCATTCCCAGATTTTCTGATTCATTAAGTCTGGGATGGGTCCTGAGAATTTGCATCTTGTACAAGTTCTCAGATGTTGCTGATGCTGCTGCTGGCGTGGGGACTTCCCTTTGAAGACCACTACCCTACAGCTCTCTCACATGGGGACTTCTCAGACCTCCCCTTATGTTCCTAAACCACACTTCTTCAAGTCATTCCCTTAGTTTGTTAACCAGTGCTATAAGTATTACCATTTTTATTATGCATTACTTAATGGATTTTCTTCCTTTAACTATCTTTACAACTTCCTAGGGAGGAAATGTATGGAGGAGTTTTTGTTTTAGATTTTTTTCCTAGTTTTGTTGAGATATAATTGACATACACTACTGTGTAAGTTTAAGGAGTATTGCTTAATGACATATATATTGTGAATCGATTGGTACAGTAAGTTTAGCTCATATCCATCATCTCATATAGATACAAAAAAAAGGAAAAAAATGTATTTTTTTCCCTTGATGAGAACTCTTAGGATCTACTCTCAACAACTTTCCTGTATGTCATGCAGTTAACTATAGTCACCATGTTGTATATTATATCCCCAGTATTATAATTGGAAGTTTGTGCCTTTTGACCACCTTCATTCATTTCCCTACCCCCACCCTCTGGTAACCACCAATATGATCTCTTTTTCTAGGTGTGTGTGTGTGTGTGTGTTAAAGATTTTATTTATTTATGTGAAAGAGAGTGCACAAGCAGAGGGAGGGGCAGAGGGAGAGAGAAAGGGACAACCAGACTCCCCACTGAACAGGGAGCCTGATGTCGGGCTCGATCTCAGGTCCCTGGGATCACGACCTGAGCTAAAGGCAGATGCTTAACCTACTGAGCCACCCAGGAAGCCCTAGGAGTTTTTGTTTTTTTAAGAATCCACATATGAGATCATACAGTATTTGTCTTTCTCTTTGTCATTTATTTCACTTAGCATAATGCTCTCAAGGTCCATCTCTACTGTGGTAGGCTGCAGTTGTTTAAAGCGTGTGTGTGTGTGTGTTTCTTTTGGTTGGTTTGTTTAGAAGAATGTTAATCTTTTTGTAGTAGGAAATTTAGCATACAGGTTAGCCTGAATACCTAGACTAGTGACTGTCACTGCAGTGTTAATGTAAGCATATAAACAATGTTAGTATTTAAGAAAAACTGTTTCATCTCATTTTAAATCAGTGGATGGTTCTGTTCAGCACAATGTTGTATTAGGCCAGGCCATTTTCTTCAGTCTCTGTTTTCATATAACTGTTTCACTTATATCTACCTATGTAGGCATAGCCACTATTTAGGTCATTAACCCTCTTTCCCAAATTATTTTAATCAAATGTGAGCACTGGTCATTTTCAGTGATGGAATATTAGATTTTTGTTAATTTCTTCTTTGTACTTTTCTGTTTTGCTTTAATTTTTTATAGTGATCATTTATATTTTAAAAATAATTATTTTTTTAAAGATTGATTTATTTTAGAGAGTGTGCATGAGTCGGCAGGGATAGAGGGAGAAGGAGAGAGAGAAATCTCAAGCAGACTCCCTGCTGAGCATGGAGTCCAACATGGGGCTTGATCCCAGGACTCTGAGATAATGATCTGAGCTGAAATCAAGAGTTGGATGCTTAACTGACTGAGCCACCTAGGTGCCCCAAAATATAAACATTATTTTAAAAGTAAATCAGTTAGCTTGGTCTCATCCTAAACAATGATAGATTTCATCTATGAAATCCTCAGTTTAATCTGGTTTTTATACTAATGTGCTGTTTTATTTTTATAATTTTTGTAGTACACAAATGAATTCTTTAAAATTATAATGTAACCTAAAAATCAGTTAAGTAGTTACCATCAGTGATGCATATATATCACACTTAGGAAATACCAAACTGTAAATTATGCCCCTTAATATTATGATAGTTCTATCTTAATAATATTCATTATTATTAATAATATAGTTTTTTGGTAATCTCACTGACTAGCCTTAATTAATATTAAAGATAGTAGTCCTTGATCTGTTGGATATTTGCAAATATTTTTCTTAGCTTTTCATTTTGCTTTAACTTTATTTTTGCATTTTTGTTTTTCTTCTTTTGCCCACCTTTTTTTCTACTTAAACATAAACTGCTTTTTATCTTGTTAGTATTCTTTTTTTGTATAACTTTTTATTTTTTTAATATTCTTTTTTTTAGTATAGCTGACACACAATTTTACATTAGTTTCAAGTGTACAACATAGTGACTCAACATCTTTATACATCGTGTTCATGTTCACTATAAGCGTAGCTAGCATCTGTCACCATATAATGCTATTAGAATACCTTTGACTATATTCCCTCTGCTATACCTTTTCATACCCATGACTTATTCATGCCATAACTAGAAGTCTGTATCTCCCACTCTCCTTCACATATTTTGTCCATTCCCTCCCTACCACAAACAGTTTATTCTCAGTATTTATGGGTCTGTTTCTGCTTTTTAAATTGTTATTAATTTTTTTGTATCATGCTTTAGGCAGTCCTTAGGTATCTCAAAATTATATATTTACCCTATGTTTTTCAGAATTTTTGGTTCATTACCAGTTTTAAATTTGGATATGAGGTAGGAATGTAATTTTATTTCCCCAAAACGTCCCAACTCACCCTTTACTCAGTTATTTGAAATGCCACTTTTATCATATATTAGACTCTTGCATTTGCTTAGGTCTGTTTCTGTACTAGCTTTCTCTACCAGGCATCTCTGTTTCTGCGGTAGCCGCAAACTTTTTTTAGTTAATGTAGCTTTAGGATATGTGATAATATCTATTTCGGCAAGATCATTTTCACTTCTCCTCCAAAACTATTTTACATTCTCAAGTGCTTATTCTTTTGGATGAATTCCAGAGTTTATTGAGTCAGTTTTTCATACAGTGCTATAGGAAATTTGTTGGGATTATACTAAAGGGAGAAAGGTATCTTTAGATATTCCTTATGGTATATGCAGTATTCACTATGGTAAAGGATAGTTATTTGGTAATCTCACTGACTAGCCTGGAAATTCATTCACTGCAGACCATCTTAATAGTCCTCATATTCTTAGTACCCTATATTCAAAATCTTGCATGAGTAATTACTGAATATGCATGTGTTAGAAAGTAAATAGATAAAGAATTGATATTATAGAAAATTTGCTTGCACTTTGACTCTGAGATTTTTCAAATAGAAAATATTCCCAACTGTGGAACAGAGAAAAACATGATTAATGCAATGAGAACTTGTATCACCATAAAACTAGTATTTACACGAGTAAACTGGTTTTTATTTTTGAAAATTTAATACTCATAAGAGTTCTTATAAAATTTTCATAACAGTGATAGAGTTGTGAATGTGGTGGATTAGTTAAAAGCTATTAATTTCCAAATGACTTCCCAATTACCAGTCTCAGTTAACCTTGGTACATAAAATGGCCAACTTACTCAGATTCTTTAAGATAGCTACACAATTTGGTAAGATTTTGAAATTAATCTCTTAAAATACCATCTATTCTTTCAAAAAATGGGACCATTATTCTACCTTATTAATTTAAAAGCGAGTACTAAGTAAAGAAGAGCAATGCAGTTGTTACGAGAAAGGCCACATAGTCTACGTTTTATAAATAGGACCTATCTACCACATACATCTTAACAAAAAATAATTGAATTTACTTGATAAAAATAAAATTCAGTTTATAAGGTATGGTGATTTAGTGTTTTACTTTTGGGAATTATGAGGAAAAATGGGGATTATGTTTAACAGATGATTTATGTAGTCTTTCAGAAGATAATAAGTTCATTTAAATTTCTCTGTATAGTAAAATTTAAGCAAATTTGGGAGTAAATTAATGAAAGTATCTGTTTAAACGAGCTAATAGTCATAAAGCACCAATATTTGTAAAACATTGCCTATCACATTACTATAAGGGAAGTCAAGCAATCAATCAAGTGGGCCCTAGTAATTTGGAAACGAGCTCCTGTTTTAAAGTTATGCTGTGTAATTAAGGTTTTATTTTGGCATTGTGTACATGAATTGCCAAATCTTTCTTTAGTACTTTTTGTATTCACTGTGCTGGGAAGGCCACAAAAGAAAAAGAATACATGACTCCTGCACTTAGTCCAGTTAAAAAAGAACAGGGAAATGTGATTTGAGTGTTATGTAACAATGTTTCATTTATGTGTCTTGCGTATGATGATGGAGGGAATTAGGTAAATGATAAAATATTGATATATCTAATATTTTAGCACCTCAGTGTTCTGTATTACAGCCTCCTATTGCTTTTAATGTACAAATCAGGGCAGAAATTAAGGAACTTCAGCATTATAGGTAATATTCTCTTTTTTTAAGCTGAATGAAGGGTACATAAAACTTTATTATGTTTTTATAACTTACATTAGATATTCTTATGTACATATAAAATATTTTATAATAAAAATTGTTTAAGAAATTGAGGGGGAAAGCTGTTCTCCAAAATACCTAAACTAATTAAATTATATATTTTTTTAAGATTTTATTTATATTTTTTATTTTTAAAAGATTTATTTATTTATTTTAGAGAGAGAGAGCATGAGTGTGGGAAGGGGCAGAGGGGGAGAGAAACTTTATCATACTCCACACTGATTGTGGAGCCCAACACAGAGTTCAGTCTCATGACCCTGAAATCACAACCTGAGCTGAAACCAAGAGTCTGACGCTTAACTGACTACATCACCCAGGCTCCCCTTTATTTATTTGAGAGAGAGTGCGTGAGCAGGGGGAGGGGCAGAGGGGGAGGAAAGAACCTCAAGCCAACTCTGTACTGAGCGCAGAGCCCAATGCAGGGCTCCATCTCTTGACCCTGAGATCATGACCTGAGCCAAAATCAAGAGTCAGATGCTTAACTGACTGAGCCACCCAGGGGCCCCTAAATTATGTATTCTTTATTGTAAAATTGTTAAACTTGTCCACACAAATAATATTTTACATTATAACAAATACTATAATTGAAACATTGTCATGCAAAAATAAACATTAACTTCAGAATCAATAACTGATTAGTATACTTAGAAAAATGAAGAATTAATTTAAAAATATGTATAACAAAGTCCTCATTAGTTTGCATCTCCTTAGGATGGTGATCATCACTATATAAGTTGTTTCTAGTAAATTTGAGTCATTATTTTTTCTGAACACATACTTAAGTTTTGATACTTAACATATTTGAAAACAGTTGTGATCATATTGTTAAGTGTAATTTCCATAGTATAAAGTATTAGTACTTTTTTTCTTTTTGGAAGAGTCAGAATGGATCATCAATACACCACTGTGGCCTTGTGATAGACTGGATGTACTCAATCGACATAATCTGCTCTGTACAATTGCACATGAAATCTTAGCCAAAAGCCTTTACAGACAGACATTTGAAGTTTTGCAAAATCTACCAGGTTTTCAAAATTCTCAAGGTATGTTTTTTAAAAGTTTTATTTAATCTCTTGTCCATCTGGTGTTTTTTTCTTTTAATTTTTTTTAAAGATTTTTTTTAAAATTTATCTGTCAGCACAAGCAGGGAGAGGGGCAGGCAGAGGGAGAAGCAGGCTTCCCACCAAGCAAGGAGCCCAACGCAAGACCCAATCCCAGGACCTTGGGATCATGACCTGAGCTGAAGCAGACACTTAACCACTGAGCCACCCAGGCTTCCCCATCTGTTGTTTAAATCAGAAACAGTTCTGCACCTATTTTGGTTGAGCATATATTTTTAATGAAATTGTTTTCTGCAAAATGTGTTCTCTGAAAATTGAATATGCTTTTCTGATTTTTGTTTTGTTTTGTTTTGTTTTGTTTTGTTTTGTTTTGTTTTAAAGCAGAAGTGCTTACCTTTGGGTTGTCAGCAGTTCCCAACTGTTTTCATCAGTCTCCTTTCCCTACCTGTCAGGTCAGCAGCAAACAGTAATGCCCCCAGCAAGCTTCATGTGCTAAAAATTCATCTCATTAGAATAATGAAGAATACTTTTTCTTTTATTACTTACTATATATATAAAGATAGAGCTTAGTTTCCATTACCTTGGAACATAGGGAAACATGAAATAAATGGAAGAAATTAGCAAATGACAAGTTCAAAGAAAGGGAATGTTAATGTGGGCAATAGTAGGTAGTGCTCTTGAATCCTAACACTCAAGTCTTGTATGAACAGGAAGAGAGTCCATGTTAAGGGAAGCATGAGCAAAAGCTCTGGGTCAAAATGAGCTGAGCAATGGGTTCAGAGTAGCAGGTTACCACTTCATTAGAATGTTAACCTGAGGGTCTCCCACAGTGCTTTATCAGTCAGAGTCAGTGTTATAGGAAAATCCCACTGATGGTGATGTTTAGGAAGAGACTAAAGGGTAAGGAGAGTAATTTCCTGCTAAGGCCTGCATCACTAAATGGTGTTGCAGGTAAAGTGATAAAGACCAGAGTCTAGGTTATAGATTGAACTGCCTGAATATAGGGAATAAAAGACTTGGCAGTCTCCAAGGTGACTTTACTTTCTTCTAAGTGAGGAATTGAACTAGAAGTACCCAATAAAAGATTAGTTTTTAATTTGAGAGAATATTATGAGGGGGTGATTTATTTTGGGGAATGGGAAGTTAAGTCCGGGGTCTGAACTGTTGACAGTGCAAGCAGAACTGTGCAAGTCATTCGTTTTGAGACACTGCAGATGAAGACACATGTGGGATCACAAATGGGTGTTAATGCAGCCTCTGCAGTAGTTGTCAGACTTCCTTTCTTATTCTTCATTACAAAGTAGATGAATCAGTTTGCTTTTGTTGAATGCTTATTCGTTTTTTAGAGAATATATAAGATCACGTTTTAGTGACTGTGACTCCCATAGTGGGTAGCAAAGTGCCAAGGGGAGCAGAGAGAAAAGTAGTGAGAGAGAAGATGGAGAGACTAAGATAGATTGATTTCATTATTTTTTTTTCCAGGAACTGTGGAGGTTTCACAGTATAGCCTTCTTTTTAATAAACTTCTAGATGCCTGTATAGAAAGTAACAGTCTTGGTATGTCATCCTCCGTAGCAGAATTCATGATTTCAAAGAACATCCCTATTGATTTCTCCTTTCTTAGAAGATTAATTACTTCTTTAGGAAGGAGTTGTTTATGGCTCAAAGCCAGAGCCCACTACAAAAGTAAGTTACATTTTAAAAATTTATATATTTTATATGTATATTTATATATTTTTGTATGTTTTATAGTTTTGACTTTGATTGACTTTGACTCTGAAGCCTTGTATAATTTTTATTACTAGGCATTTAAATAAGTAAAAAGCAGTTGATACACATTCAAATATAGTGGTCTGCACAGATTAGTGCTCTCTTTTGAAACTTGTTCTTTCTCTTGTTTCTAATTACTATATCTTCATTTCTTTGCACATTAGTATGCCCACTGGAGGGTGCACAAAGGAAATAAATGACAGCATTTGAGCCAGTTTGGCATAGCTTATAAATATATAGGAGTAAAATAACTGGGTAGAATGAAGTTTAAGGAATATTTATATATTATATTCATCCCTGCTATATCCCTGATCTTTGTAAGTTAGAATATTTTATAGCAGGCCACATAGAAAGTACAGAGGCTGCCATTACTAAACACAATACATAAGTTTCTTGCATGGTGCCTAGTAATAGAACTTTGTTAATCTGTTTACAGTTTTTTCTCCCTAACCAGTAAGCCTGGAAAACTAATGCCTTCTCTAGTCCCAGCCACCTCACAGATATTTGAATTGGGAAATAGTTTCGTGTAGAATCTAGTTCCAGAAAACAATTCTTTTCTGTCTTCCTGCAGTTATTTGTGTTAAGTTTCCATTTTTCTTTTGTCTTTCTTCCTTTTCTTTTTCTTTCTTTCTTTTCTTTCCTTCCTTTCTTTTTTTTTTGAGAGAGCAAGAGTGAGAGGGGGGAGGGGCCGAGGGAGAGGGAGAGAAAGAATCCTAAGCAGGCTCCATGCATAGATCCTGATAAGGAGCTTGATCTCACAACCCTGTGATCATGACCTGACCCACCCAGGCGCTCTTAAATTCCATTTCTTTAACTGCCATATATATAACAAACATTTGAGTGCCTACTATGTGTCACTACTGTGTCAGATTTGCCAAACATCCCAGCCGTCCCTACCAGCACAAAAACCTTTCTGAACTGGGAAGTGTTTTTCACACTACCATCTATGATCAGTTTAGCAGGTGGTAACTTTTTTTTCCCAATGAAGCAAGAAAGAAAACATTAGCATACATTACAGGTAGTAAGGTTAAGTATTTTTGGTAAAAATTTCATTTCAGTTACATGTATACAGATTATGTACTGGGTCAATCAAAATAAGTTTTGAAAGCAGAGGTGTTTGTTTATTTTTTTAAAGGACGATCAGAAATTTAGAGGAAAGGTAGAATTGTTTGTTCACAAACACCTCATTTCAATTTTGTGGTTATGTTTCAACTCCTTATACTATTTCCCTGCAGATTACTAGAAATCACACACAAAGTATATATGTACTATTTGCTATAATTTCTTGATTTTCGTTTTTAGAATCAGTGTTAATGGGATTATTTATTTTCCAAATAATTGTGCAATTTGGGGAACATGCCATTAGAAGGTGTTTATATGGCACAGGAACAAAACCTAAACTTGGAAACATTTCAATGAGATTTCTATGAATATCTATTCTTTAGTTGGAAATAAGATTTTGTATTAAAGCAACTAAACTTAAAAAAAGCTCATAAAATTCTTTATTAACAGCTTTATTGAGATATAACTCAAATACCATTACAGTTCACCCATTTATAGTGGTGGTAAGATATGCACAGTTGTGCAGCCATCACCACGGTCCATTTAAAACATTTCATCATGCCAAAAAGAAACCCCATATCCATTAGCAGTTATTCCCCATTTTCCGCCCAAATTCTTCCAGCCCTAATCATAATTTATTTTTAGAGTTTTCTTTTTTAGTAGTGTTAAAACAGTTCATGCTTAGGTACAATTCAGTACCTCTTCACTAGCATTTCCTCTTATCTAAACACATCTATGCCTAGTTTCATATGCAGTGAACTTCTGGGACTTAATGCAGGTGAGGTATAGGACAGAGTATTTTTGGTTTTTTTTCAAAGATTTTATTTATTTATAAAAAGAGAGAGAGAGCACAAGCAGGGGGAGGGGCAGAGGGAGAAGGAGAAGCAGAGTTCCTGCCGCTGCCGCTGAGCAGGGAGCGGGATGCAGGCTCGATCCCAGGACCCCGAGATCATGACCTGAACCGAAGGCAGGCAGATGCTTAGCCGACTGAGCCACCCAGGTGCCTCTTGTTTTGTTTTGTTTTGTTTGTTTTTTAACATACCTGAGTTATAGAATGAAATGAGTAATTTAAAATCACTGATCAGCCTTCAAAACATGTTATTTCCTAACAGTGTTGACATTTAAAATATCATTGGATCTTTATTTAGGTTTATCTTCACACAATTAACACTCTAGGAAAGCCTTTCAGTGCCTTATGATCAGTCTAATAGTACTTGATTCTGGGCTAATGGCTTTTTCATCAAGACACTGTTAAGACTGGTGCCAATGCCTTTGTTTTGCCTTTTTTTAAAAATACTTCATACAGCTTTATAGAATTAACTTCACATACCATAAAATTCACCGATTTAAAGTGGACAGTGCATTAGTTTTTATTATACTCACAGAATTGTGCAGCCATCATCACAACCTAATTTTAGAATATCTTCAGAACCTCCAGAAAAAGAAACCCTGAATACGTTAGCATTCCCTAGATGCCTCCTGCTGATCCAGCCCTACACAACAACTAATCTACTCTATTTCTGTGGATTTGTACATTCCGGGCATTTCACATAAGTGAAATAATTCAGTGTGTAGTTCTTTATGACTAGCTTCTTACACTTAGCGTAATATTTTCAAGGTTCATCCATGTTGTAGCATGTATCAATACTTTATGCCTTCTTATTGCTGAATAGTATTCCATTATATGGAATTTATTTATGCATCTATCATGAATAACACTGCTGCAAACATTCACGTACAAGTTTTTGTGTGGACATATATTTTTATTTCTCTTCGGAGCAGAATTGCTGGCTCATTTGGTAAATCTGTTTTTTGTTTTTTTTTTTTAAAGATTTTATTTATTTATTTGACAGAGAGAAAGACAGCCAGCGAGAGAGGACACAAGCAGGGGGAGTGGGAGAGGAAGAAGCAGGCTCTCAGCAGAGGAGCCTGATGCGGGGCTCGATCCCAGAACACCAGGATCACGCCCTGAGCTGAAGGCAGACGCTTAACAACTGAGCCACCCAGGTGCCCCTGTTTTTAGCTTTTTGAGAAACATCTGGTCTATTTTTCCAAAGAAGCTGCATCATTTGATGTTTATAACCCACCACCTGAGTTTGAGATTTCCAGTTTCTTCACATCTTCACCAACACTTATTACACTCTGTTTTTTATTTTAGCTTTCTTGGTGGATATAAAGTGGTATTTCATTGTGGTTTTGATTTTGCATAATCCTAATGACTAATGATGTTGAACACCTTTTCATGTGCTTAATGGCCATTTGTGTATCTTCATGGAGAAATGTCTGTTAAATCCTTTACCCATTTTTTTCTCTGTACATTTTTTGATTGGGTTTATTGTTGAGTTGTAAGAGTACACACATATATACACATGCACATAATATACATATCGATATATGTACATTCTGGATGCAGTCATGAATTTCAGGGTTTTTTTTTTCCACTCTGTGAATTGTCTTTCACTTTCTTTATGGCTTTGCTTTGCTTTTTGTTTTCAACCTAATCAAAAGGAAACAGTCCAAGGACAGTAAAGTGGCCTTCCTCATGCTCCTGATTTGCTCTCCCTAGTCCTAAAAATACTGATTTTCTCTCAGAGCTGAAAAGTCAGGAAGGGAGATGTTATTAGTGTGTCTTTCCATTTGATTCTTCCCCCTAAAACCAAATGGGAATATTTTTCTTTTCATATTTGCTTTTAGGGGGAAAAAGTTCATGATGGTAAATTTCTGTTCAGTTTGGTTTTTTTTTTTTGTTGTTTGTTTTCCTCATCTGGTCAGCAAAGTAAAACAAGAATGTATGTAAATTACACCTATCAATAGCTAGGAAAGTTAATGAGTTGATAGTGTTAGTCCTGGAAGTGACCAAGGAAGGTGGGACTGCCTAGTATTTAGGAATCCAAAATCTGTGGAGTCAGAAGGCTGGGGTGATTCCCAAAGCCCCTTTACCTATAATGTGGGAGTCACTGTACCTGATTTCAAAGGTAGTAAACTGTCAGTTAAAATTTAACAGTTTAACACAGGTTCCTGGCACATAGTAAGTCCTCAAAGATGATCATCATCCACATTAGATTACTTAAAGAACTTATCTTAACAAAACATTTTAAACAAATTTTACAAACAGATTTAAATAGGTTTCAGTAAAACATGACAGTATAATATTGTCTATGTACAGGTTGGATATCTTAGGACATAAGTGGATTTCCCTATGTATCATTTGTAATAAGCACCTAAACAGTTTGAAAATTAAATCTCTTTTCTTGAAAAGTAAAATTTTTAGAACATGAATTGGTGAGCACCTACAACACACTGAGCGCCTACAGGAAGGGGATGTATTTTATTTATTCTTATATCTAAATAGTGCTCAGCTCAATGTCAGACAGAGTAGAGCAGCAAATGTTTACTACACAAACTATAACAGCACTATAAATAAGTGCTCAAAATAGTATAATGTCTGTGTGACAGAAAAATCTTCAAATTATAATTTCTACTTTGTTTCTACATTTTGTATTCATAATTCAGGATAGACAATAATTACAAATATATGTAGATGATACTAGACCAGATCCCATTAAAACAAAACCCAAGTCTCTATTTCTGGTTTTTTAGTTATTTTGAAATTATGTTGTATTGACTATGGCTTGAAATAAATGGGCAGTTGCCACAATGAGGCTTAAAAGTAATTTTTAGGAGAGTTTTTAAAATATATTTCTTACTTCACATTTAATGTTTCAGAAGTATTTTACAAAGAATAGTATCAAATGTACTAGGATAAGCTTACCACCATATAATTTGTATAATAAACCTGCTGATGTGAAGAATCATTCTGTAATGTAAGTAATTATAACCTGTGGATGTCTAGCTTTTCACCTGTTGGGGTTTTAGTAAAGTTTGATCTATTATTTGATTTCCAGGTGCTCTTTCATTGGGTTGCTACCCACCATTGGAGGGAAATTTATACCGAAAACTTCTACTGATTCCTTCTTATTTATCTGAGATTGAAATGCTTTTAGCTATTGAAATCTTCCTGGTATCTAATGCTAGTAGTATTCAGAGTCCTGGAACTTCTACACAGATACTGCAGATAGTTTTGAAAAGGTTGGTTGATATAACTTCTAACTGCATGCTAAAAGCAGATCATGGCTCCCTATACCTGACCTGTGATGTAAATGTTTTTATGTATCTTATATTTTATAATGAATATTATATTTTATATATACATACAAACACATATGTGCGTATATGTGTATATATGTATATTCATACACACACACACTAGTATATGTATGTATTTACAAACTTTGGTAACATTTAAATTGAAAAAGGAGTTGATCTGTTTGAGACTTAAAGCCAAACAAGCTAGTAGCATTTAATAAACATATTAACAACTTCAAAGATGCTATCAGATGTTCAAAGAAATGGACCCTCTTTAAGTATCAGTCTTTCTTATATACAGATAGTTTTTAGATAGTTATCTAAAAGTTACTTATCTTTCTGGTCAACACAAAAGATCTAAAAATCACGTTGAAGAGGGAAATATGTGATAGTTTATTTGGTTCAGTAAAGAATTCTGTTGAAAATAAAGCCATCAGCCTAGTTTCTAGATTTAAAAACGTTGTTGTAAATGCATAATATTGTAATGTAGCTGTTGGACCAGACTGGTATCTCTTCAGTTAATATTGTTCAAAGTCCCAGAATTTAGGCTTATACAACTCCAATTTCTTACTAGCCTATCCGGGAAACTAATAAAGATCTCATGGGTCTCCTGTTTTAGAGTTTCTTGACAAGATTTTTGCTTCAGTTTACTGGTGTTAAGCCACATCATCAGATTGGATATTCTTTCAGTTACCTATTACTGCGTATAAATTATCCCCAAACAGCTTAAAACAGCAAATATTATTTTAGTTTCTGTGGGTCAGGAATTTTGGGGTAGCTCAGCAATATGGTTCTGGCTCAGGATCTTTGAGGTCGTTGGTCAGAAGTTGAGGTCACCCACCTGATGGCTTGACTGAGGCTGGAGGATCCATTTTCTGGATGGTTCACTAACATGCCTGTTGCCAGTAATCCTCAGTTCCTTGAGTGTCTTCATGACAGGACAGCCAACATCTCTCAGTGAGTGATCCAAGAGAGAAAGGCAAGGAGCAAGCTACAGTGCCTTTTATGACCTATATCAAGAACTGTGAAGGCTCTCAATTTCACTCTATTTGCAATCAGTCTGACATAGTTTCCTAGATCCTAGCATAAGACACAAGATTCTTGCATTGGAGACAGAAAATGTTATTACTTGTGGTACAGCAAGCACTATGATTATCTGCATATTTGTATCTCTTGTTTTGCTCCCCAAGTCCTACAGATGGGCCCAGCTGGATACCTGCACATGCCCTGGTTCTGTTACAGAAGAGTAATCTTGAACTTTAGGGGACCTAAATCTGTTATAATGAATAAGCATGCCTGCCCTGTTGCTCTGCAGGGAAACACCATCTCCTTCTTGTAAGGCTATAAGCAGACCTGCCCTTTGCGCCAGAAGACCCTATCTTTGTCTTTCAAGGTGGTCCACTATATAAACATCCTTAAAACACAGAACAAGAGGTAGTGTCTCTGCTCTCAAAACTTCTAGAAATG
Organism: Ailuropoda melanoleuca; assembly: GCF_002007445.2. NCBI lineage: Eukaryota > Metazoa > Chordata > Mammalia > Carnivora > Ursidae > Ailuropoda > Ailuropoda melanoleuca. Next base: position 43,132,850 of record NC_048223.1, read on the forward strand.
CAGAGACCCAGGAAGAATTGTCATCTAATAACCAGTGTCCAAATATATACACTGTCATTTCTGCTTAATTCCCTGTGTGATAGCGAGTCATTTAACCTAGCCCATACTTAAGGGGAAGAAATTTTTTTTTAAGTAGGCCCCATGCTGGGCTTGAACTCACAACCCTGAGATCAAGACCTGAGCTGAGGTCAAGAGTCAGACACTTAACTGACTGAGCCACCCAGGCACCCCAGGAAATAATTTATTTCAGGTCCACAACTTTTTAAAAACCCACTAAAATTAGCTTTTTTAAAAAATTACAGGCTCTGTTCTTTTCTCAGGGCCTCCTTGTTTACTACTGTGTGCACTATAAGTGGCACAAAGCATTTGGGCTCCCCAGCTTCCTAAAGAGGATTTGATTTTCTCAGAGCTGTCCATTCCCCACATATATGCAGCCTTTTTATTCATTTTTGAATTTGGGGGGTATTTGTGACCTCCGTGCATAACTAGTGACATGCCTAAATCTTTAACTTTGTCAATATGATTTTCTCTATTATTATTATTATATACTGAGACCTGCCTTATGACACTAACCTCTCTCAGGGAAAATTTTACTCATCTTTAGACTTCCAAAAACTGCACCTAGTTGGCATATGCCCAGTCTACCAGATTTTAGGCACCACTTTCTAAGCCAGAATGTAGTAGAAGGCACCTGAGCAATCCTTCCTCTCTGTGACCACTGGTTCAACTTGGTGATTAAGGTGAAATCCTCACTTGCAGTACTCTGTGCACCACACTAAGTTGTTAATGCAGGTAGACTCGTTCTTGCATCTTGCTGTTGGGCCCTACGTGTGCCAAGAGCAGGATACAGTGAACACAAACAACTGATGCCTAATATAACAGCCACATCTCTTTTAGATACTTCCTACTCCCTATCCCTTAGGATAAACAGTAATAGAATTTTATGAACTTTATGAAATTTGGAGACTGCTACAAAAGTTATTAGAAGAGTAAATTCTAGCACTTTAATGAATAATCTTAAGACTGAAAAAAACCCTGGAAATTTAGCAAAGGTATATAGCTACAATTCTGTTACCAAATGTTAGCTACCTATTATGTATATGCTTATCACTAATATCAAGGTAAAACATGTGACTGTTTATAACTCCAAATTTGATTAAACTCAGTATTTTTATATACATCACAGTGAATAGTTATGCAATTATCAACTTTAAAAATACAAAGAGAGAGGTTATTAGCCATGTTCCAGATCAGTGTTTTTCAAACTGTGAGTTATAGCGCACTTGTGTGGTGAAATCAATTTAGGGTATTGCAACCACATTTTTTTTTTTTTTAAGATTTATTTATTTGAGAGAGAGAAAGCACACATGGGGGAGGGGCAAAGGGAGAAGGAAAGGAAGTCTTAAGCAGACTCTTTGCTGAGTGCAGAGTGAGATGCAGGGCTCAATCTTAGGACCCTGAGATGAGGGCCTGAAAAGCTTAACCAGTGGTGCCACCCAGACACCCCTGCAACCACGTTATTAAAAGATAAAAGACAGGGAGCCTGGGTGGCTCAGTCAGTTAAGTGACTGCTTTCAGCTCAGGTCATAATCCCAGGGTCCTGGGATCAAGTCCCACATTGGGCTTCTTGCTCAGCGGGAAGCTTGCCTCTCCCTGGGCCTACTCCTCCCCCTGCTTGTTCTCTCTCTCTCTGTCAAATAAATAAATAAAATCTTAAAAAAAAAAAAAAAGAAGATAGAGTACATTGTCTTAAGGGTCAGTCTTGTTTTGTGAAACTTCCATCTTTATGTATGAGTGTATATGCTGGGTCACAGTATAAAATGTCTTTTTTACTATGTATCTTGTTTGAAAAAATTTGAAAGCCACTATTAGAAGAATACAGGAAAAAGACTCATAGCTTAGTACCAGTACATATAAATGACTCTTTTGAAGAAACTATAGTTTCTGACTTTGTGAGTTGTTCACTTTGTAGATGTGAAGAAAGCAAATCTCGGAACAAGGATGATTATCAAGCCGCAGTGGAAAGATTAATCATGGCTGCTCGTATATCGGATCCAAAGCTCTTCATTAAGCACATGACCGTCAATGTTAATAAGGAGCAGGTTTATAGTTTGGAACACTGTTCTGCCCTGAAATGGTTGAAAGAGAATATGAAGTGGGCTGGAAAGGTTTGGCTTTTCAGTAACCATTAGTTGAATAAAGGTTTGTTTTTTTTTTTTAAGTTCAAGTAATCACTGTTGAAAATAAAAGGCAATAAAAATACAGTTTACACCATATTCACCTTTTGCCCTTTATTGGTTTATAGTAAGTTAATAGTTTCCAAACACTAAAAATTTGGATTGAAATATGCAAATGGTTTTATCCACACTGAAAAGTGATTTTTCAAATTACTTTTTGATTTCTCTTTAACTTAGGGAAACCTAAGTATGGTAAATCTCTATTTATTCTGAAATCTAAACAGTGGAAAATCACAAACTGAATATTGTACAGCATTTAATAAGAGGGAGACATAAAGGGGAAAGTAGGTGAGCAGGTAACGAGTTTCAGATAAACGTTTAGGGGTATGAAAGAAGTTTCTACACAGTACAGAGTCTAAATCCTATTCTACATCTGCAATCTAGAATAGTAAATACTATTGAAAAACGATTCAAACAAATTCTAGAGCACCTTCTGAGCTATACCAAAAATTTTTAAATTATCCTCTGAATAATTTCCCTTTAGTGTATCTTAGAATGTATTTTGAAAATTTATAATTTGTTACATTAGGTCTGACTAAAGAAAACAGTATTTTAAACAAATATACCACAACCAAAATACCCTAACAAGGACTGTTCCTAAGCACCTTAGGAAGTTAAAACTGCTTTTCTCAAGTCCTCCTCCGGATCCGTAGCACCATCACTCTCCAAGGTGATCATTCTCAATCCTTAATTTGATACTTTAAAACGTAATTTAAATTCATTTAGAGAAAAAGTCTGAATAAAGTGAGTAATAAAAGAGTAAGTCATGACTAAGGGAACTGAAAGTATTTCTTAAAGTTCTCAAAATATGGTAATAGCATCACTGGAATAAGTCTACACCCTCCCAAGACTAAAAGTTAAATCCTAGCACTTAGCAAAATGCCTATTATCATATGATGAAATGTGAAATGAATACTATCAGAACGGGATATGGGAAGTGAGAAGAGATGTAAAGAAAAATGCTCACTTCTCTAGCATGAAGAAACCCGGTGACAATAATTGCCATTACTTAAATGCGGCACCCAGAAAATAGGTTTGGAGATTACTACCATCAGTTTGAGGCGCCTTTGAGGATAAGTGAAGAGAATGGTAAGTGGACACTTACAAATTAGTCCTTCCTATAGATGGAAACTGAAAACCGAAGAAAAGAATTAGAGAAATATGAGGCCATTTAGATGCTGGTGGCCAGGATGCATATGAAAAGATTAAAATGAGAAAAGATGGTAAATTAAGCTTTTACGGAAAAATTGGGATTGGATGGAATGGATCACAAGTGACCAAACTGTCAAGAGCAAGAGCCTTCAGGGATGGAACAAATGGAGGCGCCTTTTTTCCCCCCCTCTCAACGGTGCCAAAAGATAGGGAAAGAGCGGTCGTTGCATTCGCCTTATTTCATTTGGGGGCCGTTCCTAAGGATAATCAAAGCCACAAGAGCAAACTAAGCTAAAACCCAAGATGAATCGTTTAAAAAAGGGGGCGGAGGGACTGCTTAAGGTTTGAAAATAGCAAGATCTCGAAGGGACCAAAGTCAAAAACAAAATGTAAACTGGAGAAAAATGTTTAAGAATTAGCTATATTTCTGTAAGGACACCAAAGGGCATACTTTAAAATCTGGAGCTCTCAACTGAGAGCGGATCAAAGGCTTCAGCTCCGAAAGCGCCGTGCGCGGGCCATTCGCAAGGGCAGCTTCACCCCCTCGCTCGGCGCCCGGGTGGGGGACGTGGGGCGGCCCGGCGCATGCGCGCGTCCCCCCTTCTCCAGGCTCCAGCGCGTGCTCGGTCACCCTCCGCTCCCCGTCCTGTCCACCCGGTTCCGGTCAGGCTCAGCCACCTGCCGCCCATTTTCTGACGCCCGCCGGCCTAGCTCGTTACGTCTCGGAGTGCTCATTCGCGTCTCCCAAAGCTCTCCGCGGAGCGCGCGGAACCCCCTCCCGGCCGGTGGGTAAGAAGGCGGAGGGGCAAGGGGAGCGGGGACGACAGCCGGGTCACCTGGGCACTGCTGTCAGCGCGGGGCTGGGGACCTCTAGGGGTCCGCCTTCCGCCCCCCACCCCCTCGCCCCCGGCGTCCGGCTGCGCGCAGGCGCTCAGGGAGGAAGGCTGGGCACGCGTCGGCCAATGAGAGTGCAAGCTCGGCGCCGGTAGCGCGCCGGGCTGCCCTCGAACGACCCGCCGCGACCTGCGCCGGAGAGAAGCTAGAGCTGCTGCGTGCCGGACTGGGATTTCAGGGGCGGGGGCTCCGCGATCACTGCCGACAGGAACCTGTCGGCCGGTGCAGTGGGACAAAGGCAGGTGGGAACGCCGGGCCCTGCGGTGCGCGCCGGTTAGCAGGGCTGGTGCCCCGGTGCGCATGCGTCCCCGCCCAGCCCTAGTGAGCGACAGTCCTTCCTCCTGGTACGGGGTGGGAGGTGGCGCAGGTCCGAGGGATCCCACGGGGCTGGACGCTGGCCGGAACTGTAAGGAGCGGGAAGGGGGGGCGGGGCGGGGAGCCTCTAGTGGTGTCTTGGGGCTGCTCAGCGCAGAAAGAGGGTGGGCAGCGTGCGGAGTCACCTCAGGTCGACGTAATAACTTTTGAACTGCGGCGATGCCGGGGCCCGGAGTACGCACAGCATCTGTTTTAACTTGTTTTGAAACGAGAAACCAAAGACAGGTTTGTTTCCAACTATGATGTGTCCCCGAAGTCCTTACTTTGATCATAGAAGTGTTGTGATTCAAACCTCATAGCAAAAGATTTAGGAAGGAAGCTAAAGAACCTAGGTACTTTGCTCTTGCTATAATTTATTAATTTATTTAATAGGACGCCCTGCTTTGCTTTTTCTTTGCCTTTTTCGCTTCCCTGAGAAGTAGTCAACTGAAAAGCAATGAAAAATTGCCTGCTTTTATTTCTCCTTGACGGAACGAACTGCTTTTAAAATCCCTGCAGTATAGTTACTAAGGTAAGTCGCAGTTTAAATGGGAGTGGCCTGAGGATATTAAACTTTGTTAAAATAAGTTACTTTCAAATAAAAATTGTGCCAAATGTCCAAAGACCAGTCCTGGGACCTTTATTTAACAAACACTGTTACTATTTCTGTATCTGTCAGAGGTAAGCAAAACCGTTTTTCTTTAAACAACCCATAATTTGGCTTTCCACCAAATTAGATACCTCTTTCTCTTTCTCCTAGATTTGATTTGAAACTGCATAGATTTAATGCCTCAGCACAGAGTTTAGGTTAAAATCAGAAATTTTCATTTTATGAAATAAAAGCTAACATCACTATTAAATGGATGACAGTGGCCATTGAAGACGGTTTGTAAATGAATTGTGACCTTCCTCATCTTCCAGCCTCAATACAGAGATCTCCATCTCCTTGGAAAAGACCTTCCAGATCCGCCCCCCAACCCCAGTCTAGGTATTGTACCAGAGAGTTTCCCCGTAATACTCAGCGCATGGCTGTATTATTTCATTAATCATATTTTATAATTATCTTTGTTTATTTTCCCACTCCCTCCATCTTTCCTAAACTAAATTTTTGGACAAGTGGGATTGGTTTAATGTTTTTTTTTTGTTCCCAGTACTTTGCACAGAGCCTGGCACATAAGAACTTTGTAAACGCCTGTTGATAAATTAGGTGAGTTAAGGACCCATAGTGCCTCCCAAGTCTGAAGAGTTAGTTATTTTATAGCATCCTAAGGCCTTTTCCAAATGGAAGAATAGTAGGCTGCATGGAATTTGTGTAAGAACCACCCGTGTAAAAATTTGTCTGGAGACAAGAACCCTGCAGTTGACCTGGGTGCCCCAGGCTTTTAGACTGTTTGTCACTAGCAAGTGGGAGCACCCAGCTCTACTCTGAAGCAGTGGATTTTCAATCTGCTAAAAGTCATTTTGACTTTCTGGGTAGCTAAGTCCTATAAGGGAAAGAAACACAGATCTAAATCTTCTTGTCTTGTTAGCAATCACATTTCTCATAGTAAATTTAAAAGTTGACATTGCAGTACCAGTCAGGCCCCTTATGATTTTGTTTTCCCTGGGGCCTGTTTATTTCTGGCTAGAGTGATGAAGTTGGGTTCTTTTTTTTATTATTTATTTATTTTTCTTTGTAAAGATTGTATTTATTTGGCAGAGAGAGACACAGCGAGAGGGAACACAAGCAGGGGGAGCAGGAGAGGGAGAAGCAGGCTTCCCGCTGAGCAGAGAGCCTGATGCAGGGCTCCATCTCAGCACCTTGGGATCATGACCTAAGCCGAAGGCAGACACTTAACGACTGAGCCACTCAGGAGCCCCTGAAGTTGGGTTCTTGGTCTATTATTATTATTATTGTTATTATTATTATTATTATTATTATAATATTTAAGTTTCACAAAAATCCTGAGACAGATAGCCCCTACTTTTATACATAATATACTCCTTAGAACATGTACAAAAGTCTAATGCAGGGGGGCAGGCCCGGGGGTGGCTCAGTCGGTTAAGTGTCTGCCTTGGGCTCAAGTCAGGGTCCTGGGGTCCTGGGATACTGGGTCCTGTATGGGGCTCCCTGCTCAGCAGGGAGTCTGTCTCTCCCTCTGCCCCTCCCTCTGCTCTTGCTCTCTCTCAAATAAATAAATAAATTTTTTTTAAAAAAGTCTAATGTGGGATTCCATATCCATAGAGCTAAAAAATAATTATAATATTCTAGATTGCATTTCAGCTTTTAGAAATACACTGTAATGAATATTTATAGCATTTTGTATGTGTCTTTCAGCATTTTTTCTTAAACACACAGTGCAAATAACTTCAGCCTAGTCCATGACTAGACAAATGATGATACCAATATTTATTGTTTTTTCATTTGTATTAAATTTGTTAGTCTTTATTGCTAATATTAGAATTGTAATTCTTCTCTTTTGATAAAGGTCAATAAAATATTTACTGAATTGACATTTTCTACAATAAAGTTTCTGACTAAACTACTTCTGTCTACCAGACTATAGCATAGTGTTAGCTCCAGGTATTCTCTCAGCTAATGAAAATTTTTAAATTTTGAACTAAAGGGAAGTTTGGGGTGACAGTACATATTATGCAGGTGTTTCTGCTGTAATGACATATACACATTCCTGGAAATCCTGACATTCTGCAGGATAATACACTAAAATAACAGGGTTTATGAAGAAACCATACACACCACTCAAAACAAGACATGTGGAAGTCTCCAGCTTTTTCCTCTGCACTAACAGCTTTCCAGATTGCTTGATGTGAAAAATGCAGGGATACTTGAAGCCACTAACCATCAGCTTCTTAAACCAAAGGAACCACTGGAGGATTTTCAGGGTTTGTCATTAAGGTCTTTACATATGGCTGAAGCCTTTGTAATTGTAGAAGGACCACCTCTGATCACTCCAAACCTTTAACGTGCTGGGAGAAAAACTGCATAGGATGTAACACCTTTCCCCTATTCACCAATTGCACATAAGCTAATTCACATTAAACTTTTTTCATAGAAGAGACACCTCTTGAACCATCTGTATTATTTACGAGATGAAGAAACAGACTCAGGAAGGTGAAATAACATGCCCATGCTCACACAGGTAGTCAGTGCCAGAATCAGGATTTGAATCCAGATTTCAGGGTGACCTTCCTAATCCTTGTGCAGACTGCCTTCTCTGACAGTGTCATGTTAACTTAAAAGCATTTTTGCCTTGCAGTGGCTTAGATCAGCACAGCTCAATAGAAATATAATATGAACCACGGATGTAATTTTACATTTTCTAGTGGTAAACTGCAAAAGACAATATCAGATTGTGTTTTACTTTTAAAAAAGCAAAAAGAAACAAAGGAAGATTAATTTTAATAATTTCAACTCCTCATCACTATAGAAAAGTATTGAGATACTTTGCATTCTTCGTACCAAATCTTGAAAATCCAATGCATACTTTACACTTAAAATGCGTCTCAATTTGCAGTAGTCACATGTGGCGTAGTGGCTACCATAGGCCTACGTGATAAATCTTTTTACTCTACTGCCATGTGAACCTTTTTTTTAACTTTTTTTTTAAGATTTTATTTATTTGAGTGGGGTGGGGGGAGGAGAAGAAAGAGAGGGACAAGCTGACTTAGCGCTGAGCACAGAGCCCACTGCTGGTCTTGATCGTAGGACCCTGAGATCATGAATTGAGCCTAAACCAAGAGTCAGACACTTTGCCCACTGAGCCACCCAGGCGCCCCCCGCTCCCCCGTGTGAACCTTTTTAGGAAATTGCCTACTCACCAAAAAAGCAGACAGAAAACACCTAACTCTTAACCTATAATAGCCTTTTTCTTTTTTAAGTTCTCTAAATCTACAAACCATGATTTAATGTTCAGACTTGTATTTAGAAGCATTTTATTTTCATTGGGAGAATCCGCTGTCCCATTTCTAAGTATTAATGTCCTTTATTAGTCATTGGTCAGTAGTGATTTTACCCTATGATTACGAAGTGGACAGTGAATGTATAATTTTTCTGTACGACTGAAAACCAGTACTTCAAGTACAGAAACTTGTTTATTTAAATTCAGGTTAGTTCAGAAACTTTTTTCTCTTTATTTTTGACAGAAACCTTCTAAAACCTGCTATGTAAAGTCTCTGCACCAAAAAAAAAAAAAAAAAAATTCTCTTCACAACATACTTTGTGCTCCGTGTTTGAAAATCATTAAGGATGCATTTTCTAGTTTTTTCAACTTTGCTGTTGGTGATTCTTTGGAGACTAATTCTGAGCTAACTCTGAAGTTATAAAGCTACTTTCTGTGGTAAATGAGCTTTTCCCAGCAAATCTTACTTATAAGTGATTAGATATATATTAAGTGTAACTTGGCTGTCTGCCTCAAAAACACTTTATGAATCAAATTGGAAGCAGCTAGTCTTTCCTAAATTCATTTCAAAATTTTTGTCTTTATAGTGTGCTTTAATTTTCAAACTTCAAAATATTTTTTTTCAAATCAGTTATCGTAACAGTTTCTTTTCAGTGTTGTGTTTGTCTTGATGTCTTGCTTTTGAAAATGTGCAGTAGAGCGTGTCATTTGGATCACCTACCTTATTCGTTGGCTGGAGACATTTTGATTTTATGACTTCCTAAGATATTGCTGCAAAAGGCAAAACAGGCTGTGCTGTTGCGTTGTGTGCCAAGGTGCTTTGCATTATTTAGTAATTCTGGCTTTTCAAGTGTGCTTTTAGGATCATTTTATGCTGAATAATGGATGTTGGTTAGAGCATGGCTGCGTATTTCATCTGTTTCCCATCTTTATTCTTGGATGATCATATGCCTCTCAAGTATTATTCCTCATTTCTTATCCACAGCTTTAGCTCATTTATTAGTATCTTTGCAGTTAAATAGCATAAATTTTCTTAATAATATAAAAAATGAGGGGTGCCTGGCTGGCTCAGTCAGAAGAGTGTGTGACTCTTTTTTTTTTTTTTTTTTTTTTTTTTTTTTTATTCTACAGAGATAGAGACAGCCAGTGAGAGAGGGAACACAAGCAGGGGGAATGGGAGAGGAAGAAGCAGGCTCATAGCAGAAGAGCCTGATGTGGGGCTCGATCCCACCACGCCAGGATCACGCCCTGAGCCGAAGGCAGACGCTTAACTGCTGTGCCACCCAGGCGCCCCAGAAGAGTGTGTGACTCTTGATCTCGGGGTTGTAAATGCAAGCCCCACATTGGGTGTAGAGATTACTAAAAAAAAAAATAAACTTAAACATAAAAAATGTAATTTCATTATGTGTGAGTGTGGTGAGTGGTTTCTTCTTGAGTTAAATTGGGACTACAATCTAGAACTGTCTTGGACAGATACCCCAGGGTGGGTAGGGTCCTGTCTTAAATACCAAGTGAACAACACCCTTTCCTACTATATACATTTTCTTCATTTAATTTGAATGCTAAAAGCATTGATTTATTTTTTATAATTTTTTATTATGGTTATGTTAGTCACCATACAGTACATCCCTAGTTTTTGATGTAATGTTCCATGATTCATTACTTGCGTATAACACCCCGTACACATCCTTAATACCTGATTTAAAAAAAAAAAAAATTTAAGAACGTATGTCACATGTTCATTGTAAATAAACTAGGAAATTAAAAAAAATTAAAGCACTTAATATCCTACTACCTAAAGATAGCCAGTTAGAGATTGCATATGTATATCCTTCTAGTCTTTTCTTTGCAAGTTTTGAACCTTGTATCTGTGCTATCTTAACTACGGTTAGATTGTTCTGGTTATTTCTTGAAGAAATTTGGTGAGAATTCAGTCCATCACAGATTGCATCGAACCTTTAGATAGTCTAAATGGTTTTCTTTCCTCATTGCATCTCCATTTGATCTGAGAATCTTCAAAATGGCAGGAATATTTCCTGTATCTGTGTATTTGTCTCAAACAAAATATAAAGGTAAATGGTTAACTAAAATCACCTTTTTAAACATTTAAATGAAACCTCTAAACACATTATGTATCCCAGAGACTCTTGCCACACCAGTCAGCCATAAAGTATCCATTGTTGTTTGAATATGTACATTTTTAAAGATAATTTTTTATTTGTCTTTAAGATATATATGTCTATCATTCTGTTAATGGCAGTTATGCTTCATTACATTATGTTGGTTCACGTATATTAACTACATCATGAAAATATTTTTTTTTTGAAGGTGGAGAGGGGGGAACAGACAGAGATGGAGAGAGAGAACCTTAAGCAGATTCCACGCCCAGCAGGGAGCCCGACAGGGAGCTGGATCTCATGACCTTGAGATCACGATCGGAGCCGAAATCCAGAGTTGGACACTAACCGACTGAGCTCCCCAGGCACCCCTCATGAGAATATTTTTTTAAGCATGCTTAATGCTCAAGATCTGACAGAATATGATTTTAGACATCTGGCGGTTTGTTTTGAGAGAACATGCCCCTCAGCAGATCTCTAGAGAGTGGAATAATTGAGAGTGAGAACGCTGAGAGCTTGATGATAGAGGGAGAAAGAACTTTTTACCTGGTGATTATTGTGTGAAGAATGTGGCATTTCAAGACTTATTTAGGGACTACTTTTAGGATTTTTTTTAAATAACTTCGTCAGTTGACATGGATGCCATACTATAGTTGAAGATCTTCCTAATATCTTAATTACTGGAAAAGTTCATGTAATTAAAATCACTTCCCCCTTTTATCTGCTTAACTTTTTTTTAAAAAAATAAACTTTTTTAGAGCAGTTTTAGGTTCACAGCAAAATAAAGTATAGAGTTCCCATATACTCCCTGTCCCTGATACACACAGTCTTCCACACCTGCATGGGACATTCATTGCAATTCATGAACCTACCATGACACATCATCATCACCCAAAGTCCACAGCTTACATTAGGCTTCACTCTTGCTATTGTACATCACATGGGTTTTGACAAAAGTATAATGATATGTATCCACCATGATAGTATAGGGAGTAGTTTCACTGCTCAGAAAATCCTCTCTGTTCCACCTATTCATCCCTCTCTCCCTGCAACCCCTGATAGCCACTGAACTTTTTATTGTCAAAATAGGTTGCCTTTTCCAGAATATATAATCTTTGCATATTGGCTTCTGTCACTTAGTAATTTGCATTTAAGTTTCCTCCATTTCTTTTTGTGGCTTGAAGGCTCATTTCTTTATCTTTTTTAAACTTCCTAAAAATTTATATTACTCAGCTATCAAAAAGAACAATTTCTCAACATTTGCTGCATCATGGACAGCACTGGAGGAGATAATGCTAAGTGAAATAAGTGAAGCAGAGAAAGACAATTATCATATGGTTTCTCTCATCTATGGAACATAAGAACTAGGAAGATCGGTAGGGGAAGAAAGGAATAAAGAAAGGGGGGGTAATCAGAAGGGGGAATGAAGCATGAGAGACTGTGGACTCTGAGAAACAAATTGAGGGCTTCGGAGGGTAGGGGGCTGGGGGAATGCGATAGACTGGTGATGGGTAGCAAGGAGGGCACGTATTGCATGGTGCACTGGGTGTTATATGCAACTGATGAATCATCGAACTTTACATCAGAAACCAGGGATGTACTGTATGGTGATTAACATAATAAAAAAACATTAAAAAAAAAGAAAAAATAAAAATAAATAAAATAAAAACCTGTAAAAATAAAACTTTTATATACAAAAATAAAATTAGGGGTGCCCGGGTAGCTCAGTTGTTAAGCGTCTGCCTTCGGCTCAGGGCGTGATCCCGGCGTTCCGGGATCCAGTCCCACATCGGGCTCCTCCACTGGGAGCCTGCTTCTTCCTCTCCCACTCCCCCTGCTGTGTTCCCTCTCTCGCTGGCTGTCTGTCACATAAATAAATAAAAATCTTAAAAAAAATAAAATTAAATATGATGAAAGGAAAAAAATTTATATTGAATTTATTTCAACTAAAGAATGACAGTTCATCCATTTCTTCCCCTCTACTCCTACCCCTCCTTTTGCAGCCACCAATCTGTTCTCTGCATCCATGAGCTTGGTGGGTTTTTTAATTTTTTTTTTGTTTGGTTTTTTGTTCGTTTTAGATCCCACATATAAGAGACATCATGCATTATTTGTCTTCCTTTTTCTGACTTATTTCACTTAGCATATTGTCCCTGAGATCCATCTGTGTTGTTGCAAATGGCAAGATTTCATTCTTTTTTTATGGCTGAATAACATTTGATTGTATCTATATATCACATCTTCTTTATCCATTCACTCATCAGTAGACACTTAGGTTGTGTCCATATCGTGGTTATTGTGAATAATGCTGCAAGAACATTATATCTTGCATATATCTTGCATATGTCTTTTCAAATTAGTGGTTCTGTTTTCTTTGGATAAATACCCAGAAGGAATTGTTGGGTCATAGTTCTATCTTTAATTTTTTTGAGGCACCTCCATACTGTTTTCCATAGTGGTCACACCAACTTACATTCCCACAACACTGTACAAGGGTTTCCTTTTCCCCACATCCTCACCAACCCTTCTTATTTCTTTTGTCTTTTTGATAATAACCATTCTAAAGAGTGTGGAGTGATATCTCATTGTAGTTTTCATTTGCATTTCCCTGATAATTAGTGAGGTTGAACATCTTTTCATATGCCTGTTGGCCATTCTGTATGTCTTCTTTAGAAAAATGTCCATTTAGGTCTTCGGCCCATTTTTTAATCGGATTGTTTTTGTTTGCTATTGAGTTGAGTTCTTTATATATTTTGGATATTGGCCCCTTATCGGATATATGATTTACAGTTATTTTCTCCCATTCAGTAGGTTGCTTTTCATTTTGTTGATGGTTTTCTTTGCTGTGCAAAAGCTTTTCAGTTTGATGTAGTCTTAATTGTTTATTTTTGCTTTAGTTACTTTTGCTTTTGGTATCAGATTAAAAACAAAAATCATTGCCAAGACCTATTTTAAAGTGCTGGCCACCTTTGTTTTCTTCTAGGAGTTTTATGCTTTTAGGTCTTATGTTGAAGTCTTTAATCCATTTTGAATTAATTTTTTAAAAAGATTTTATTTATTTATTTGACAGAGAGAGATACAGCCAGCAAGAGAGGGAACACAAGCAGGGGGAGTGGGAGAGGAAGAAGCAGGCTCCCGGCGGAACAGGGAGCCTGGTGCGGGACTTGATCCCAGGAACCTGAGATCATGCCCTGGGAGGAAGGCAGGCACTTAATGACTGAGCCAACCAGGTGCCCCCATTTTGAATTAATTTTTATGTCTGGTGTAAGACAGAGGTCCAGTTTCCTTCTTTTGTATATGGCTGTCCAATTTTCCCAGCATTATTTCTTGAAGAGACTGTCCTTTCTGCATGGTATATTCTTGACTCCTTTGTCATAAATTAATTAACCATAATATGCATAGATTTATTTGGGGGCTCTATATTCTGTCCCATTAGTTTAAATGTTTGCTTTTATGCCAATATCATACTGTTTTAATTAGTGTAGCTTTTGAGGCTTCTCCCATGTCTTTCATGGCTTGGTAGCTCCTTTGTTTTTAGCACTGAATAATAATCCATTGTCTAAATATGCCACAGTTTATTTATCCATTTACCTACTGAAGAACATCTTGGTTGCTCCCAAGTTTTGGCAATTATGAGTAAAGCTTTTATAAACATCTGTGGGGATGTCTGTGTGTCTCAGTTGGTTAAGCATCTGCCTTCAGCTCAGGTTATGATCCCAGGGTCCTAGGATTGAGTCCTACATTTGGGCTCCTTGCTCAGTGGGGAGCCTGCTTTTTCCTCTGCCTGCCACTCCCCCTGCTTGTGCTCCCCCACCTCTGACAGATAAATAAATAAAATCTTTTTTAAAAATTAAAAAATAAACAAACATCTGTGTGCAGGTTTCTATATAAACGTAAGTTTTCAGTTCCTTTGGGTAAATACCAAGGAGTGTGATTGCTGGATCGTATGGTAAAAGTATGTTTAGTTTTGTAGAAACTGCCATACTGTCCTCCAAAGTGGCTGTGCCATTTTGCATTCCCACCAGCAGTGAGTAAGAGTTCCTGTTCCACGTTCTTACAGCATTTGGTGTTGTCAGTGTTCTGGATTTTGGCCATTCTAATAGATGTGTAGTATTATTTCATTGTTGTTTTAATTTGCAATTCACTAATATATCATGTTGAACATCTTTTCATATGATTATTTGCCATCTGTATATTCTTATTTTATGATCTGTTCAGGTCTTTGGTCCGTTTTTTTTTTCCTTTCTTCAAAAAATTTTATTTACTATAAAGACAAAACACCAAAATAGGTACAAATACTATAAAATTGGTTCAGTTGGGTACAATTTTTAATTAAAATATCTCAATATATTTAAAATAACAAAGGACATTTAATTTGGCCCTTTCTTTAATCAGGTTGTTCATTTTCTTATTGTTGAGTTTTAAAGATTTTTTTGTGTATATTTTGGTTAACAGCACTTTTTCAGATATGTGTATCTTTGGCAAATATTTCCTCCCAGTGTGATTTGTCTTCTCATTGTCTTTTGCAGAGCACAAGTTTTTAATTTTAATGAAGTTCGCTTTATCAATTCTCTCTTTCATGGATCACGCCTTTGGTGTTGTATCTAAAAAGTCATCAACATACCCAAAGCCATCTAGGGTTTTTTTTCCAGTGTTATCTTCTAGAAGTTTTTTAGTTTTAAGATTTACATTTAAGTCTGTGGTCCATTTTGAGTTAATTTTTGTAAGGGTGTAAGGTCTGTGACTAGACTAATTTATTTGCAAATCGATGTCCCGTTCTAGCACCATTTGTTGAAAAGACTATCTTTGCTCTAAAGATCAGTTGACTGTACTTATGTGGATCTATTTCTGGGCTCTCTGTTCTGTTCCATTGATCTGTTTGTCTGTTCTTTTAGTGGTACCACACTGTCTTGATTGCTATAGCTTTATAGTAAGTCTTGAAGTCAGGTAGTGTCATTCTTCCAACTTTGTTCTTCTTCAATATTGAGTTGGCTATTCTGAGTCTTTTCCCTGAGTGTGTCAATATC
Organism: Ailuropoda melanoleuca; assembly: GCF_002007445.2. Classification (NCBI taxonomy): domain Eukaryota; kingdom Metazoa; phylum Chordata; class Mammalia; order Carnivora; family Ursidae; genus Ailuropoda; species Ailuropoda melanoleuca. The sequence goes on from NC_048223.1 coordinate 43,148,530, forward strand.
CATGAAATAACTTACTGGAGTTTTGATTGGGATTGCACTGAGTCTGTAGATTCAATCTGTTGTCCTATAAATTGGAAAGTACTGACATCTTGACAGTATTGAGTCTTCCTATCCATGGACATGGGATATTTCTGTATTTATTTAATTCTTCTTTGATTTCATTAATCATTTTTGTAGTCTTACTCACTTAGATCTTGTACATATTTTGTTAGATTTATAGGTAAGCATTTCATTTTTGGGGGGTACTAATAAAAATGGAAATGTTTTAATTTCAAATTCCACTTGTTGATCACTGGTATCTGCTTAACTTTTTAAGTGATTAATGGATGCCTGGGAGTTGATGTGCATACATATTCAGAAATGTTTTGCCACCTGAGACCTGTGAGAAGGTAAGCTTTGTGGTCCATTGTGTAATTAGTATGGTGGGGGGATTCTGTTATGTATCTGGCTAATTTTAATTTATTGTTATTTTTCAAATTCTAAAATTACAGTGGTGGAGGGCAGGAACAAAAAGAGAAAAAGAAAATTCATATGAACATCCAAGTCCTCCAAGAGTTCATTCAGGGCAGAAGGTGAAAAGAATACCATCTTTCAGAATAGTTCAGTGTGAAAAGTTTAAGAGGAAAAAAGATAAAGTTTTTCCTTAGCACAGTTTTTGTCATGTTGTCGTCAAATCTATTGCTATCACGTAAAAAACCACTTTACATTTAAATTCTATAGTAAGGTCATTTGACTACTGTATTTGCTGTTTATGATATATAATCTAAATCCTACTTCAAGAAATGATTTAAGGAGTTCAACTATACAAATTTAATTGGCATTTTATAATAGGCATATATAGGATAATTGAAAGAGATCAGAAGCCCTGTAGAGAAAAAGATCATTGTGTAAAAAAGCAGAACTGATTAAACAATTACTCAGATGTCAGATTTACTCCTGGCTTCTTGGTAGCCAAGCCAAAAAAGGGAAAAATCATGTGCATTTGGCTCCAAATATATAGCTAAAATACAAGTTGACCTGTTATATAAAAATGATTTGTCAAGTTTTAGGTTTCTAAAATATATTTGGCAATAATTGGTACTTTTAAATAACTGTCCTGTTCAAGTAAATAGTCACACTCAAAAGGGTGTTATTTTGGGGAAACAGACTTTTCTTCCAACTTTTATATGACAGGAGTTCTCAAAGAAAGGTGGACTTTTTCTGACTGAATTTATGACATAGCTCTTAGAACATGGAGGGAGGAGGAGGAGAGGCAGGGAAACTAAGAAACGGAGATATAGTGTGCCCTGAAAAATTGTTCTGGAGATGTGTAGGCCTTCTTCATGTTGTGGTATCTTGATAATGTTCAGCCACAGGAAACCAGGCTAACGTATTGTATTTTCATACTGTAATGTAAGGAGAGATCATAGGAGCCTGGAGGAGTACTCGCCTCCTCCCTCGTGCCATTGACAGGCAGTGAATAGTAGTGGCTGCATAATAGAGCCACACTTTTCCAGCTTGTTTTATTCCAGCCTTCAGAAAACTGTATTTTAATCATAATGCATAAAATACAAGTTTCATAACAGTAGTTACCCTTGCCACACACAGTATCCAGTGTGATTTTGTTGCATGTCTTCTCTTTTTTTTTTTTTTTTAAGATTTTATTATTTATTCAACAGAGATAGAGATAGCCAGCGAGAGAGGGAACACAAGCAGGGGAGTGGGAGAGGAAGAAGCAGGCTCATAGCAGAGGAGCCTGATGTGGGGCTCGATCCCACAACACCAGGATCACGCCCTAAGCCGAAGGCAGACACTTAACCGTTGTGCCACCCAGGTGCCCCTACGTGTCTTCTCTTTTTTTAATGTTGGTCGTGGCCCCATATGTGTATTTTACAGCACTATGGATCATGAAAAGCACTGCTCTCGAGTAATTGCAGTGCAAATTCTTTGTTGTTAATTAGAAATCAAGTCATTTGCTTTAAGGTACGAAATAGATACCAGTAGTGACATTCTGTTACTTCAGTCTGTAAATGCACTGATCTCCTAAAGTGTTAATGGTTCTCCGTTTGATTTAACTCGAGGCAATGTTGCTCTAATACTAGGATAATTTTCTTTTTCGGAAAAATCCATGTGATTTGACAAATTTCTCACTTTACATAGTCTGTGCTCCACAAAATTAGAAGTAAATTGTACGTGTATTTTTGAAGACATACTTGAGATACTTCTGTTTAAATCCTCTAGTGCAGAGGTCAGCAAAGTATAGTCCATGGGTCAGATGGGCCCACTGCCTATTTATGTGAGTAGAGTTCCGTTTGACCACAGCCACACTCATTCATGTGCTTTATTGTGGCTGCTTTCCCTCTACAGCAGCAAAATAGAATAGTTGTAACACAGGCCATGGGGCCCACAAAGCCTAAAATGTTGACTATATGACCCTTTTTCAGAAAAAGTTTGCTGACCCCTCTTCTAGTGATTCATCTTTCAAAAATCTAATCCTTTCCTAATGTTCTATAAATCCAGATTTTCATGTGCTGAATTTGCTCAATTTCAAGCAACATAATATTGCTTTTGATTTAATTTTCCTTAATTTTGTTAAGTTTCCTTTCGTTAAATACCTACTAGACATTTATTTAACATACATTAACAGTAATCCTTGTGCCGGACCCTATGCTGTGGCAGCCATCAGATCCGCTGAGCTCTCCTGCCTCTGCAGGTCCAGTGGATTTGCCTCAAAGCCACGCTTTCCCGGCTGTCAGTGCCCAAGCAGAGCAGGCATGCGAAGTCAGGTTCATTCCAACAGACACAGGACTCTGCCGGGAGGTGCCTTTGGTCCAACTCCCTATTGGTCCAACTCCCTATTGGCCTGGCAGCCCCTCCTGGAACTTGTGCTACGGTCCAGGGCTTCCTACCCAGTCCTCCCGCCTCGCTCCTGCAGGTGTCAGACCTACTTTGTGGTCTGAAAGCTCTCCCTACCTTCTCCTCCCTTTCCCAGTTCTCTCTCAGAACTAAGTATGTTTTGACCTCCTCTTTTCAGCAGAGGCCAACTAACATAGCCAACCACAGCAAGTGTATGTAAAACATGTTTACTGCCTTCAAGGGCGCATGGTGGGTGGGTGGAGGAAGACAGGAACAAATGGAAACATCATTTACACATTATGGTATTGTGTTGCAAATATGCTGGGTAAGCAAGCAGTTTCTGTTTTTAGAGTTTAGAAGAGGGAAAGACTATAGTGAGGGTACAAAAGGGAAAATTCTGGGGGAAATGGCACCTTGTCTCCTGGCACGTAGTACTTACACGGTAATTGTTCAGTGAATGAGCACAGTTTGGGTAGGTGAAACTGGGGCACAGGGAGTGTGTTTAGGGCTTAGAAATCATGCAGAGATAAGGGAGGAATGAGAAAGGATACTGAGGGTTGGCCCAAGGGCATCTAAAAGAGTGGTAAGAAGTCACTTTCAAAAGACAGATTGGAAATGTTTACAGAGAATTTGAAATACCAGACTAAGAAGTGGATTTTATTCACAGAAGTTGAAATACCAGCAAAGGTGTTATAGTAGGGAATACAGTGGCGGTGGGGTTTTAGGAAAATTAATCTCTATATAAAACGGTAGGGAAAAGACACTAGAGGGTACATGGATTGTGAGGCTATGGCAGTTCAACTTTGTGGTGATAATGGGTGGCAGAGAAAATAGAAAGAAGGAACGGTTTCTGGGGACATTGTAAAGTGAGAAGAAGGAACCGACTTCCACATACCCAAAATCTGTGGATTTGTACTATGGCAACACTGAGAAAAGTGGTACCACAATGACAGAAATAAGGAAGATAATCCTGGGTTGCACTGCTTCCTTGCTTTCTGTGTGGAGGCTGAGATTAGAAGGAAAACAGTGACCTCGACTCCTTCTTTTAGACACATAAAATTTGAGAGGCTGTCAGGATAGCTTAAGTGTCTGTCAGACACTTGGAAATGAGAAATGAAGCTCAGATGGGGAATCAGTGGAGATGCACGTTTGCTTACACGGTCTCGTGGATTTCAGTACCTGTCTTCTTGCTTACTTTATTGTTCAGACTCCTGTTGTAGTCCTTCATGAACCTTTGTAAAAGGTTCAAATACATGTAAAAAAAAAAAAAAAAAGGTAATCTGAAAATATGTTAGTGGTTTCCAGATGGTTAAAAATCTCCATAAATGATCGTATAATCTCTATCATTTTAAAAATATAAAACCCTTCCATAGACTCAATAATGTATGAGACACACTTATACTCAATTTATACTCAATTTTGTATGAGCTAATGTATGAGACAAAGGGTACCTAATGTTTAGAATTCTTTATAAACTGTTATAGAATGGAAAAGGTTAAATTATAACTTTCAAAAATAGATGTCATGGAAGTGCTTGCCAAAAATTGCAAATAATTTCACTTGGATTTTAAACTGGACGTTAAAAAAACGCTCCTCGATGAGTTATGCCTAAATTCAAGAATGAGAATGTCAAGTTATCCAATAGGATATTTTAGCACACCCGCCATGAGGAAATAAACCAAGGGGCATCTTGTATCTCTGTTTAAGCATTGTACTCAAAATATTTTTCACTATCAAGAAAGGATTGCACTATGGATATTGAGGTTTTTTTATCTGAAGAAAAAAATGATACAGGAAGTTGTCACCATGTGCAGTAAAGCCAGTTAACATTTCAAAGTAGGCTTTGAGGGGAAATTTCATTATTATTAATTAATATTATTTTCTCATATTGCATCAGAGGAATTTATAACCACTGTTTTTAGAAACCATGTGGCATTCTCTGCTTATTAAAACTCTATTTCTTATTTATTTGTTAAATTCTTTTTAATTGAAGTATAATTGACATACAGTGTCCTGTTAGTTTTAAGTGTACATCATAGTGATTCAATATTTTTATACATTATTAAGTGATCTCTATGATAAGTTTAGTTACCATCTGTCACCATATAAAGTTATTACAATATTATGGACTGTATTCCCTATGGTATACATTACATCCCCACAACTTACTTATTTCATAATTGAACATTGCTTGTTAAAACTTGTATAGATTTCAGAAAACCACAGTTTTGATTTCTATCTTGTTTCTATGGTATTTTCCATACATAACGATTTTAATGTTATTATATGGTCGCTTTATGCATTGGGAATCTGTGTGTGTGTGTGTGTGTGTCAGTGCCTTCGTGAGTAATAAGTCTACATCTTTTTAAAAGGTTATGTCTAGAGAAGATATGTCCACACTGGTTTCTCTCCTCAAGAACTTTATCAGGAGCCGAAGCAATCAATGCCTTGAGGCCATTCTATTTTGCAGTACATCCAGATTTCTTTGGACAGCACCCCAGAGAAAGGGTAAACGTTTGTTTATTTATTTAATCTTTAGTCCCCATTTCATAAACTGAAGTTTTGCTAATTTTTGACACAATATAATACAGTTCTATAAATCTGGATTGTTCTTTTGTAGTGATAAAGTCAGTGTTTTGAACTATTTTGTAATATACATACTGAAAATTGAAAATCTAATTATTGTTGTTTAATGAAATCTGACGGAATGGAAAATGCATACATTGGGCTCTGCCCCCAGTTCCTGGCACAGAGCCCCTGACACTCTTACAACTTCCTAAGTGAGAAGAGCACTAAAAGCATCTCTTGTTCTGCTCTTTGGTCTTTGACCCCATCCCTGACACCTGACTCCTAAAACCGTTGTAAATCCCTAAATGGTAGCAGCCCCAGGAGCATCTTTTGTTCCAGCGTGGTGATCCTGGGTGGCTCCTGCCTGGAAGCTGGTCCCCAGAAAGACCAAGGCGTGATTAGAAGCTTGGAATTTTCAGCCCCAACCCTCAACCTCCAGAGAGGAGAGAAGGGCTGGAAATAGAGTTAATAATTAATCATGCCTACGTGAGGAAGGCTCCATAGAATTCCAGTAGTATGGGGTTCAGACCGCTTCTGGGTGGGCAAACACATCCACCCTGGAGGGGAGTGCTCCCAAACTCCATGGGGACAAAGGCTCCTGCACTCGGGACCCTGTGTCTCTCTTCAGCTGGCTGTTTATCTGCGTCCTTTATTTATCCTTTACGATGGTAAGCACAAGTCAGTTTTTCCCTGAGTTCTGTGAGCAGTTGTAGTGAATTAATAGACTCTAAAAAGGGGTTGCTGCAAATCTCTGGTTAGTCAAAAGCACAGGTGATAACAGGTGTGACCGTCATCTGAAGTATGTATATGGGGGTGGGGTGGCAGAGGGAGAGGACAGTCTTGGGGACCTGAGCCCTTAATCTGTGTGATCTGATACTGTCTCTGGATACATAATGTCAGAATTGAGTTAAATTGTAAGACACCCAGCTGGTGTCACAGAGAATTGCTTATTGTGGGGAAAAACCTCTACTCATTTGGTGACCAGAAGTGTCGGAAGTCAAGTGTTTTGTGTGACTATACAGGAGGCACACAGGAGATAGGCTGGGTTTTTCCTTTATATGAAAGCTGTCATTTTTTATGAAGGCAATAAAGGTATCATGGAGACTCTTTAAAGTATTAGTAGTAATGTTTTCTGAACTAGTTTTTAGAGTAAAATTGAGTTTTGAAAGAAAATTTCAGGCTTCTGTTACCATGGTCAATCTTTTTTTTAAGGATCGTTACAAGGAAAGTTTTCAGTGCCCTAAATGGTTTTCCCTTCTGTTGCATGCTGCTGGCTCACTTCCCTACAACCTCAGTTATTGTGTGCTCAAGGAATGCAGACGAGATCAGAAGTAACTTACAATAAACTTAGGGAGGATGGTCAATATTATTTCATTGGTTCTGTTATCTTCTTTAACATTAATACCTGGTTTAGGATGAAAAGGAAGTTAGAACTCTCGAAAATTTCGAACATTATTATATAATTTTTTTCTACTTGGAGTAGAAAAAAATTAATTTTGCTTCTTTGCTCTAGGAAAATATTCTGATTGTGATATTTGAGATATATGTTGGCTGTTAAAAGTCAGATCCTTTCTAAGTAATTAGTAAAATGAATCAACAGAAAAATATCCATTACTTTGAGGATGTTAATTATTTAAGGTTTTTAAACCCAACATGTATGGAAGAATTTGGCCTAGAAGTAGGTGAATGTTTTCCCACTTCTACCAATGTATCTTTTGGGTTTTTTTATTAAAACTTCTGTGTGCTCTGAAAGGTGAACTCAGCAGGCCTGGGTTACTTACACTTTACATTCCAAAGAAATTCCTCCTGGCTTTGGTATTGGCCTGTGACCACCTCCTGGGAGATAAGCTCTCAGCCCTTAGAATATCCTGCCTGATGGGAATCTTGTGTATGTGTGAGGTATTAGGCCATGCCAGATATTTTATGCTGAAAATGTGATTTTTGTTGAATGCCTGTATTCATATGTCTGAGGCCTTCTGGGTGTGCTCGGAGATTATTTGAACAGCTAAGGTCAGTCACATGGGCGTTACATGCCTGCGTGAGTGAGCCCAGTAAAATGCTGGACACCAAGACTTGGATGAATTTCCTCAGTTGAGAACACTTCTCATGCATTGTCACACGTTGTTGCTGGGAAATTAAGCGCTAGCTGTACAAATCCACTGGGAGAGGACAGCTGGAACCTTGCACCTGGCCTCTCCTGGACTCTATCCTACATGCCTTTACCCTTTGCTGATTTAAATCTGTATCCTTTTGCTGTAGTAAACCATAACCGTGAGTATAACAGTTTTTCTGAGTTCTGTCAATACCTCTCTCAAATTGAACCCGAGAGTGGTCGTGGAGAGCTCCAACACAAAATGCCTAAAATGTAATTGTTCTAGTAAACTAACATAGCTGACCCTTGAACAGTGCAGGGGTTTGGGCATTAACCCCCTGCACATTCGAAAATCTGTGTATGACCTTTGACTTCCCCCAAACTTAACTACTAATAGCCTACTGTTGACTGGAAGCCTTACCAGTAATATAAATAGTTAACACATATTCTGCATGTTGTGTATATTATATTCTATATTCTTTTTTTTTTAAGATTTTATTTATTTATTCGACAGAGATAGAGACAGCCAGCGAGAGAGGGAACAAGCAGGGGGAGTGGGAGTGGAAGAAGCAGGCTCATAGCGAGGAGCCTGATGTGGGGCTCGATCCCAGAACGCCGGGATCGCCCTGAGCCGAAGGCAGACGCTTAACCGCTGTGCCACCCAGGCGCCCCTATATTCTATATTCTTATAGTAAAATAAGCTAGAGAATAGAAAGTGTTATTAAGAAATCATAACAGAGAAAATACATTTACAGTGCTGTATTTATCAAAAAAAATCCACATATAAGTGGGCCCATGAAGTTCAAACCCATGTTGTTCAGGAGTCAGCTGTATTTTCATTTACTCTTTCAACTTGTATTTGAGTGCCTACTCAAGCCTTGGTTACTGGGTTTTTATTGGGGGTCAGTCACATAGATGTGGTTTGTCCTTTCCTTTCTTGTTTAAGTGTCACCTTTCATGAGGCTCTCCCAGATTTGAAACTGTCACCCCACCTTCCTTCCCAGCGCTCTCTGTCCCCCATATCCTGCAGTAGTGTTTCTGTTTCCCTTCCATATTAGGCATATTGTCACCAAAATGCAAGCTCTGCAGAGGCAGTTCGCCCTTCCTGGCACCTCAAGTTCAGTCCAGTCTTCTCTGCATTTGTATGGGACACCCTTGTCCCTTTTCTAGAACAGACTGAAAGTGCCATCTGCTCAGCAACAGGCCAAGGTCTCAAAGTGAAGCACAGCTATTGTTGTTAATCCTCTTCATTTTAATTCAGTTTTAAAATACAGAAAACATTCCTAGGTTTCAAAAATCAAAACTAAATACAAAGTTTACTCAGAAGTCTTACTCCTGTCCCCATTTCTTTTACCCCATTCGTATAACTTCCTGTAGATAACCATTTTTATTAGTTTCTGGGTTGTTCTGCCTATCTCTTTTTGGCAAAAATAGAAACTTGTAGCAAAACAGAATTATGAAGATTTAGTCTTACACTAGGAGGAAATGTACCTTAGCTGCTCACTGAACTATGGTAGCATATTATAATCAGTGAAACAGACAAACAAAAATAAACTGATTGTTCCTGATTTCAGATCACACAATGTGTCTGAGAAGAAACCCACAGTGATAGGAAACATGGTTACTATTCATACCTTCTGTAGAGCTATTCCTTCACTAAAGTTTCTTTTTTTCACTCAACAACCTTGGAAATAACTCCATGTCAATTCCTAGATGTCTAGGTCACATTCTTTCTCTCTTTTCTTTTTGGTTGTATAGTACTCCATTGAATGAATGTACCATAATTCAACCGGTCTCAGGATGGTCGTTTTAAGAGCCCTTTACAGAGAGAAATAACTTGCAGATATTTTCTCCCAGTAGCTTATTTGTCTGTAAACTGCTTATTGTGTTTGTGTATGTGTGTGCATGTGTGGTTTTTTTGTGTGCTTTTTTTTTTGAGTTTTTAATTGTGGATTATCAATCATTCATTTATCATGAGTTTTTAAATGTGAATTAGCAATCATGTATTGTCAATCATGTATTAGAGATATTTAGTCATAGGTAGGCTTTTTCCACACCAAAGTTATAAAGGAGTTCAACATGTTTTCTTCTAGTACTTACGTACTTTTTTTTCACATCTTAGCCATAAGGAATTTGTTCTGTTACTTGTAAGAATGTGGATCCAATTTTATTCTTCACCAGAGAGCTATGAAATCCCAATGTTTTTAATACTAAATTATTTAATACCCTCAATAATGTGTTTAAAGGTCAGGATATAATTTCTGTTGTTTTCTTGTTCTATTTTGTGTGTAAATGACCCTTGACGTTTTTTTCCAGGAAGTCAATGAAAATTCTCTTAAGAGATTAAGTGTCTACTTAGAAAATCTCCAGAAACCAGGCTTCAAGTCTTTGAAACCAACTCAGCTTACATTTTATGTAAGAGAAACAGAGCAGAATTCCTCTGAAGGCCAGGAACCGTTTAGCACTTCCGGTATGTTTTATTGTTTCTAGAGTTTCCCTTGCAAGCTGCATGATAAATATGTTCATTAGGTCTGCCATTGCCAGAATACCTTTGGATTGAAACCTTGGTCGTAAAAAAATAATATTATTTAATTGATTGTTTTCCTAGAATTAGATTCTATTCCTGGCTACCTGTGTTTGAACAAGCCTTTTTTTTGTGTGTTTAAACTTTTTTGTCTGTAAAACTGAAATGTTCCTATTTGTTCACTTCCTATTTCATGTTTTAAGTGTTAACCATGTATATAACAATTTACATTTTTTTAAAGTACAGCCTATATTCCCTTATTTAGTCATGATAATACCCTGTGAAGTACGTAGTATTTGCCCAAGTAAATTATTTGCAAGGATTTTACCAGGACCGGAGATGGAATGTGGGTCTTGAACCTGAACCTTTCAACTCCGGCTGTAGGATCTTTCTAATCAGTCTTAATAGATAGCCTTCTTTCTGGCTCTTTGTACTGCTTTAGCCCTGATCCAGAAATACTTAAAATTAAGGACAGATAGTGGTTTATCATTTCTCTAAATATCTGAATAAAGGGATCATCCTTTTGGCGATCCTTGAGGAAATAACTTTATTTTTAGAATGAACTTTAAAATAATTTAAAGGTTTACCAAGAGCTTTCTGTGAGTGAAGGTTAAAACAATTAGAAAATGCACTATAATTTTTCTTTGACATAAACAGACAACTCAAAAACTGATAGGTTTTTGGGACCTAGAATCTATTTCTACCTCTGCCAGTGACTAGCTGTGTGAGCTTAACATCTGGTTCTTCATTATTAAAATGAAAGAGGTTAAGTACTGTGTGTAAGTACTGAAGCATGAAAGAAGTTAAGTACTGTGTTTAAGTACTGATGTACTCACAGTGCTACTCTATACCTCGGGCTCGCAAGGCTCTCAGGTACTCGAATGGAGCAAGGAGGAGCTTGATCTAAAAGGTGCTGAAACAGGATCTTTATGTTGAAAACAACTTCCTACCCAGTCTCTTCAGGAACGAGCATGTGATAATACATTTTCTCTTTGTTTTCTTACTCTCTCATGTTTGAATGTGGGAGATTAGGAATCGGAAACTCTTTCCTTGACTGTTTCTCCATCTACCCTTGATTTGAGAATTTTATTAAAAATAGGCACTATTGGAGGGAGGAAAAAAGATGGCAGAGGAGTAAGGGACCTTTTTTCAGCTGGTCCCCCAAATCGAGCTGGATATCTACCAGACCATCCTGAACACCCACGAAATCAGCCTGAGACGCAGGAAGATACATCCAGATCTCTACAAACGAACACCTGCGGCGCTGAGCATTGAGGTACGAAGCGGGGAGCCGTGAATTTGCTCACAGATATAGGAAGATAAACGGAAGGGGGAGGGAGCCGCCGCTCTCGGGCCCTGGGAAGCAGTAGCCACCTGCACTGGGGAACGGGTGGACCAGACTCGCCAACCGGTAGCTGCAAAGAAACCAAACTGAAACTGGGAGCTCGGGAGCGCACGAACCAGACTGAAACAGGGAGCTTGGGAGTGCGCGCACGCGACCAGACTGAAACCAGCGCTCTGGACTGCGCATGAACCGCACTGAAACAGGGAGCTCAGGAGCGCGCACAGAAACTGGGAGCAGCCGGCGGTGTTAGAAGCACAAAGGACAGAGACCTGCTGGCCCTGGGAGGGAGGACTGGGAGAGGGGCTGTGGGGCGCACAACCCAGGACGCTGTGGGGTTTTTAGCAGCACTGACAGAAACAGAGTTAAAGTGGCCAGGAGCTCAGTGAAGAGCTGACTGTGATCTCTCTGTTGTGAGACAGAAGCTAGGATACGGCCACTGTTGCTCTGACTCTCAGAAGAGTCACAGAAAGCCGCCAGGGAAAGCTGCCAGAGAAAAAAGCCTGGAAAAACCAGTTCTCATTGTGCCCATCCCCGCCCCTCCCCCCCACCACCACAGGAGACAGGGCAACTCTACCCAAACAGGGTTGCCTGAGTATCACCACGGCAGGCCCTTCGTCCAGAAGCAGGCCGAAAAAACAAGAAGCCCACAAACCTAATGTCCCTATAAAACAGGTGCATCTTGCTTGGGTCCTGGAAAATAATTTGGGCTCTGTACATACCCGCAACCACACCTCATCAGAATGACAAAGAGGAGGAATCCCCAACAAAGGAAAGAAACGGAGGCTGTGTCCTCTGCCACACAACTAATGGATATGGATATAACCATATTGTCAGAAATGGAGTTCAGAGTAACAACGATCAAGATGATGTATAGGCTTGAAAAAAAATTAACGAAAATATTAATGAGCATATAAAATCTCTAAGGGCAGAAATGAGAGTGAATCTGGCAGAAATTAAGAATGCTCTGAATCAAATACAGTTCACACTGGATGCTCTGATGGCCAGGGTAAACAAGGCAGAAGAATGAATTAGTGAGTTGGAAGATGAGATGATAGAAAAGAAGGAAAAAGTGGGAACTTGGCTTAAAAAACTCCAATCTCAAGAATGTAGACTACGGGAGATTACTGACTCAATGAAACGTTCCAATGTGAGAATCATCGGTGTCCCCAACTGGGTGGAGAAAGAGGTCTAGAAGAGATATTTGAACAAATTGTAGCTCAGAAGTTCCCTAATCTGGTGAAGGAAACAAGCATTCATGTCCAAGAGGCAGAGAGGACCCCTCCCAAGGTCGATGACAACAGACCTACACCACGGTCACATAATAGTGCAATTTGCAAATCTTAGATCCAAGGATACAATCTTGAAAGCAGCCAGGGGGAAGAGAATCCTCACCTACAGAGGGAGGAACATCAGAATAACATCAGACCTGTCTACAGAGACCTGGCAAACCAGAAAAAGCTGAAAAGGCATATTTAGAGCACTAAGTGAGAAGAACATGCAACCAAGGATCCATATCCAGCAAGGCTGTCATTCAGAATGGATAGAGAGACAAGGACGTTCCTAGACTGGCAGAAACTGAAAGAATATGTGACTACCACGCCAGCCCTACAAGAAATATTAAGGGGGTTTCTATAAAAGTAAAAAGACCCCAAGAATGATACAGGACAGAAATTTACAATTTATAGAAACAAAGACTTCACAGGCAACATAACAACATTAAAATCATCTCTCTCAATAAATACTCTCAATGTGAATGGCCTAAATGTTCCCATAAAATGCCACAGGGTTGCAGATTGGATAAAAAGACATGACCCATCCATATGCTGTCTACAACAGACTCTTTCTGAACCTAAAGATACATCCAGACTGAAAGTGAAGGGATGGAAAACCATTTTTCTTGCCAACAGTTCTGAAAAGAAAGCTGGGTAGCAATTCTCATATCAGACAGATTAGATTTTAAACTAAAGACTATAGTTAGAGATACAGAAGGACACTATATTATTCTTAAAGGCTGTATCCAACAAGAGGATCTAACAATTTTAAATATCTATGCCCCCAACATGGGAGCAGCTAGATACACAAGCCAACTCTTAACCAGGATAAAAAGACATATAGATAAAAATACATTAATAGTAGGGGACCTCAACACTCCACTCTCAGCAATAGACAGATCACCTAAGCAGAAAATCAACAAAGAAACAAGAGCCTGAATGACATACTGGGCCAGATAAACTCACATATATATACAGAACACTACACTCCAGAACAACAGAATACTCATTCTTTTCAAATGCACATGGAACTTTCTCCAGAACGGACCATATACTGGGTCACAAAACAGGTGTCAATCGATACCAAAAGACTAAGATTATACCCTGCATATTCTCAGACCACAATGCTTTGAAACTGGAACTCAATCACAAGGAAAAATTTGGAAGAAGCCAAACACTTGGAAACTAAGAACCATCCTGCTCAAGAATGGGTGAACCAGGGAATTAAAAATCAGTTTAAACAACTTATGGAGACCAGCGAGAATGATAACACATCGGTCCAAAACCTATGGGACACTGCAAAGGCAGTCCTAAGGGGAAAATACATAGCCATCCAAGCCTCACACAAAGGAATAGAAAAATCTAAAATGCAGTCTTTATATTCTCACCTTAAGAAGCTGGAGCTGAAACAGAAGAACAGGCCTGACCCACACACGAGAAGGCAGTTGATCAAGATTAGAGTGGAGACTAATGGATTAGAAACCAGGAGCACAGTAGAGCAGATCAAGAAAACTAGTAGCGGATTCTTTGAAAGAATAAATAAGATCGATAAGTCACTGATCAGACTTATTCAAAAGAATAGAGAAAGGACCCAAATTAATAGAATTATGAATGAAAGGTGAGAGATCACAACCAACACCAAGGAGATAGAGACAATCATTAGAAACTATTGTCAACAACTATATGCCAATAAATTAAACAACCTGGAAGAAATGGATGCCTTCCTGGAAACCTATAAGCTACCAAGACTGAAACAGGAAGAAATTGATTATTTAAACAGACCAATTAATTATGAAGAGATTGAAGCAGTAATCAAAAACCTTCCCAAAAACAGGAGGTCAGGGTCTGACAGATTCCCCGGGGAATTCTACCAAATATTCAACGAAGAAATAATACCTATTCTCTTAAAGCTGTTTCAAAAAATAGAAGGAAAACTACCAAACTCATTCTTTGAGGCCAGTATTACCTTGATCCCCAAACCAGGCAAAGACCCCATCAAAAAGGTGAATTACAGACCAATATCCCTAATGAATATGGACGCCAAAATTCTCAACAAGATCCTAGCTAATAGGATCCAACAGTACATTAAAAAGATTATCCATCATGACCAAGTGGGATTCATCCCTTGGATGCAAGGGTGGTTCAACATTCGCAAATCGATCAGTTTGATAGATCACATTAAGAAGAGAAGAGAAGAACCACATGATCCTTTCAATTGATGCAGAAAAAGCATTTGACAAAACACAGCATCCTTTCCTGATTAAAACTCTTCAGAATGTAGGGATAGAGGGTACATTCCTCAATTTCATAAAAACCATCTATGAAAAGCCTACAGAGAATATCATTCTCGATGGGGAAAAGCTGAAAGCCTTTCCCTTAAGATCAGGAACATGACAAGGATGCCCACTCTTGCCATTATTGTTCAGCATAGTACTAGGAGTCCTTGCAACAGCAATCAGACAACAAAAAAGAATAAAAGGTATTCAAATTGCCAAAGAAAAACTCAAACTGTCTCTCTTCGCAGATGACATGATACTCTATATGGAAAACCTAAAGTCTCCACCCCCAAATTACTAGAACTCATAGAACAATTCAGTAATGTGGCAGGATACAAAATCAATACACAGAAATCAGTTGCATTTCTATACACTAAAAATGAGACTGAAGAAAGAGAAACTAGGGAATCGATTCCATTTACAAAACCGTAAGATAATCTCGGAATAAACTTACCCAGAGAGGTAAAGATCTATACTCTAGAAACTGCAGAACGCTGATGAAAGACTTTGAAGAAGACACAAAAAGATGGAAAAACATTCCACGCTCTTGGCTCAGAAGAATAAACATAGTTAGAATGTCTATGCTACCCAGAGCTATCTACACTTTCAACGGCACGCCAATCAAAATACCAATGACATTTTTCAAAGAGCTGGAACAAACAATCCTAAAATTTGTGTGGCACCAGAAAAGACCCCAAATCACCAAGGAAATGTTGAAAAAGGAAAACAAAGCTGTGGGCATCATGTTTCCTGATTTCAAGCTATACTACAAAGCCGTGATCACCAAGACAGCATGGTACTGGCACAAGAACAGACACATAGACCAATGGAACAGAATGGAGACTCCAGACATGGACCCTCGGCTCTATGGGCAACTAATCTTTGACAAAGCAAGAAAAAAACATCAGTGGAAAAAAGACACTCTCTTCAAAAAATTGTTCTGTGGAAATTGGACAGCTATATACAAAAGAATGAAAGTTGACCACTCTCTCACACCAGACACAAAGATAAACTCCAAGTGGATGAAAGACCTCGATGTGAGACAGGAATCCATCAGAATCATGGAGGAGAACATAGGCTGTAATCTCTTCGACATCGGCTGCAGCAACTTCTTTCATGACACATCTCCAAAGGCAAGAGAAACGAAAGAAAAAATGAACTTTTGCGACTTCATCAAGATAAATAGTTTCTGCACAGCTAAGGAAACAGTCCTCAAAACAAGGAGGCAGCCCATGTAATGGGAGAAGATATTTGCAAATGACACTACAGATAAAAGGCTGGTATCCAAGATCTATAAAGAACTTCTCAAACTCAATACACGAGAAACAAATAATCAAAACAAAAAATGGGCAGAAGATATGAACAGACACTTTTCCAATGAAGACATACAAATGGCTAACAGACACATGAAAAAATATTCAACATCATTAGCCATCAAGGAAATTCAAATCAAAACCACATTGAGATAACCACGTTACGCCAGTTAGGGTGTCAAAAATGGGCAAGGCAAGAAACGGCGAATGTTGGAGAGGATGTGGACTAAGGGGAACCCTCTTAAACTGTTGGTGGGAATGCAAGTTGGTACAGCCACTTTGGAAAACAGTGTGGAGGTCCCTTAAAAAGTTAAAAATTGAGCTACCCTATGTCCCAGCAATTGCACTACTGTGTATTTACCCCAAAGATACAGATGTAGTGAAGAGAAGGGCCATATGCACCTCAGTGTTCATAGCAGCATTGTCCACAATAGCTAAATCGTGGAAGGAGCCGAGATGCCCTTCAACAGATGACTGGATTAAGAAGCTGTGGTCCATATATACAATGGAATATTACTCAGCTATCAGAAAGAACGAATNAAAGAACGACTACCCAACATTTGCAGCAACATGGACGGGACTGGAAGAGATTATGCTACATGAAATAAGTCAAGCAGAGAAAGACAATTATCATATGGTTTCACTCATTTATGGAGCATAAGAAATAGCAGGGAGATTGGTAGGAGAAGGAAGGGAAGAATGTGGGTAAACAGAAGGGGGAATGAGTCATGAGAGACTGTGCCCTCTGGGCAATAAACTAAAGGCTTCAGAGGGGAGGGGGGTGGGGGATTGGGATAGAATGGTGATGGGTATTAAGGAGGGCACATATTGCATGGTGCACTGGGTGTTATACGCAAACAATGAATCATGGAACACTACATCAAAAACTAATGATGTACTGTATGGTGACTAATGTGACATAATGAAAATTTTTTTAAAAAATATACACTATTCTTCATTATTCAAAGACAAAAAGTCAACTCATAGCCCTGTTATGAAGGAACCTCTCTACTGAAGAATGCTTAAGTGATAATAGTAATAATAGCAAGTAATTAGGTTTATCACTCTAAATGACAAAATTCTATTTGAAATTGTAAATAATCATAAATGTGCTGTGTAAGATCATATATTATTTATAAATACTCTTTAATAGATACACAGTCAAGATTAGGCTACGAACTGAAAAACTTCATATACTTAGGCATAGTGGTCTACTTAGATCTGATGATTTCTCCATGACAGATGGAATGTATGAAGGCAAATTACATCCTTTTTAGTTTTTAAATCAAGAATGTTATCACCGTTCTGTTTTTATTTGTCTGTATTTGGGAGAGTCAGGATCATTTCTAGTAGCTGCAGCTGCCACTTTCATGACCACCATTTACTGGGTTTGTCTTGAGTTTGACTACACCTGGAGCTAAAGAATAAGCCAGGTCTATTTGTTAGGGAAGGAGCTAACAGAGGGAAACAGAAACTTAGGAAGTTTCACACAGCAAGTTAGGGACAGAGCTGGTACTAGAACTAATGTCTCCTCAATCCTAGTCTAATGTTGTGATTTATACACTTCATTATCCTTCTTTAAAAATATTGTTAGGGGCGCCTGGGTGGCTCAGTCGTTAAGCAGACGGTCTGCCTTCAGCTCAGGGCGTGATCTTGGTGTTCTGGGATCGAGCCCCACATCAGGCTCTTCTGCTATGAGCCTGCTTCTTCCTCTCCCACTCCCCCTTTGTGTTCCCTCTCTTGCTGGCTGTCTCTCTCTGTGTCAAATAAATAAAATCTTAAAAAATATATATTGTTAGTAATCATTTTTACCTTTGTCTTTATGACTGAGATTGGCACTCAGACAAATATTTAAAACATTTTTATGTCTTTAACCTCTTTATCTGATTATAAAATTAAGATCATTGATAATTAAGATAGTAATAAGATTTACTACTGTTTACTACTGATTTTCATTACTAAAATTAAAGGCTTAAATCATTTCTTTTGCTCTACATTTTTGGTGGCCTATGAGGAAATAAACTTCCTTAAAACAAGTAGAAGATTCACTGGGAGCTTTCTATAAGTTAATGATAAAACAAGTAGCTATAGGCAGCTGTGGCTGAGTAAAGACAGAAATCCTCTGCTTTCGTTAATGGTAAACTTTGAGCCTTTTATTAAACAAAAATGGATTATAGAAAAAAATAAATTCAAAATGGGAGATAACATACAGCTCATATGACAAAAAGATAATGTATAAAAAGCTCTTAGAAACCAAAAGGAAAACACAAAGTAGCTTCATTAGAAAAATGGGCAAAGACAATGGCCAAACAGTTCAGGAAACAATATATACAAATAGCCAACAAACATTAAATGTTTAGCTTCAGTAGTCAAATCCAAACTAAACTAATTAGGTACTGTTTTCTAATAAAGCATATGTGCATTCCTTAACCCTTACATTGGATTAAATAATTAATGGGATTGATAAGAGGGAAACAGGTTTATTTTTGACTGAGCTCTTCCTAACCTCAAACACAGGAATTAGGACTTTCCTTTCTTTTTTCACTGACTAGAACAGCTCTCCTGCCAGTATTTCTCACTTTATCATCTAATGATTCAAGGAATTCAACTAAAAAAAAACTTTCTTAGTTTTCATGTTCTAGATTCCTTAACTCTGTGTGGCAAGGAGAGTATCTGTCTCTTGAGAATAATTTAAATTGTGGTATTGTCATCAGTGGCAATGACAAGAAAATACATTCCAGCCTTATATGAAAAGTGAAAAATTAAAAACTTTTATGTCCATCAATTTCAGAAATGTCAAATAAATTATGCTTCGTTACCTTCATTATATGGACTGTATATATAACTGCTATAAGGAGTGGGTTAATCCATATGTACAGACATGGAAGAGTCACCAAGCTTAAATAACAAAAGCAAGTTCAAAGTGATATGTCTAGAATGATACTATTTATGTATTAAAAGGAAACAATTCAAACTGTAGGTGTGTGTTTGTGTAAATAAATAGGGGTGTATATCCTATGTAATGTACACACATAAGCACATAGAAAAGGTCTAGAGCAATCCTGTCCAACAGAACTTTCTGTGATGATATAAATGTTCTGCATTTGCACAAATACAGCAGCCACAAACCCCATGTGACTGTTGAGCACTTGAAATGTTAGCATGACCAGAAACTGAATTTTAATTTTGTTTAATTTTAATTAATCTAATTCTAAACTGCCACATAGGGCTAGTAGCTACCATACGAGATAGTGCAGGTCTAAAAGCATAGGTACCTAACTGTTAATAGTGGTTACGTCTAGGGTGCCTGAGTGGCTCAGTCGTTAAGCGTCTGCCTTCGGCTCAGGGCGTGATCCCGGCGTTATGGGATCGAGCCCCACATCAGGCTGCTCCGCTGGGAGCCTGCTTCTTCCTCTCCCACTCCCCCTGCTTGTGTTCCCTCTCTCGCTGGCTGTCTCTATCTCTGTCGAACAAATAAATAAAATCTTTAAAAAAAAATAGTAGTTACGTCTAGTAAAGATGTGAGGTTGTATGCCTGTTAACAGGAGACTTTTATTTTTACTATATGTATCTCTAATTTCACAGTGAGAATGTACTTAAATAATAATGTTATAATTTTCAAAACCAAATAAAAATACTTTTTTTTTTAAATGAAGAAAGAATCAGCATGCTGTATTGGAGAAAATACTGGTCTTGGAGTCAGCTCAGATTTAAGCCCTTGCTCTGCATTCTTTTGAACCTCCTTGAGCCAGATTTCTTCACATTTGCAGAGAGATAATAATCACATGGTTGGTGGGGTGTTGATACATAAATGCAGCTAGAACCATGCCTAACACCCAGTAATGAAGAGGAAAAAAGGAGAAAACAGTAGATTTCCTGTTGAGGATATAACAAGTTAGATTACTAACATTAGCCCACCGACTACCCAAAATCAAAATCAGATTGTGAAGCATTAACTTTTAAGCAATTAGGGAATTTCACATCCCTTCCAAAAATATTGAGTTATTAGGTAGTTGGGTAGACAAGTGTGAAGACAGTGACCTGTAATCACAGAGAAAATTTGAGATGGGTTTGTGTCACCCCTGAGACTAGACTGTCACTGCTCCCATGTGAACCACTGTCATGGTATAACCTCCCCGGCCCTCCTCCCCCCCTTTGTCTTAGTGCCAGCAACCATCTTTCATGGACACTTGCTCATAGAGAGGTTTTCCATCTCTTAGACTATAGAGACCAAATTATGGGCAGCATTGAAAATATTCTGAATCCCCTCCTTGGGCTAGAATGGGTTTGGTCTCTAGTATGAAGCTAGACAAGGAACTGACGGAGGAATTCGTGAAGGTAAAGATACTGTGGTATAGTTTTGGAGAAGGGAAGTAGTTTTCTGTTTATAGATTATTTGCCAGTAGGTAGATTTTAATCAGTAATCAAGTGTTTTTAAAAGATTTTGATTTTATTTATGTTGCATGAAAAAGTGTTTTTAAATAAAGCGAATAATCATCTGTATTAATTGTTTGGGGGAATTATATTCTCTAGGATTTCGAGCAGTCAAATTTACTTTGCACACCAGAGATCTGCTAAGCACAGTGTTATATATTCTCAACTCCTGCAGTTTATCTGTTGAACATATCCAAAGCTCGAACACTAATGTGCGTCCCCAGCCTCTCAAGGAGGCCAAGAGGATGCCTGACAGGCCCATCAAGTGGGACAAATCTTACTACCACTTCACTGGATTCAAGGACCCTCACGAAGACCCGGAACAAGTCTCGAGAATGGAAACTACCCTAACGTATGTAAAAGTTCTTATTTAACTAAGCTTATTTGTAGTTCATATTTAAAATGAAAGTCTAATTTTCCAGGAAAAGTAATTCTATCAATATAGTTAATCCAGTAACCATTATGAAAAAGATGTTTCAGGTTTCTTAAAGTTGCCAGAATACTTTTCCAAGTGTATTTGATTTGTATTCTTTTGATACCAAACACATGCAGGAGATTGTTTTGTTTTAAGTTTTAAAAATTCTGCTCAAGTTACCCCTGGTAAATGGAGAAAGGATATACCTAAGACTATTAAAAAAAAAAAAAGTTAGCCTTCTTCATGTGTTAAGCATCTCCAATTTCTCCAGGTAGCTCAGCAGTAATATCCTTTAGTGTAATAATCCATACCTGATAAAAATGCATGGAGATAACATTTGAAAATATCATCTGGGGGGTTATAAAGTAAGCTCTCAGCTATAAAATAAATTAGTCCTAGCGATGTAATAATGTACAGCCTGGGGACTGTGGTTAATAATACCATATTGTATATTTGAAAATTGCTGAGATAAAAGATCTTCTCAGTTTTCATCACAAGAAAAAAAATTCATAATTATGTATGGCGATGGCTGTTAACTAGACTTACTATGGTGATCATTTTGTAACATATACCAATAACAAATCATTATATTGTATACATGAAACTAATGTTATATGTCAATTATATCTAAATTTAAATAAACATATCATCTAGAATGTATTGAGAAAGAATAATTTTTAATTATAAAAAACCATGTATGAAATATTTCTCTTTTATTTGTCCTGTTTGTAAGGCACCATTGTTTTTTAGAGTAAGTCCTTTTTGGACCCGTAAAGACCAGCCATCCTCTGTTCCTGTGGTTGTACCTAAAGAGTCCATGGCTCGCCACAGGATTCCCGCTTATGACAACGTGGTGAATTACCCTTGATTATCCACTGGCAGAGCATTTGCTTGGTAGATTACCTACTAACTCAGGAATCCCTGCCCTTGTTATCCCTAGATTCCCAATATAGCTGCAGAGACAAGAAAGGAGCAATCTGGTACAGAAAGGGAGACAGACCTGTTTGAAGGCATGTGTACATGTCTGTGGGATGGTGTACCTCTGATCTGTGTGTGTAACTAGTGGGTAAATCACCTCCCTAAATATGTGGATTTTAATTGTTCAAATTCTCTTTGTAAACAAAACCAAAATGAAAATGCGACTTTGGAAATGATAATTTAATGACAGACCAGAAGTAATGAAGATATAGAGGTAAAAAAAAAAATAGTCATGGTAAGATAGAAATTGATGATTTAAACAAAGGTTAGAAAAACAGAAGAGATGATTGAAGGTAATTACATGCAGAGGCGATGATGGAAGTTAAGTAGATTGCTGTAGCATGAGCCGCTCCACGCCCCTTCGAGCCAGTCTCGACCTTCTCCCAAACACTGCCCACTTTGAAAGCACTTTCCTGAGCGCTTATTCAACAGTTTGTCTTACGTGAGTTTTTCGTGGCAAGGATTCCAGGAGCTTTTATCATAAAAGCCAGAATGGGATCTGTATCAATTTCTTCTTTCAAGTATTAATTTTTTTAATTTGTAATTATTTTTAAAATAATTATAAAATTGTTGAACCATTGGAGAGCTTTCAACTCATGAATTGAGTGATGCTGCCTCATAAGATGTAGGGTAGCTGTAACACAGCCAAAAGTTGTTAGCCACCGCAGTCATTTTGGCCATATGCAGTTCAAGTTTTTATTTTTGATTCCTGTATTGTTTAATTTCATCTTATATATTTAGGTTGCAGAAGAGGAATCAGAAGGAGCACGTGCTGAATTATAATGGTCACAAAGAACATAAAAATGATAATTCTTCAAACTTACATCAAACTGATCTTTACTTGATTTATAAATTGTATTCACCTGATCAAAATTTATTCTTGAAAACATGTTAAGCTACTTCTAATATTTCAAGATGTAATATTTTAGAAAGATGATATAATAGCAATGTTATTAAGTGTAGACTGAAGTAGTCTCTTACTATTGTGAAATAAAACACAGAAATTGTGAAAATAAATCAGCCAGGATTTTTTTTTTAAATAGAAGAATTACCAGGTTATAACAGCTCCAATGTGTTTTCATATTACGTTTGGTAATTCCTTTCCTTTTTTTTTAAGTGGTAATTACATTTCAATCCACATTTTACATGCTATGTAATTCTGAATTTTTTAGCAAATTGTGCTTTATCTTACTTCGAAATCAGCTTAGTGTATAACCATGTAAAATAGATAAAATGAAATTTTTAATGCCTCAGGAGTTTTTTCCTATCCTGTAATAGAAGTTTGCCAGTCTCAAAAAAAATTAGGAAATGCCCCTCCATGGACATGTTGTAGATTTTAATATGTCCGTATTTTGGGTATATTCTCTAATTATCAAATAATATTATAACAAAATGGATTTTATTTACATAATTTGTGTTTGGAAGGAGCCAGTAGGATCCATGTCTTTCTAAACAAATAATCCTATATGTAATATCTTTCCAAATGAAAAAATATGCCATTGAACTATAGAAAGACCATTGAAATGCTGTTCTGGCAAGCACTGAGATCCAGTAAATGTCAGACTTCGTTTTTTGCATTCGAATTTTGTTTGAATTATGTTTCACTTTCAGTGTTGAAGTTCTAAATCAATCTTAGAGTCCACAAAATGCCACATTGGATGACTATAACATTGGAACTACTTCTGTAGAACATTTGAAAATTTTAGTCATGATTTAACTCATATCATGCATTTATTTATTTTTCCCCTTTCTATAAGGCTAAGTCAGTGTTTTTCATATAGCAAGTATAACACAACTTAGTGATTTGGGACCAGCAAAGTTGTTTTGCTTCTTCTTTCTTCTTCTTTTTTTTTAAATTTTTTAAATATATGTTTTCAGTAAGTAGTGTTTCTCAAAATACTTTAATTATGTGGAAACATATATGTATGTGCATGTGTATATACTGAGTCACCATTCAAAATTTCTTACTATGAAAAAAAAATTTTCTTACTGTATGGGTTGCAATCCAAGAAGTTTGAAAAGCTAATGGTGTAAATGCCATACTTTGTTCCATGCAGTTTGAGGCCTAGGAGTTTGAAATTTATGCCATTTTGACTATATTGCGATTAGGGCTCATGGCTCCCCTTTTCATCCTCTTAAACCCATGAAAAACTGAACTCCTCGGCTCAATCCCAGGACCCTGAGATCATGACCTGAGCTGAAGGCAGATGTTTATTTATTTTATTTATAATAATATTTTTTATTATATTATCTTAGTCACCATGCAGTACATCCCTGGTTTTTGATGTAAAGTTCGATGATTCATTAGTTGTGTAAAACACCCAGTGCTCCATGCAATACGTGCCCTCCTTACTACCCATCACCAGCCTATCCCATTCCCCCACGCCCTCCCCTCTGAAGCCCTCAGTTTGTTTCTCAGAGTCCACAGTCTCTCATGCTTCATTCCCCCTTCTGATTACCCCCCCTTTCTTTATCCCTTTCTTCCCCTACCGATCTTCCTAGTTCTTATGTTCCATAGATGAGAGAAACCATATGATAATTGTCTTTCTCTGTTTGACTTATTTCACTTAGCATTATCTCCTCCAGTGCCATCCACGTTGCAGCAAATGTTGAGAAATCATTTTTTTGATAGCTGAGTAATATTCCCTTGTATATATGTACCACATCTTCTTAATCCAGTCATCTGTTGAAGGTCATCTTGGCTCCTTCCACGATTTAGCTAAGGTGGACAATGCTGCTATGAACATTGGGGTGCATATGGCCCTTTTCTTCACTACGTTTGTATCTTTGGGGTAAATACCCAGCAGTGCAATGGCTGGGCCATAGGGTAGCTCAATTTTTAACTTTTTAAGGGACCTCCACACTGTTTTCCAGGAGTGGCTGTACCAACTTGCATTCCCACCAACAATGTAGGAGGGATCCCCTTTCTCCACATCCTCTCCAACAATTGTTGTTTCTTGCCTTGTCTATCTTTGCCATTCTAACTGGCGTAAGGTGGTATCTCAGTGTGGTTTTGATTTGAATTTCCCTGATGGCTAATGATTTTGAACATTTTTTCATGTGTCTGTTAGCCATTTGTATGTCTTCATTGGNGGTGTTCATTGGAAAAGTGTCTGTTCATATCTTCTGTCCATTTTATGATTTGTTTATTTGTTTCTCATGTATTGA
>NC_048223.1:43173848-43222455 GCF_002007445.2 Ailuropoda melanoleuca
TCCTTGGCGATTCAGGGCCTTTTCTGGTTCCACACAAATTTAAGGGCCGTTTGTTCCAGTTCTTTGAAAAATGTCATTGGTATTTTGGACCGGATGGCATTGAAAGTGTAGATTGCTCTGGGTAGCATGGACATTTTAATTGTGTTAATTTTTCCGATCCATGAGCATGGAATATTTTTCCATCTTTTTGTGTCTTCTTCAGTGTCTTTCAAGAGTGATTTGTAGTTTCTAGGGGCGCCTGGGTGGCACAGCGGTTAAGCGTCTGCCTTCTGCTCAGGGCGTGATCCCAGCGTTATGGGATCGAGCCCCACATCAGGCTCCTCCGCTATGAGCCTGCTTCTTCCTCTCCCACTCCCCCTGCTTGTGTTCTCTCTCTCGCTGGCTGTCTCTATCTCTGTCGAATAAATAAATAAAATCTTTAAAAAAAAAAAAGAGTGATTTGTAGTTTCTAGAATATAGATCCTTTATGTCTCTGGTTATGTTAATTCCAAGATAACGTGTGATTTTTGATCCTATTGTAAATGAAATGGATTCCCTTATTTCTCTTTCCTCAGTCTCATTGTTCGTGTATAGAAATGCAACTGATTTCTGAGCTTTGATTTTGTATCCCGCCACATTACTGAATTGCTCTATAACTTCTAGTAGTTTAGGGGTGGCGTATTTTGGGTTTTCCATATAGAGTATCATGTCATCTGTGAAGAGAGACAGTTTGACTTTGAAGGCAGATGTTTAACCAACTGAGCCACTCAGGCGCCCCAGAGTTACAGAAATATTTGTATCTCAAAAGAATCATAACTCTAGGAACTAAACAAAATGTCTTCAATATGCATCTAACTTTAGACCCTGTACATGATATTCATGTATTCATTTTTATATACCACTGTGCTTTGGCTTCATTTCAATATCAGCTTTTTTTTCTTTTTTTTCTCTCTCTGCCTGCATCTTATAACAATACATGTACTAGGGATGCCTGGGTGTCTGAGTCGGTGAAATGTCTGCCTTCAGCTGAGGTCATGATCCTGGGGTCCTGGGATCAAGTACCACATTGGGCTCCCTGCTCAGCGGGGAGCCTTCTTCTCCCTCCTCCTCTGCTCCTCCCCCCACTCCTACTTGCTTTCTCTCGCAAATAAATAAATAAAATCTTTTTTAAAATGATCTTAAAAAATACTTGTACTGTATTTATCATTGTAAGTATAATGAAATCATTTTTTAAACCAAGGCAAGGTCTAGCAAACAAAGTAACCACCATGAAATAACCACTTCGTACCCTAATATGGTTATAATCAAAAAGAAAATAGCAAGTATTGGGAATGATGTGGGGAAAAACATGTCTACATAAAAACTTGCTCATAGCAGCATTATTCATAATAGCCAAAAATGTCCCATCAACTAATGAATGGATAAACAAAATGTGGTATATTCATATGATGAAATAGTATTTGGCCATAAAACAAATGAAGTACTTATACATGCTACAGCATGGATGAACTTTGAGAACATTATGCTAAAAGAAAGAAACAGTCACAGTGGCCCACATATTGCCTGAGTCCATCTATGTGAAATGTACAGAATTGGCAAATTTGTGAGACAGGAAGTAGATTAGTGGTTGCTAAGAGCTGGGAGGGGAGTTCTGAGGTAACTGCTAATGGGTACGGGATTTCCTACCAGGGTGATGCAAGTGTCCTGAAATTGTGCTGGTGATTGCACAACACTGAGAACATACTAACAATAGATGACTTGTGTAGTATATGTATTACATTTCAGTAAAGGTTTTATTTTTATTTATTTATATATTTTTAATTTAAATTCCAGTTAACATACAGTGTAACTTTAGTTTCAGGTGTAGAATTTAGTGATTCAGCACTTTTTGCAACACCCAGTGCTCATCACAAGTGTGCCCTCCTTAATCCCCATCACCTGTTTACGCATCCCGTCGCCCACCTCCTCTCTGGTAACCATCATAGTTAGGAGTCCGTTTCTTGGTTTTCATCTCTCTTTTTCCCCCTACAATCATTGTTTGTTTCTTAAATTCCACATATGAATAATATCGTGTGGCATTTGTCTTTCTTTGACTGACTTATTTAACTTAGCATAATACTCTCTAGCTCCGTCCATACTGTTGCAAATGGCAAGATTTCATTCTTCTTTTGTGGCTGAATAATATTCTGTCGTGTATATAATGTATATACCACATCTTCTTTATCCATTCATCAGTTGATGGGCATTTGGACTCTTCCCATAATTTCACTATCATTGATAATTCTGCTATAAACATCGGAGTGCATGTATCCCTTTGAATCAGTATTTTTGTATTCTTTGGGTAAATACCCACTAGTGCAACTGCTGGATCATAGGGTAGCTCTATTTTTAACTTTTTGCGGAACCTCCATACTATTTTCCAGAGTGGCTGCATCAGGTGCATTCCCACCAATGGTACAGAAGTGTTCCCCTTTCTCTTCATCCTCGCCAACACCTGTTATTTCTTGTGTTATTAGTTTTAGCCATTCTGACAAGTGTGAGGTGATATCTCTTGGTTTTGATTTGCAATTCCCCAACAATGAGTGATGAAGCATTTTTCGTGTGTCTATTGGCTATTTGGATGTCTAATTTGGAAAAATGTCTATTCATGTCTTCTGACCATGTTTTAACTGGATTATTTGTTTTTTAGGTGCTGAGTATGATAAGCTCTTTATATATTTTGGATACTAACCCTTTACCCGATATGTCATTTGCAAATAGCTTCCATTCTGTAGGTTGCCTTTTAGTTTGGTGGATTGTTTCCTTCACTGTGAGGAAGCTTTTTATTTTGAAGTCCCAATAGTTTATTTTTGCTTTTGTTTCCCTTGCCTCAGGAGACTTATGTAGTAAGAAGTTGCTATGGCCAATGTCAAAGAAATTGTTGCCTGTGTTCTCTTCTAGGACTTTAATGGTTTCCTGTCTCATATTTAGGTCTTTCATCTGTTTTGAATTTATGTTTGTTTAGGATGTAAGAAAGTGGTCCAATTTCATTCTTGTGCATTTTGCTGTCCATTTTCCCAGCACTATTTGTTGAAGCGACTGTCTCTTTCCCATTGCATAGTCTTTCCTGCTTTACTGAAGATTAATTGACCATGTAGTTGTGGGTCCATTTCTGGGGTTTCCATTCTGTTCCATTGAGTGATGTCTATTTCTATGCCAGTACCATACTGTTTTGATCACTACAGGTTTGTAATATAATTTGAAGTCTGGAATTTTGATGCCTCCCACTTTGCTTTTCTTTTTCCAGGTTGCTTTGGATATTTGGGGTCTTTCGTAGTTCCATACAAACTGTAGGATTGTTTGTTCTAGGTCTATGAAAAATACTGTTGGTATTTTGATAGAGATTGCATTAAATGTGTAGATTGCTTTGGGTTGTATAGACATTTTAACAATATTTGTTCTTCTATTCCATGAGCATGGAATGTTTTTTCCATTTCTTTGTGTTATCTTCAATTTCTTTCATCAGTGTTTTATAGTTTTCAGAGTACAGGTCTTTCACCTCTTTGGTTAGGTTTATTCCTAGGTATCACGGTTTTGGGTGCATCAATAAAGCCTAAAAAAAAAAACTATTACTGCTCTTTTTAAAAATATATCAGTGAGGGACACCTGGGTGTCTCAGTCCATTAAGTGTCTACCTTCGGCTCTGGTTGTGATCCCAGGGTTCTGGGATCGAGTTCCGCATCAGGCTCCTTGCTCAGTGGAGAACCTGCTTCTCCCTCTCCCTCTGCTGCTCTCCCTGCTTGTGCTGTCTCTCTCTGACAAATAAATAAATAAAATCTTTTTAAAAATTTATATATATATATTTATATATATATAAAATCAGTGATTACTAAGTACTATTTGGATGATTTTATTTTTGATGAATTTTTCTAAATGAGAAATTTCAACATTTCTTAAAGTTCTTGACTAGTAAAGATTAAAAAGTATGGTTTAACTGTATTTTGTTATAAAATGAGTATAAAATGACTCTTTAATGTCAATAGTAATTTGAATGGACTTCTCCCCAGTAAAAATAAAGGGTTCAAATTTTACAAATGACTATGATTATAAAATTAACTAAGAATTTAAATGATTTTTATGGCAAATTCAGGCATTAATTGTTCTTTTAAAATCCAATAGAGGATTCTCATTTAGAGAGTAATGTAGCTCTGTCTCTGAGTTCCAGAGTATAAACAGTCAGGATAACCTTTTGTTTTCTGTGGGCAAGAAGGTATACTTTTCTGTTTGCCTTCTGGTTTAATTTGCATAGTCAAAATGTAGGTTGTCTGGTGATCTCCTGAGAGCAGATTAAAAATACCAAGTTTGGATTTAAAATAACATTAGATAATAGAAGACTCATCTTTCCCTAGTGGAGGTAATAGGGTAATGGAGGAAATAAAATAAGCACAGAAATTATTATACAAATTATACAGACTCTGATTGTATCTCTCAAAAAGAGATACTGAAAAAAGTACACTGCCCAGTCATAGGACAGAAGTTAGGGGGAGAGTATGTCCAGAAGGGTTTTTAAGTAAATGTAGCTCTTGACTTACTTCTGATTTGTTTTCAGTTTTTACTTAGGGGTGAAAAAGATCATTCAAAAATGCTTAATGGGAATCTGCATTACTACATACTCCTAGATTATAACTTCCTAAAGGATCTGTTACTACTGGTTTCTCTTCCCTTTACAAAAAGATTTTATCATGTCATTCCCGTTAATAACTCATACATTATCCAGAGAAGCGTTTCCCAGTTGGCAGCCTGCAGATCCCTAGGAATTTATGAAAGTTCATGGAGGTTGCTGAGGGAAACAAAGGAATGTCAGTAAGAGACAGACATGTTTTTTGGAAGGTAGAAAGCAGATGGGAGGAGAAACAAGCTGGCCAGAAACAAGCCTGCTGTCCCCTCTACAACTTAACTTGTCTTGGAGGGTCCAACCAGTGTAATAAGGAAAAAAATCATTAAGGTGATGACCCCTATTTTTCCACAGTAAATATGTTACCAGTTTTCCTTTCTTTTTTTTTTTTTAAAGATTTTATTTATTTATTTGACAGAGAGAGAGACAGCCAGCGAGAGAGGGAACACAAGCAGGGGGAGTGGGAGAGGAAGAAGCAGGCTCATAGCGGAGGAGCCTGACGTGGGGCTCGAACCCATAACGCCGGAATCACACCCTGAGACGAAGGCCGCTGTGCCACCCAGGCACCCCACCAGTTTTCCTTTCAATTAGTTTCTTTTGAAGAGATACTTACAACTATGTAAATATCCTTTTACTCACCACACACTTACTTCCTAGCCCTAATCTTTATTGGTGATTCTTGCCTGAATCACATATTACTATGATAGTTTCCAGATAGTAATTTTCTAATTTTATCATCCCTTCAAGCTGGCTCCTGTGTTCCTATCAGTCCTTGGGAAGTTTCACTTTCTGATTCATTAAGTCGTTCCAAGCTCATCTAGACTATTCCTGCCCCAGTGTTTGATTCAGCCATTTTGCCAGGAAGGTCTGGTTCTTTTTAGTAAGGAATGGTTCTTAAGAAACCAAGACCTGGGGGCTACGTATGCTCAGTAGCTCCTGAACCTGTCATGGCTGAAGCCAGGAAATACATATCCTTACCTATGTAGATGTAGTAAATGCTATGTTTAGAAGCTTCATTTTTATCTCGCTGTGGAGAAACAAAACACAATGATTGTTAAATTCGACCAGTTGATTTTTATACACTAAATGTAAGAATTCCAAAAATCAAGTCATGAGTGTATAATCATAATATTATATTTCGGTCTACATTGTAAGACATTTTTTCTCCAAACCAAACATGATATGCTGTTTGATAATTTGTCTGCAAATCATGCTTTCTCTTGTATGGTTTAAAGTAAATAAATGAGGAAAATGTTGACAAATTGTAATGCAATAGCTAATAATACTGATGTAAAGTAAGATATTTTTATTTATTTTCCTATTTATCCCATTATGCAGAGATGATATTTTTACCAATACCCTTAAAAAGGGAGTAGGAAGAATTATTAATTACTATACAAAGTTAGTGAATTAAAAATTTTGAGTACCTTTACTTAGAGGATAAGGTCCTGATTCCTTCTCCCGATATGCAAAACCCTTCATAGTCTAACTCGCCACCTGCCCTGACCCCGCCTTCCCACTCTCATCTCATACTTCCTTCCCTCTAGGCATGATATGGTCTAGGCATATTTTCACCTTACGGTTCCTTCTGCACTAGCATGATTGGCATGCCCTTCCTCTCACTAATCTGCCTGGAAACATCTGATGTATCTCTCAGGTTCTCATAGACACTCATATATACTATTTTTTTTTTTAAGATTTTATTTATTTATTCGACAGAGATAGAGACAGCCAGTGAGAGAGGGAACACAAGCAGGGGGAGTGGGAGAGGAAGAAGCAGGCTCATAGCGGAGGAACCTGACGTGGGTGGGGTTCAATCCCCTAACGCCGGGATCACGCCCTGAGCCGAAGGCAGACGCTTAACCGCTGTGTCACCCAGGTGCCCCCATATATACTATTCTTAAAAAAAAAAAAAAGAAAAGAAAAAGATTTTAGTGCACCTGAGTGGCTCAGTTGGTTAAGCTTCTGCCTTTGGTTCAGTTCGTGATCCCAGGGTCCGGAGATCGAGTCCCGCATCGGGCTCCTTGCTTGGCAGGGAGTCTGCTTCTCCCTCTGCCTGCCACTCCCCCTGCTTATGCTCTCTCTCTCTCTCTCTCTCTCTCTCTCTCTGTCAAATAAATAAATAAAATCTTTTTAGGGAGCCCGAAGCAGGACTCAATCTCAGGACTCTGAGATCATGACCTGAGCCAAAGGCAGACACTTAACCAACTGAGCTACACAGGCGCACCAGAATATATCCTAATGTCCTATCTCTATATTCCTTAGTAGATGTGTCTTCCTTTGCACAGCAATTTTATCTTCTTATATCTCAACACAACACAGTATCAAGCATTTCAAATAAATCTTTGATTTATTTTTATTTACCGTACAAGATGCATAAAGATTTTTTGGTTTCAAGATTATCAACTTGATAATTTTTTAAGTCTATTCTGCCAGAATAAGTCATATTCTAGTTATGATGACTTCCTTTGTATATATAAAATTTAAATTTTAATTATGCTAAACCTGTTGCTAGATTTCTAGAGATGGGATAAAAGTTTAAAATTCGAGATACTTCAAAACCTCTCCCTTATGCGTATTACAGTTTTCAGTGGGCTGTGCTGGATTTTCACTCACACACAGCCGTCTGTACACGTGGAGTGTAGAGATACCACTTCTGCCAGAGCACATGCATAAATAATGTTACAGTATAACTGATCAGGTGGAGAAGTCAAACTCAAAAGACACATCTAATGGTGCTGGTGACATTTAAAGGGCAGTGAATATGTCTAATGAGGAACTTGCAAAGATTACTTTGTGCGTTCTAGCTGGGTAGATTCTAACTTCTTCCTTTAGTTTAATCTTGATCATTAGTGCCCTGGGCTCTCAGTGCTTACTCCCCCATATCTCTATCAAGTCCCTCCAGTGGCCAGACCTTACCAGCCCAGTCTGTTTTACCACAGAGTCTCCCAAAACACCTGTCCTTTCGGGTCAGTCTGTGGACTCCCCTGGTGCACACTGCTACCCTACTGCATGCCCGGCTGAAGCCAGCTCTGCTACTTCAGGCTGTACTCAACTCTCCCCACCTCGTGTTTTGCTTATAATTTGGTAAAGGTTTGGTTGGAAACTCAGTTTAACACCAGGGCTGCTTTACCATGGTGCCTGTGTCTTTTAGTACTAGAAATGTTTGCACAGTCAGTATTGAAAGTGTATATCTCTGTTTTTTTCTTTCTAGATCCTGGTTAGATAACAATGGGAAAAGTGCAGTTAAAAAACTGAAGAACAGTTTGCCACTTAGAAAAGAACTAGATCGTTTAAAAGGTGATCTGTCCCATCAGCTGCAGCTCTCAGACATCAGGTAACAGACAGAACCTAATTAGAGACTAAAATAAGCATGTATTATCGACTGGTCAAGCTTTCCAGCAGTTAAATATTTGCATCTTTAACTTTAATTATTCTGATAACTATAAACAGCCTTCAATTATCTTTTCTGAAAGTAGCCAAATGTTCATCTGTGTAAGAAAACATCAATTTCTTGTTTAAAATAGTGAAGTAAGGTTTAGATACTGACATTTTTAGCATAAGAGTTTAATTTTTAAGGTAATGTTTATAAGAAAAATATCCTTTTCCATATGCACATAATATATAAAAAGTAATTATTCGTTCATCCTGTGAGATCAGTATTCAAGTTTAAAATGAGGAAGGGAGACAGAAAATGGGCGTTGTATTCTTGCGTCTGTATTTTATAGCATGACTTTTTAAAGTTTTCCTTAACCTGGAAATCACAGTTACATAAAGATAACAGCATTAATTATAAAAACAGATTTAACAGCTGTTAAAGCAGTAAGGAAGGGAAAAGGGGGGCCTGGTATGATTCGGGGATGGGAGGAACCCCCTGTTACAAAAACTGAGAAACTATTGCCCAGTCTTGTGCTTGAACGTTTCTGTTACTGTTAATCGTAACCTCTTTTTTTGTTTTCAGTCTTCAGTATCAGGATCTTTTTTCTTCTTTTGAACTAAATGACTATTTGGTTATCATAATAGCACCTTTTTCTTGTGCGTATGGAGTTCTGATAATACTTATATGTTTTGTTCTTGTATATTCAAATCATAGTGGTTTTTGGGTTTTTTTCAAACATAGCTTTATAAGATAATTCAGATTTCAAGGGAAGTGTGTAGACTTGGGGTGTGTGGGATGTTTGGATTTGTGCTGATGGCTGCTCTTTTATCATCACTTCAGTATTTTGAGGCCCTGCTTTGATTACAGGGGTTCTTCCAATTCCACAGTCTAGTAGCATGGACTTCTGTAGCTAATACTCAAATAACAAGATCCTTTTTAAAACTTTGTAAAATAAATTTATGAACATAAAAGTACCTTTTTCTAACATCAATTCTAAAGGAACTATCAAAGAGACTGGAATTAGAAAAACAAAAGGATTTTTAAAGGATTTCTTAAACATAAAAAGAAATAAACATTATATTACAATACGATGTAGAAATCTCTCAGCTTTGATTTTTGCCGTGGTAAATATCAATAAATATAAAACACATAGACAGAAACTCTTTGGGTTCTCCACTTTTAAGAGTGCAAAAGCTTTCTGAGACCAAAACATCTGAGGACCATGGGTATGATGGCTTTCCACTATTGGAAAATCAGCCAAACCTCCAAAAGATGGAAATATTGTGACCAATGACATTGTTTCTAACTCTAAGCCGCCTGTGTGAAACACCATTTATTAATAAGAACTGTATTTAGTAGCTTTATTACAGTGTTAATTCCTTGAAATTATATGTGTTTCAACCGTGGGAAAAGTTTTGAAAACCCACTTTATCAGAAATGACATTCATTAGAATTAGTGATAGGACAAAGAAGGAACCTAAGTTTTTTGAGAGCTTGTTTTGAGTGCCTTACTCCTTCACAAATGTTGTCCCCTTTGATTTATGCTACCTGTGCTGGAGGAAGTGATCCCACTTTGTATGTATGAAATGGAAACATTAGGAAGGCTAGAAGCAACTTGTTCAAGGTCACAGAGCCGATAAATCACAAAATTGGAATTCAAAGGGGGATTGATGCTTCTAAAGATAAGTAGTCTTCACGTTTGGATGCCAGGACCTCTGTGACAGCGTGCGGATATCAGGTTCCATTAGATAAGTACTCTTCACGTTTGGACGCCAGGACCTCTGTGACAGCGTGCGGATATCAGGTTCCATTAGATAAGTACTCTTCACGTTTGGACGCCAGGACCTCTGTGACAGCGTGCGGATATCAGGTTCCATTAGATAAGTAGTCTTCACGTTTGGACGCCAGGACCTCTGTGACAGCGTGCGGATATCAGGTTCCATTAGATAAGTACTCTTCACGTTTGGACGCCAGGACCTCTGTGACAGCGTGCG
Source organism: Ailuropoda melanoleuca (assembly GCF_002007445.2). NCBI lineage: Eukaryota > Metazoa > Chordata > Mammalia > Carnivora > Ursidae > Ailuropoda > Ailuropoda melanoleuca. The sequence goes on from NC_048223.1 coordinate 43,183,855, forward strand.
GATATCAGGTTCCATTAGATAAGTACTCTTCACGTTTGGACGCCAGGACCTCTGTGACAGCGTGCGGATATCAGGTTCCATTAGATAAGTACTCTTCACGTTTGGACGCCAGGACCTCTGTGACAGCGTGCGGATATCAGGTTCCATTAGATAAGTACTCTTCACGTTTGGACGCCAGGACCTCTGTGACAGCGTGCGGATATCAGGTTCCATTAGATAAGTACTCTTCACGTTTGGACGCCAGGACCTCTGTGACAGCGTGCGGATATCAGGTTCCATTAGATAAGTAGTCTTCACGTTTGGACGCCAGGACCTCTGTGACAGCGTGCGGATATCAGGTTCCATTAGATAAGTACTCTTCACGTTTGGACGCCAGGACCTCTGTGACAGCGTGCGGATATCAGGTTCCATTAGATAAATACTCTTCACGTTTGGACGCCAGGACCTCTGTGACAGCGTGCGGATATCAGGTTCCATTAGATAAGTAGTCTTTACATTTGGACACCAGGACCTCTGTGACAGTGTGCGGATATCAGGTTCCATTAGATAAGTACTCTTCACGTTTGGACGCCAGGACCTCTGTGACAGCGTGCGGATATCAGGTTCCATTAGATAAGTAGTCTTTACGTTTGAACACCAGGACCTCTGTGACAGCGTGCGGATATCAGGTTCCATTAGATAAGTACTCTTCACGTTTGGACGCCAGGACCTCTATGACAGCGTGCGGATATCAGGTTCCATTTTGTCACTAAGATTCAGCGTTCATTTATAAAATAAGTAGACTACATGTCATAAAAAATCACTTTCTCTGTAATAAGATAAAAAGAATCCGATCTAGAACTGGAGTTCCTAATTAGAACTTAAATCTAAAACAAAATTGTCATCATTGGATGATGTGGAGATGAAAAAGGTTTTTTTAAGTGTTCCCTATTTCATTCCCTTATTCTAAAATAGAAACAGCATTGTGTATTTGCTTGTTTTAAATGTTTGGATATCTGAACATAGTAGTAATATTTTTACCCTCTGGAAAACCATTCATTTTCTATTTGGTTGCTTAAAAAAAAAGAACTAGTTGGAAAACGTATGCCTACTTGAGAAAGAAACTCACTGGCTTTCACAGGAATCAAGCCGCCAAGCCGCCGCCGGGGGGGTGAGTGCAGGCCTCCTCCCTCAGGGACGCCTGCAGTTAATGCGCCTGTGTGCTCTGTCCTCTTAGGTGGCAGAGGAGCTGGGGGGTCGCCCATCGCTGTAGCCAGCTTCAGAGTTTAGGCCGCTTAGCACAGCAGAACTTGGAAACACTTAAAAATGCGAAAGGTAAACAATTTCCATTTTCTTTTAAAATATCACTCAGCGGGGCGCCTGGGTGGCACAGTGGTTGAGCATCTGCCTTCGGCTCAGGGCGTGATCCCGGCGTTCTGGGATCGAGCCCCACATCAGGCTCCTCTGCTGTGAGCGCTTCTTCCTCTCCCACTCCCCCTGCTTGTGTTCTCTCTCTCACTGGCTGTCTCTATCTCTGTCAAATAAATAAAATCTTTTAAAAAAAAAATAAATAAAATATCACTCAGGTGCTATACACATCTGTAGACTGTGGAGAAAAACTAAGTGTTAAAAGACTTTACAGATATCACTTTATCACAGCTGAATTTTTAAACCTGTTCCTTTGAATAAAATGACGACATGAAATTAGCCTTTAAGGGGCGCCTGGGTGGCTCAGTCCGTTAAGCGAGGGACTTGATTTCAGCTCAGGTCATGATCTCATGGTCCTGAGATGGAGCTGGGCGGCAAGCTCCGGGCTCAGCAGGGAGTCTGCTTGAGATTTTCTTTCTCCCCCTCTGCCCCTCCCTCCCTCACGTGTGCAGCCTTGTGCCTTCTTTCTCTCCCACTCTCTAAAATATATCTTTCTATTAAAACTTTTTTTTTAATTAGCCTTGGGCACCTGTGTGGCTCAGCTGGCTAAACGACCGCCTTTGGCTCAGGTCAGGTCAGGTCCCACATCAGGCTCCCCCTGCTCTGCGGGGAGCCTGCTTCTCCCTCTCCCTCTGCCTGCCACTCTCCCTGGTTGTGCTCTCTCTCTGTCAAATAAATAAATCTTTAAAAATAAAATAACATAACATAACATAAAATAAAATGAAAAATTAGCCTTTAAGCTTCTACTGAATTTAATCCTGAATTTGTATACTAAATTTAAGTAATTATTTGCACAATGCTAAAAAAATGAAGCATCTCTGGACAGTGACCAAAGGGTTTGTGTTTTATCATCAGGATGTACAATAATATTTACAGACCGATCCGGGATGAGTGCAGTGGGCCATGTGATGCTAGGAACAATGGATGTCCATCATCACTGGACAAAAGTAAGGAAAAGTTTCAAAGCAAAAAAATCTCTGATTTGTCATAGACCTACTTTTGTTTCAAACTATGCTATTATGTCAGTTAGCTAAAAAAACTCAAATCATAGTTTCAGCTATTTTCAGAATAGATGTTTATTATCATGTAGTTAAAATACTTAGAGGCCTGATTTTTAAGTCAGTTTTTATTTGGAAATTTTATAGTCTTTTTTTTAAATATTTTTTATTATATTATGTTAGTCACCATACAGTACATCCCTGGTTTTTCATGTAAAGTTCCATGATTTATTACTTGCGTATAACACCCAAGGAGGGCACATATTGCATGGTGCACTGGGTGTTATACGGAAATTTTATAGTCTTTTCGGAAGCATAGCCTAAAAGGCCTGCAATCTGTTGTTTTGGTTTTAACAAATTTACTGTGTTATAATTGACGTATAATAAACTGCTTATAGTGTGTATAATTCGATGAGATTTAGCATGTGTAAATACCCATGAAGCCATTAATACAATCAAGACGGTGATGTATAATCACCCACAAAAGTATGCTCATGTCCCTTTGTGAACTCTCTCCTCCATCCCACCTCCCTCTCCCCAAGCAACCAGTGGCCTGCTCTCTGTCACTATAAATCAGTTTATATTACTGTTTCATATAAGTGGAATCACAAAGTATATACTTCTTTTGGGGGGGGGGTTCTGTTTTCTTTCATTTGACATAATTATTTTCAGATTCATCCATGCTGTTGCATGTATCAAGAATTTATTCCTTTCTATTTCCATGTAGTATTCCATCGTATAAATATACCAGTTTGTTTATCCATTTACCTATTGATGGGTATTGAGTTATGTCAGTTTTGGTGGTGGGAAATAAAGCTGTTAGAAACATTATGTCCACATGCACATATATTTCCTTTTCTCCTAAAAGTGTAATAGTTGGATCATATGTTAGGGTATTTTACCTTTTGAGAAACTGCTAATGCGATGGTGGTCTTTTTAATTTTAGCCATTCTAATAGGTGTGTGTGCTATCTCGTGGATTTAATTTGCATTTCCATAATGACAGATGATGGAGAGTATCTTTTTATGGGCTTATTTGCTGTCCACGTACTTTCTTTTGTGAAGTGTCTGTTGAAATCAGATATTCCATAGAAGATATTTGCAAACCATATCTGACAAAGTCTGTGTACCTCATGTATAAAGAACTCTCAGGGGCGCCTGGGTGGCTCAGTCGTTAAGTGTCTGCCTTCGGCTCAGGGTGTGATCCTGGGGTCCTGGGATCTAGCCCCACATCAGGCTGCTCCACTGGGAGCCTGCTTCTTCCTCTCCCACTCCCCCTGCTTGTGTTCTCTCTCTCACTGGCTGTCTCTATCTCTGTCGAATAAATAAATAAAATCTTTAAAAAAAAAAGAGCTCTCAAAATTCAGTAGTCAAAAAAAAACAATCCAAAAAAACAAAAGACATGAACAGCTATGTCACAGAAGACCTACAGATGACAAATATTTTTGAATGACTAAAATGAAAAATAGTGACATCACCAGATTCTGGCAAGAGTGCAGAAACATCGGATCACTCATCCATCACTGGGGTCTATGTAGAATGGTACAGGGACTCTGGAAAAGATCACACAAAAACCTGTATACAGATGTGCATGATAGCCAACAACTAGAACAACTCTAATGTCCTTCAGGGTATGAATGGGTAAACTGTGGCACACCCGTACTACAGAACATTACCCAACAGGACGAGGGATGAACTACTCACACCAGCAATAGCCTGGGTGGATCTCAAGGGCATTGTGGTGAGTTAAAAAAGTCAGTATCAAAAGATTACATACTGTGTGATTCCACTTACATAACATTCTTAAAATAACAAAATTGTGGAAAGAACAGATTAGTGGTTGCCAGGGGTTGGGGAGTAGGGAGTTCTCTCCCCGCGGTCCGTGGGGGATCACTGGGCGCACGGGATCCCTGTGGTGGAACTGTCTTGTGTCATGTGGTCATGGGATGTGCATCTACACACGGGACTAAACTGCATACAGTTAAATACATATACACAAACACACAACTGAGTGTAAGTAGAACTGATGAAGTCTGAATCAGGTCAGTGGGTTCTATCAATGTCAGTTTCCCAGTTGTGATGTTATACTGTAGTTTTGCAAGATGTTACCATTGGGGAAAGGGTGAAAGATATATGAATCTACAATTATCTGAAAATAAAAAGTTTTTTAAAGGTGGTTACCATTTATACATAGATAAATCATTAAGAGAAAAATGGAGAACGTGGGTAGGGAAATGATTTTCAGATTGTTAGAAGTCTATTACAAATAGCTTGTAGAATTTGTATACTGCTATTGCTTTTATTAGAGCAGAGGTTTTGATGCCTTCCCATTCCTCTGTACGTGGTACATCCCCAGCTCTCTACGTACAGTCTGAGTCCTCAGCACAACACACGAGGGCCTTCCCAGTACAGCCGTACCGACTCCAAGGCTTGGAGTGTGCTGCCCCTTTTCAGGCTTCCATCTCTCTTCCCCTGACACACCTCCATGTGTATCTAACTCTCGCAAAATCCTGTCTGTCTTTTCAGACTGGTCACATTAGACTTCCTTAGAAACCTTTACTTGAGCATCTTCTCTGTATCCACTCATGTGGACGTGGCACTTATACAAAGAATCCTGATTCTTGTTTTGTTTACTTGCACCCCGACGGAAAAGCAGGGCCCAGCTCTTCTAATCTGTACACTACAGGGGCCCAATTTTGTGCTTAAGTACATGGTAGGTGCTCAGTGATGTTTATTGCATGGAATTGAGTTTTGTTGAATTAAAGTAAATTCTGAAGAAGTAGACTTGGTGCTGAAATCCATGTAATTGATTTCTCAAACCCTTCTTTATTAGACCATGTAATCATTCCAAACTAATTTGAGATTTTAATGTTAGTACTTAGGATTTATTTTCATTTGGAACCTATTTTTTTCTACAATCTCTTCAGTCCTATCTAAAAATCCCTAAGATATATAGTGGTTTGTTTTGAATATTAATATTTCCAGCATTACATTGTCTTTTTTTTTCACTTGCTAGAACTTTCCTTCTAGGAAAACAATTCTCTTGTTAAAATTTCTCAATCCCATTTATTGGAATCCTAAAATTGAGCTAGTACAGTAACATAAAACTAAATACTTCTTTCATTTTTTTTAAATACTGTAGCTTTTTGAAAGATTACCAAGTTATTTTGACCTTCAGAGGAGGCTGATGCTTTTAGAAGAACAAATAAGCTACCTTCTCGGAGGCATACAAGTGGTTTATATCGAGGAATTGCAACCAGTATTGACTCTTGAAGAATATTACTCTCTTCTTGATGTGTTCCATAATAGACTGTTGAAAAACAGAATACCCTTTCATCCTCGAAGTCTGCGTGGTTTACAGATGATCCTTAACAGGTAAATATCTAAAATGAGAATGACTTTTATTCTTTCACTTAGCTGTGTTGTGTGTGCAAGTGGATTAAATTGTTTTGTGTTTTTCTTAGGAACTAAAGAAAAGAATATCACTTTTGTTACCAACACTCTTTTACACATTAAAGAAGCCAACTTGAAGGGATTGAAGGATTGACTCTAGAACACTGTTGAAATACATTGCCACTTACAGGGCAAAGTCAAACCTATGAAAAACTTTCTAGGATTAAACTAATGTTAAATCAGTAGCCCACATTTTTTGTGCACATGCTGTTTTCACAGCCTGTGCTTGGTGCTAAATGCATACCTCTGCTTACACCTCCCCGTGAGGTGAGCTGCAGTCTCCATCTTACACATGAAGGTGGCCACGGGGTGAGGAAGTATGTGGTTCTCCTGAAAGTGTGTCTCTTTGGGGAACAGCAAAACTTAAAGCATAATTTTGCTATACTTTTTAAAGTGGATTTTCTTGATGAATTCCTTCATCACTCATCAGACTACTGAAATATTTTCTTTGGGGGTGGAGTGGGGAATGAGGGATGAGTGATTTTTCCTTTCACATGTGTTTTGTTACAGTGACAGATATGCTCCAAGCTTGCACGAACTCGGGCACTTTAACATCCCAAGCCTCTGTGACCCAGCAAACCTCCAGTGGTTTATCCTCACCAAAGCCCAGCAGGCGAGAGACAACATGAAAAGAAAAGAAGAGTAAGTGCCGTGAGCCCTTTGTAATGTCCTACCAGTCAGTCTGTCTGTCAAAATCCAGGTATTCAGAATTCATAAAGATGGGACATAAAAACTGCATGAAACTTAAGAAATGGGCTGGTTTGTACATATTCCATGGCCCCCGGTCTGCCAGGAATTGCGTGTGGTATTTCTGATTGTAACAGCCTCAGTGACATTACTGCCATGTGCCTCCATTTGAGAAGCAAGACTTGTTAGTATAAAAGTCAATTCAGGAGCAGAACAAAAGATAAGAATATCAGAAAGAAATTCTCTAGATGGAAAAAGGTGGCAACAAGGAAAAATTCAGTTACTGCTTGAATAACAGGAGTCTTGATGGTTTAAAACTTTGAGAACTACTGATTTTAAGTAAATGAGAAGAAATTTTAAAGTAAAAAATTGTTGCAGTTCGTAAGCAGTCCTGTCTCTATGTTGTTTGTATCTTTGAAGGACTCATAGCCAAGAGTTTCCTGATGTGTGGGTATTGGATACTGCTCAATAATGTTTTATGTGGATACTGGGAATGTATTCATTCATTTAGTGGTCTTTTAACATGACTGTTGTGTGCCCGAGGCTATGACAGGTGCCACCGAGAGAACGATGGGGCCAGGTCCCTGCCCTCCTGGACTGCGTTTCTAGTGGGAGGTGTGGGTTCTGCACAGGTCAGTGGTGGCTGGGCCAGAGAGGGGCTGAGTGAGAAGCACCAAGGCTAGTGCTCTCAGAGGGCCACAGGGGCGCTGAAGGGAACACAGTGGCCCAGAGGACGTGGCTGCACTGAGGAGGACAGAGACCGGAACCAGGAAGGTAGAGGGTCTGAGGTGACCATTCAGCAGTGTGCCGGAGAGCTGTCAGTTCTGCATCTCTCCTGTCTTGCCCCCCGTTCACCCCTCCATCCCCGCAGGTTGCTCATCTGAAAGAAAGGGTAGCAAGGGAGGAGCCACAAAAGACACGAGATAGCAGGATTGTTTTGTGTATAAAGTAAGTGAAGGAGCTGCATCTCTGTTTTGCTTGTGGACTTGGTGACCGCTCTGTTGGCCAGATCTCATGGCACGAATGTCCCATTTCTTGACTGGCTGGTAAGCCTCCGTGTTTGTGATGTGATTTCTCTCTGTTGTAAGTCAGCTCTAACCCTTGGGAGCAGTTCTGGCCCACGTGTCACTGTGAGGGCTGATGATTTTGTTGGCTACCCTGTAGTTGCTGCTTCTGTTTTCTCAATGGCCATTTTGTAGCTTTGGTATATTGCTGCTAGATTTTGAGGAAGTAAAATAAAAAGAAATGCGATTCACATAGGTTAGTTTTTGAAAGTTCCCTTCCTACCAGTCAGGTCAATACAGTGACTCATCAGAGCAGCCAGAGTGAGTCGCCCTGTGAGAAGTCCCTTCAGGGCCTGTCACTCCCACTGAGCTGGCCTACAGGCTAGGGTCCCCTTGACTTTCCCCTCACTCATTTTGCTTCAGCTGGATGGCCCTTTTATCTTCCTCCAGCACCCTGGAGCGGCTCTTCCTGGTGTTGTCTTGGTTTGCCCTTCACCTCTCTCAGGTCTCAGCGCATGTCCGCCCTCTCAGTGATGTCTTCTGTGATCACAGCCGCAACCAGTGCTCTCGCCTGTGGCTCCCCTCCGCTGCCACTGGTCTGCCTTGCTCCCTTGCACTCAACACCACTGGTCTCTGACAAGCTGTTTTCCTCACTTATTTATTGCCTAACCCCCCCAGACAGAATGTAAACATCATGAGGACAGAGACTTTGTCTCTTTTGTTCCCTCCCATCCCAGGATCAGTGCAGGGCACACAGGCAGCCTTCAGGAAACATCCATTGGCTGAATTCATTAACGTGTATGTTTCCTGAGCCCCTTTCTGGCTCTGGCTCTGGCTCTGGAGCCCTTGTCCCTGTTTCATTCCCCATGGAGAGGAAGCCACTTCGTTGCTGGTCCCAGTATACCTTCCCTCTAACTCATTGCCTTCAAGCCTCTGCAGACCTCTGACTCTGGGCCCAGAGTTTTTCCTCCCCTTTGCCTTCTCCTTCCCTCCACTCTGTTCTCCCCACCCTATTAAGGTTGCCTTCATTGTAATCATTAGGGGGTGGTTAAGACTACTGGCTTTCCACAGATGAAGTGGGTTCTTAGACTGTGGTTTTCACTTTTTAGCTGCATATTTCTATAAAGTGAATTCTCAAGTGGAAGCCCAATTTATAAAAAAGATAAAAGCTTTCAGGTGATGGGAAGGGAACTAGAAGCGACTCATACCCATGGGGTTCCTCTGAGTACCTCTGCAGGACCCTTGACTTGCTGGATGGTTTAAAACCAGTATTCTAAGCTAATATCTGGGTCCCAAGTAGACTTGCCTAAGACTGCCTGACTTCTTAACATGTCGAAGAGGTTACTGCCTGTGTTTGATGGATTCCTGTCTCACATCGAGGTCTTTCATCCATTTAGAGTTTATCTTTGTGTATGGTGTGAGAGAGTGGTCAAGTTTCATTCTTCTGCATATAGCTGTCCCATTTTCCTGGCACCATTTGTTGAAGAGACTGTCTTTTTTCCATTGGATATTTTTTCCTGCTTTGTCGAAGATTAGTTGCCCAAAGAGCCGAGGGTCCATTTCTGGGCTCTCTATTCTGTTCCATTGGTCTATGTGTCTGTTTCTGTGCCAGTACCATGCTGTCTTTGTGATCACAGCTTTGTAGTACAGCTTGAAATCAGGCATTGTGATGCCCCCAGCTTTTTCTTTTTCAACATTTCCTTGGTGATTTGGGGTCTTTTCTGATTCCATACAAATTTTAAGATTGTTTGTTCCAGCTCTTTGAAAAATGCAATTGGTATTTCGGTGGGGATTGCGTCGAAAGTAATAGATTGCTCTGGGTAGCATAGACATTTTAACAATGTTTATTCTTCCAATCCCTGAGCATGGAATGTTTTTCCATCTTTTTGGGTCTTTTTTTCTTTCATAAGTGTTCTGTAGTTTCTAGAGTATAGATCCTTTACCTCTTTGGTTAGGTTTATTCCAAGTATGCTTTTTGGTGCTATTGTAAATGGAATTGATTCCACAATTTCTCTTTTTACACTTACATGGTTAGTGTAGAGAAAAGCAACTGATTTCTGTGCATTGATGTTGTATCCTGCCACATTACTGAATTGCTGTATGAGTTCTGGTAATTTGGGGGTGGAGTCTTTTGGGTTTTCCACATAAAATATCATGTCATCTGCGAAGATAGAGATTCTTCTTTGCCAGTTTGAATGCCTTTTATTTCTTCTTGTTGTCTGATTGCTGAGGCTAGGACTTCTAATAACTCTGTTGAACAATAATGGCGAGAGTGGGCTTCCCTGTCGTGTTCCTGATCTTAAGGAATATCATTGAGAATGATATTCGCTGTGGGCTTTTCATAGATAGTATTTATGAATTTGAGGAATGTTCCCTCTATCCCTACACTCTGAAGAGTTTCAATCAGGAAAGGATGCTGTATTTTGTCAGATGGTTTTTCTGCATCAATTGAGAGGATCACATGGTTTTTGTCTCTTCTCTTATTAATGTGTTATATCACATTGATTGATTTGCAAATGTTGAACCACCCCTGCATCCCAGGAATAAATCCCACTTGGTCGTGATGGATAATCCTTTTAATGTACTGTTGAGTCCTATTAGCTAGGATCTTGTTGAGAATTTTGGCGTCCATGTTCATCAGGGATAATGGTAATTCTCCTTTTTGATGGGATCTTTGGTTTTGGGATCAAAGTAATGCTGGCCTCATAGAAGTAGTTTGGAAGTTTTCCTTCTGTTTCTATTTTTTGAAACAGCTTCAGGAGAATAGGTATTATTTCTTCTTTAAATGTTTGATAGAATTCCCCTGAGAATCCATCAGGCCCTGTACTCATTTTTTGGGAGGTTATTGATCACTGCTTCAATTTTGTTACTGGTTATTGGTCTATTCAGGTTGTCAGTTTCTTCCTGTTTCAGCCTTGGTAGTTTATAGGGTTCCAGGATGGATCCATTTCTTCCAGGTTGTTTAATTTATTTGCACATAGTTGTTGATAGTAATTTCTAAGAATTGTTTCTACTTGGTGTTAGTCGTGATCTCTCCTTTTTCATTCATGATTTTATTAATTTGGGTCCTTTCTGTTTTATTTTGGATAAGTCTGGCCGTGGCTTATCGATCTTATTAATTCTTTCAAAGAACAAGGTTCTAGTTTCGTTGATCTGCTCTACTGTATTTCTGGTTTCTAATCCATTGATCTCTGTTCTAATCTTTATTATTTCTCTTCTCCTGCTTGGCTTAGGCTTTATTTGTTGTTCTTTCTCCAGTTCTTTAAGGTGTAAAGTTAGCTTGTGTATTCGGGATTTTTCTGAGTTTTCAAGAGAGGCTTGGATGGCTGTGTATTTCCCCCTTACGACCTCCTTTGCAGTGTCCCAAAGGTTTTGGACCAATGTGTTTTCTTTCTTATTGGTTTCCATGAATTGTTTAAGTTCTTCTTTCATTTCCTTGTTGACCCAAACATTCTTCAGCAGGATAGTCCTTAGCTTCCAAGTGTTTGAATTCCTTCCAAATTTTTTCTTGTGATTGAGTTCCAGTTTCAAAGAATTGTGGTCTGAGAATATGCAGGGAATAATCTCAGTATTTTGGTATTGGCCGATACCTGATTTGTGACCCAGTATGTGGTCTGTTCTGGAGAAAGTTCCATGTGCACTTGAGAAGAATGAGTGCTCTGTTGTTCTAGGGTGGAGTGTTCTGTACATATATCTGTGAAATTCATCTGGTCCAGTGTGTCATTCAAAGCTCTTGTTTCTTTGTTGATCTTCTGCATAGCTGATCTGTCTATTGCTGAGAATGGAATGTTGAGGTCTCCTACTATTAAAGTATTATTATCAATGTATTTCTTTGTTTTGATTAAGAGTTGGCTTATGTAGTTGGCTGCTCCCCTGTTGGGGGCATAGATATTTACAATTGTTAGATCCTCTTGTTGGATAGACCCTTTAAGAATGATACAGAGTCCTTCTGCATCTCTTACTACAGTCTTTATTTTTTTTAACAATAATTTTTTATTATGTTATGTTAGTCACCATACAGTGGATGTAGTGTTCCATGATTCATTATTTGAATATAACACCCAGTACTCCATGCAACATGTGCCCTCTTTAATACCCATCGCCGGCCTATCCCAGTCCCCCACCCCTATACCCTATGAAGCCCTCAGTTTGTTGCCCAGAGGCCACAGTCTCTCGTGGTAAATTCCCCCTTCTGTTTACCCCTCCCCTTCATTATTCCCTTCCTTCTCCTACCCGTCTCCTTGCTATTTCTTACATTCCATAAATGAGTGAAACTATATAATAATTGTCTTTCTCTGCTTGACTTACTTCACTTAGCATATTCTCCTCCAGTCCCGTCCATGTTGCTGCAAATGTTGGGTAGTCGTTCTTTCTCATGTCTGAGTAATATTCTATTGTATATATGGACCACATCTTCTTAATCCAGTCATCTGTTGAAGGACATCTCGGCTCCTTCCACAATTTAGCTATTGTGGACAAATCCTGCTATGAACATTGGGGTGCATATGGCCCTTCTCATCACTACATCTGTATCTTGGGGTAAGTACCCAGTAGTCCAATTGCTGGATCACAGGGTAGCTCTATTTTTAACTTTTTAAGGGACTTCCACACTGTTTTCCAAAGTGGCTGTACCAACTTGCATTCCCACCAACAATGTAGGAGGGATCCCCTTTCTCCACGTCCTCTCCAACATTTGTTGTTTCTTGCCTTGTCAATTATTGCCATTCTAATTCACGTAAGGTGTATCTTAGTGTGGTTTTGATTTGAATTTCCCTGATGCTTAATGATTTTGAACGTTTTTTCATGTATCTGTTGGCCATTTTTATGTCATCATTGGAAAAGTGTCTGTTCATATCTTCTGCCCATTTTTTTATTTGATTGTTTGTTTCTCGTGTATTGAGTTTGAGAAGTTCTTTGTAGATCTTGGATACCAGTCTTTTATCTGTAGTATCATTTGCAAATATATTCTCCTCTCCGTGGGCTGCCTCTTCATTTTTTTGACTGTTTCCCTGGCTGTGCAGAAGCTTTTTATCTTGATGAAGTCCCAAAAGATTATTTTTTCTTTTGTTTCCCTTGCCTTTGGAGATGTGACTTGAAAGAAGTTGCTGTGGACAATGTCAAAGAGGTTACATCCTATGTTCTCCTCTATGATTTTGATGGATTCCTGTCTCACATCGAGGTCTTTCATCCATTTGGAGTTTATCTTTGTGTATGATGTGAGAGAGTGGTCAAGGTTCATTCTTTTGCATGTAGCTGTCCAATTTTCCCAGCACCATTTATTGAAGAGAGTTTCTTTTTTCCACTGAATGTATTTTCCTGCTTTGTCAAAAATTAGTTGCCCAAAGAGCTGCGGATCCATTTCTGGGTTCTCTATTCTGTTCCATTGGTCTATGTGTCTGTTTTTCTGCCAGTACCATGCTGTCTTTGTGATCACAACTTTGTAGTACAGCTTGAAATCAGGCAATGTGATGCCCCAGCTTTTTTTTTTCCTTTTCAACATTTCCTTGACAATTCGGGGCCTTTTCAGTTTCCATACAAATTTAAGGGCTGTTTGTTGCAGTTCTTTGAAAAATGTCATTGGTATTTTGATTGGGATGGCATTGAAAGTGTAGATTGCTCTGGGTAGCATACACATTTTAACTATGTTTATTCTTCTGATCCATGAGCATGGAATGTTTTTCCATCTTTTTGTGTCTTCATCAATGTCTTTCAAGAGTGATTTTTAGTTTCTGGAGTATAGATCATTTACGTTTGTGGTTAATTCCGAGATATCATATGATTTTGGATGCTATTGTAAATGGAATCGATTCCCTAGTTTCTCTTTCTTCAGTCTCATTGTTCGTGTATAGAAATGCAACTGATTTCTGAGCATTGATTTTGTTTCCCGCCACATTACTGAATTGCTCTGTAAGTTCTAGTAATTTGGGGGTGGATTCTTTTGGGTTTTCCATATAGAGTATCATGTCATCTGCGAAGAGAGACAGTTTGACTTCTTCTTTGCCCATATGAATACATTTTATCCCTTTTTGTTGTCCGATTGCTGTTGCAAGGACTTCTAGTACTATGTTGAATAATAATGGCGAGAGTGGGCATCCATGTCGTCTTCCTGATCTTAACGGAAAGACCTTTCACCTTTTCCCCATTGAGAATGATATTTGCCGTAGGCTTTTCATAGATGGTTTTTATGAAATTGGGGAATGTACCCTTTATCCCTACACTCTGAAGGGTTTTAATCAGGAAAGGATGCTGTATTTTGTCAAATGCTTTTTCTGCATGAATTGAGAGGATCATATGGTTCTTGACACTTTTTCGTTGATATAATCTATCACACTGATCAATCTGCGAACGTTGAACCACGCTTGCATCCCAGGGATGAATCCCATTGGTCTTGATGGATAGTCCTTTTAATGTACTGTTGGGTCCTATTAGCTAGGATCTTGTTGAGAATTTTGGCATCCATATTCATCAGGGATATCGGTCTGTAATTCTCCTTTTTGATGGGGTCTTTGCCTGGTTTGGGGATCAAGGTAATACTGGCCTCAAAAAACGAGTTTGGTAGTTTTCCTTCTGTTTCTATTTTTTGAAACAGCTTCAGGAGAATAGGTATTATTTCCTCTTTGAATGTTTGGTAGAATTCCCTGGGGAATCCGTCAGGCCTTGGACTATTGTTTTGGGAAGGTTTTTGATCACTGCTTCAATCTCTTCATAATTAATAGTTGTGTTTAAATAATCGATTTCTTCCTGTTTCAGTCTTGGTAGTTTATAGGTTTCCAGGAAGGCATCCATTTCTTCCAGGTTGTTTAATGTATTGGCATAAAGTTGTTGATAAAAGTTTCTAATGATCCTTCCTGTTTCATTGGTGTTGTTCATGACCTCTCCCCTTTCATTCATAATTTTATTAATTTGGGTCCTTTCTCTATTCTTTCGAGTAAGTCTTGCCAGTGGCTTATCGATCTTATTTATTCTTTCAAAGAACCGGCTTCTAGTTCTGTTGATCTGCTCTACTGTGCTCCTGGTTTCGAATTCATTGATGTCTGCTCTAATCTTGATCAACTGCTTTCTCGTGCATGGGTTAGGCCTGTTCTTTTGTTCCAGCTCCAGTTCTTGAGGTGAGAACATAAAGACTGATTTTAGATTTTTCTGTTCTTTTGAGTGAGTCTTGGTGGCTAAGTATTTTCCCCTTAGAACTGCCTTTGCAGTGTCCCATAGGTTTTGCACCGATGTGTTTTCATTCTCGTTGGTCTCCAAAAATTGTTTAACTGATTTTTAATTACCTGGTTTACCCAATCATTCTTGAGCAGGATGGTTCTTAGTTTCCAAGTGTTTGAGTTTCTTCCAAATTTTTCCTTGTGATTGAGTTCCAGTTCAAAGCATTGTGGTCTGAGAATATGCAGGGAATAATCTTAGTCTTTTGGTATTGGTTGAGACCTGTTTTGTGACCCAGTATATGGTCTATTCTGGAGAAAGTGCCTTGTGCGTTCGAAAAGAATGAGTATTCTGTTGTTCTGGGGTGTAGTGTTCTGTATATATCTATGAGGTCCATCTGGTCCAGTGTGTCATTCAAAGCTCTTGTTTCTTTGTTGATTTTCTGCTTAGGTGATCTGTCTATTTCTGATAGTGGAGTGTTGAGGTCCCCTACTATTAACGTATTTTTATCTATATGTCTCTTTATTCTGGTTAAGAGTTGGCTTGTCTATCTAGCTGCTCCCCTGTTGGGGGCATAGGTATTTATAATTGTCATAGCCACTTGTTGGATACATCCTTTAAGAATAATATAATGTCCTTTTGTATCTCTACAGTCTTTAAAATCTAATCTGTCTGATATGAGAATTGCTACCCCAGCTTTCTTTTGAGGTCCATTGGCATGAAAAATGGTTTTCCATCCCTTTACTTTTAGTCTAGATGTATCTTTAGGTTCAAAATGAGTCTCTTGTAGACAGCAAAGAGAGGGGTCATGTCTTTTTATCCAATCTGCAACCCTGTGGCGTTTCATGATAGCATTTAGGCCATTTACATTGAGAGTGATTATTGAGAGATACGATTTTAATGATGTCATGCTGCCTGTGAAGTCTTTGTTTCTATAGATTGTAAATTTCTGTTCTGTATCACTCTTGGGGTCTTTTTACTTTTATAGAACCCCCCTTAATATTTCTTGTAGGGCTGGCTTGGTGGTCACATATTTTTTCAGTTTCTGCCAGTCTTGGAAGGTCCTTGTCTCTCCATCCATTCTGAATGACAGCCTTGCTGGAAACAGTATCCTTGTCTGCATATTCTTCTCATTTAGTACCCTGAATAGTTTTGCCAGCCCTTTCTGGCTTGCTGGGTCTCTGTGGACAGGTCTGACATTATTCTGATGTTCCTCCCTCTGTACCTAAGAAATCCCTTCCCCCTAGCCACTGTCAAGATTGCGTCCCTGGGGGGCGCCTGGGTAGCGCAGTTGTTAAGCATCTGCCTTCGGCTCAGGGCGTGATCCCGGCGTTCCGGGATCGAGTCGCACATTGGTCTCCTCTGTTGGGAGCCTGCTTGTTCCTCTCCCACTCCCCCTGCTGTGTTCCCTTTGTCGTTGGCTGTCTCTCTGTCACATAAATAAATAAAATCTTTAAAAAAAAAAAAAAAAAGATTGCATCCTTGGATCTAAGATTTACAAATTGTACTATTATATGTCTGGGTGTCGGTCTATTCTCATTGATCTTGAGAAGGGTCCTCTCTGCCTCTTTGACATATATGCTTGTTTCCTTCCCCAGATTAGAGAAGTTCTCAGGTATGATTTGCTCAAATAAATCTTCTAGACCTCTCTCTCTCTCCACCCCCTCAGGGATCCCAGTAATTCTGACATTGGAACGTTACATGGTGTCATTAATCTCTCTCAGTCTCATCTCTTGGGCTTTAATCTGTTTTTCCCAGGCCTCCTCGGTTTCCTTCTTTTCTGTCATCTTCTAGCTCACTTATTCATTCTCCTGCCTCGCATACCCTGGCAGTCAGAGTATCCAGTTTAGACTGCATTCATTCATAGCATTTTTAAGTTAGGCCTGATTAGATCTCATTTCTGTCCTTAAAGATTCTATATTGTTGCTAATATTTTTCTTAAGCCTAGATATCACCTTCATAATTATTACTGTGAAGTCTATTTCCGACATCTTGCTTATATCCATACCCATTAGGTCTGTGGCAGCAGCCACAATCTCTGACTGTTTTCCTTTTGGGGGGTTCCTCCTCTTAGTCATTCTGTTGGGGGTGGTGGAGGGAATGTACAGAGTCCACAGTATTAACCACGACCCCAGCAAGATGCACCTGTTTTATAGGGACCTTAGGGTTGTCGTCCTCTTGTTATTCCAGCCTGTCTTCTGGGGGAGGGGCCTGCTGTGCTGTTAGTCAGGCAACCCTGCTTGGGCAGAGTCACCCTGTCCCCTGTGAGGGCGGCGGGCGTCAGTAAAAACCGGTTTTGGGGGGCTTTTGTTCTCTGGCGGCTTTCCCAGGTGGCTTCCACATCTCTTCCGAGAGAGCAGAAGTGACCACAACCAAACCTCAGCCTCAGAACAGAGAGATCACAGTCTGCTCTTCACTGAGCTCTCCAGGACTACACGGTCTCCATTTCTGTCTGCGCTAAAAACCACAACCTCTCCCTGGTTGAGCACCCCACAGCAACACCCCCAAGGGTCGGACCCAGGGCTAGGGACGTCACTGCCCTCTGTTCCTCTAAAACCGCTAGCCACGTCTGGTTGGCANCTGGTTGGCATGTGCCCCCCCCCCCCCCCCGGATCCTGTCGGGGGGCTGCTCTAAAGTCCTTTCCCTGCCTCTACTTTTCTGAGAGTCTGTGCCCGGTCCCCAGTGTGGGACGCTTTTGCGCTCCGGTGTTATATCTCCTTCCCGGGGCCAGCTTATGGCGGCTCCCTCCCCCTTCTGTTTGTCTTCTGATATCTCTCCACAGAATCATGGTTCCATGCTTCATATACCTCAAGGCCAGAAATATTCTGTTTGTAGAGATCCAGATATATATTCTCACACCTCAGGCTGATTTCATGGGTGTTCAGACTGGTTTGGTGATATCCAGCTAAATTCAGGGGACCGGTTGAAATAGGGTCCCCTCCACCATCTTTTCCATCTCTCCCAGGCTCCCCATTTCTTTTCTTTTTTTTTTTTAAGATTTTATTTATTTATTTGACAGAGATAGAGACAGCCAGCGAGAGAGGGAACACAAGCAGGGGGAGTGGGAGAGGAAGAAGCAGGTTTCCAGCGGAGGAGCCTGATGCGGGGCTCGATCCCAGAATGCCGGGATCACGCCCTGAGCTGAAGGCAGATGCTTAACAACTGAGCCACCCAGGTGCCCCAGGCTCCCCATTTCTAAGCCAGATTAGTATCTTTTTTTTTTTTTTTTTAGCCAGTAAGAAAAGCCCTTTACAAAAAAAAAAGTTTGTCAGTCCCTGCTGTTGATGGTACCTATGGTTCTTCCTGTCTAATCCTGGGAAGAATAAGTACAGGTCCAACTGGAACATTCTGAGAACCCCGTCAACCCTAACTGCTACCCAACTTCTTGAATCTCTAAGCATCATTGTCTAGAAGGAGTAATCTTACAGAAAAAAAAAAAAAACTAGCAGCACTTGAGAAAGCGTTCTGGGTGTTGTTGAAGGGAGTGAGTCAGTAATTACAGACCCCTGTTCCTAACTGCCAGCTGACTACAATGACCATTTCTGTTTTCAAATATTTTTCCAGCTTATGGATATTTCATGGTACTTTTTTCCTTTATGTGGTTATTAAGAGTGGGTAAATAGAGGTTATTTGGGTATTTTTAACCAATGCAATACTTAAATTAAACTTCTTTGGGAACCCTTGACCGTGGCAGTTTTGCTTTACTCACCTTACTGCATGGGCTTCCCAAAAGATGTATGTGCTGGTCTGCACACCCCTCAAGGTGGAGGCCTCTTTCACACATCCCAAGATTTGGAGGATTGAATCTATTTACCAAGATATACCCATAAACATTGGCCACCTGTTGGGGAATGTATTTAAGACACTGAGTTCTGCCCTGAGTTGTCTGCTTTATAGGCCTTCACTCAAGTCCTTAATGGAACAAGAGACATTGTAGCCCGCAGGCCAAGGGGAGGGAACAGAAAGGGAGCTGATGGACATAGAAGAGAGCGGAGGGGAGATGCCTCCTCCCCAGGTGCCTGGTCTTGTTGTGAGCCTGCTGGGTGTTTGGGAGTCTCTAGAAGTCATTACTGCCCAAGGGTCAGACTGTAGGTGGTTCCTAAAACTAGGGCTTTTACACTCAGCTTTCTGCTTTCTTTGGTCACTGACAGTTGCTCAGAGGCAAGATAAGAATTTTTGAAGTTATGTCTTAATTATTTTTACCTATTGCTGCTTAAAGATTTAACAAATACTTTCAGAGATACATGCACAAGAACTATTGACATGTCTTCTAAGTATGTCATTTACCCTTTGTGGATACCATTTTCAGTGTTGAGAGTAGAAAGTTAGACTCCAGTGTTTGTAGCAGCAATGTCCACAATAGCCAAAATATGGAAAGAGCCCAGGTGTCCATCAACAGATGAATGGATAAAGTAGAATATTACTCAGCCATAGGTAAGAATGAAATCTTGCCATTTCAATGACATGGATGGAACTAGAGGGTATTATGCTAAGCAAAGTAAGTGAGTCAGAAAGAGACAAATACCATATGATTTCACTCATATGTGGAATTTAAGAAACAAAACAGATGAACATAGGGGAAAGGAAGGAAAAATAAGATAAAGACAGAAAGACAGACAAACTGTAAGAGACTCTTAACTATAGGGAACAAACTGAGGGTTGCTGGAGGGGAAGTAGGTGGGGGCATGGGGTAACTGGTGATGGGCATTAAGGAAGGCACTTGATGGAATGAGCACTGGGTGTTAACATGCAACTGATGACTCACTGAACTCTACCTCTGAAATTAACACTACACTATATGTGAACTAACTTGAATTTAAATAAAATCTTGAAAGTTAGAGCCCCAATATATAAAATTATATATACATTTTATGTTCTTTTATTTGGTGATAGCTTGTGGCAATATTATGTTTATTTTCAATATAACAGGTTAAAGGTTGTTGAAAATGAATTGATACAGGCATCAACGAAGAAATTTTCTCTGGAAAAGTTTTATAAGGAGCCCAGCGTTTCTAGTATACAAATGGTGGATTGTTGTAAGAGACTTCTAGAACAGTCACTGCCTTACCTACAAGGGATGCATCTCTGCATTTCACATTTTTATTCTGTTATGCAAGATGGAGACCTTTGTATTCCTTGGAATTGGAAGGATGGAGAAGCCATTAAGTAACACAGAAATCTGTATTTTTTTGAAGAGATAAGAAGCTGTTAAACTTATTTAAATCCACAATTTGATATAGCAGTATTATTTACATATTACGAGAACAAAGTTTGTAGAGCTTTTTTAAAAATTAATTTCTGCTACAACACTTGTTTTAAAAGGTTTTATCTCCCAGTTTTATGGTGTTTCTTATCTGATTGGCAAGATTGGGTAAAAAGATGTCAGTGAAAGAACATATTTTTAGCAGTATGTAAATGAGGGGTCCTACAGAGTTCAGGATATCTGTATTTATATGAGTGAGTGTGGGTAGGTGTAACCAGGTCTCATTCAGCACAGCTCTGACGTAGTGGAACTCATTCAACATGCAGCTTTCTAGTTACATCGCGAGTGTCAGCACAAACATGTATTTTGCAGCCAGTAGGGGACGGTTGCTATCCAAAACAGGAGACTGATGGGGAGCAAAAATTAGATAACCAGATTTTTCCTGAGAGAAAGAGAAGGGAAAAAAAGCAATTGGATGTATGTATAGTATTGACATTGTCATAAGCAGTCTGATACCAGTTTGTTAAAACATCTTTGTGACAGAAAATCTAAGTTTAAATCCATAAGTTTTCCTACCTATTAAAATATTATAGCTGTTGTGGTAGCATGACACTAACAGACAGTAAATATCTTTGAACCAGTGAGGTGACTCATTTGTTTTTGTGGAGAAACTATCTAGAAAAACCCTTGCTTGTTTCCCCAAGAGTTCTAGCAAGTAGGGAGTGTAAAATGGTTCAGGCCATTCAGGATTTCTGTCACCCCTGCAACCCCGGTCTTCCTGTTCCTACCAGTGTTTTGCACATGGGGTGAGGCCCCTTTGAGCTGCCCCTTGTGCATGGTTGCGTGGACTCCCTGAGGCCACAGCACAGCTCAGCCCCCAGGGACACAGGGGAGACACAGGGCCTCTCTCTCCACAGGTGTTTCCCTTCAGATAATATATTTCACCAGATCCAAAACCTCTTTGGCTCATTTCTCAAGAGGATAAGGTGAATCCTAATTTGGGACACCATTTTTGTAGCCCCGACTGCTGAAAAAATGGGGGAGGAATTTTTTCCCACAGTGCGTCAGAAAGAAGAGGAGCTGTTAACAGCCGTTCTTGAAGTACATTTCAAATTTATCTAAAACACTGTTATTTAAACTGTTTAAATTCAAATTCAAATATATGTTCAAAAGAAATAGTGATTTGTAATTTTTCTCTTCAAATCTTCAGTAACAACTATACTGAGGTTTGGTTTTTTTTTTTTTTCTGATGTAAAAATGTTGCCTATAAAGATTTTCCAGAGCCAAATGATGGGGGTGAAAAATTCCTTCCTTAAAGAGTACATAAGAAAACTTATTGAAATATAGGTTTGGATTATGCCATTTCTAAAATCAACTAATAATAGAATCCTTAGTATTGTTTTGAATTGGACTTTGTCTCAGAACTGATTGTTAATAATAATATAATAAATAATACTTAATCAGATTGTTTTTCTTGTTATTCAGTTATTAATAGTTTTACAACTATTGTGACATAATACGAAGTTACAAAAAATTGATGGCCTATTTGACCTCCTCTCCCAATCTAACATAAAAGGGAAAACTCTGTGCCACCACTCAAAACTGGCACAGGATCAGACCCCTCCAATTATAAAGCCGTGGGTCAGAAACGGTCTCCAAAGGGACCAGAGTTCCAGACCCAGGCCAGACCTCTCCCATGGAAGAAGTAGGCCCTGACCCCAGGCTGTCCAGTCAGGGAGGCATAGGTCCAAAGCCACATCTGTCTGTAGGACAGGTCCCCCCAGGCCCTACATCCTCCTTCATTTCTTAAAGACCTCCAGGTCTAGGCAGCCTACCTGAGCTAATGAGAGGATGGTGGACATTGAGAAATAGATAGGTGAAGCAAGAGGGTCGGGGCAGTGTTAGGAGTCAGCTCACCTTTGGAACCTCTAAGGATTGTGTGTACGTCCCTAAGTGAACCCCTCCAGCTCGGGCCACTGTCCCAGCATCCTGGTGTTCCTACTTCCCTTATACTAATCTGGCCTCGCCACCCTACCCCAACTGCCTTGGGGGGACCTGCCTGAGCTTCCCTCGAGCAAGCCAGTAAGACCACATCAGTCCTGTGGAGACTGCTGGCTCCAAGGCTCTCGGCTCTTCTTTTTTTTTTTTTTTTTTTTTAAGATTTTATTTATTTATTTGACAGAGAGAGAGATACAGCCAGTGAGAGAGGGAACACAAGCAGGGGGAGTGGGAGAGGAAGAAGCAGGCTCACAGCAGAGGAGCCTGATGTGGGGCTCGATCCCAGAATGCCGGGATCACGCCCTGAGCCGAAGGCAGACGCTTAACAACTGCACCACCCAGGCGCCCCAAGGCTCTCGGCTCTTCTGCAAGGGGCTATGGTCCTGGAAGCCTTCTACCACAGGCCCCAGAGCTGGGAGCCCAAACTCCCAGAAGACTAGCACTCAGACCCAGGGTGCAGGAGCCACTGATGCATTGGTTGGGTCACAAAGCACCTCCCTGTTTCAAGAGTGCCTCTGACCTGTGCTGCCTAGCCACAGACCCCAGCCATGAGCCCTCTGACCTGACAGGGTCACACAGATGCCTGTCCCATTAGTAAGAATTGACACAATCCCCAGGGCACCTTGGTAGAACTCCTAGTGGCTCCCTGCACTGAGTGACCCTGAACAAGGCCTCACTTGGCCTCAGTCTTCCCATCTGTAAAAGGAGACCCTGGGTCATTTTCTTGGAAGTTCTTCCCACCCTCAGTGAGTCTGCCCCAGGAGTGTAGAGCCCTCCCTTGGATGGTCCTTGGCTTCCAGTTGGGACGACGAGGAGGAGGAGGTGGGACAGCCAGTGGCCACACAAATCAGACCTGAGTTGGTGCCATGGGACCCCCTTCTAACCCCAGTCCCGTGCTACTGCAGGCTCAGTCTACTGGTCACTAACCCTTCCCTCATGGGGATATACCTATTATGGAGCATTATAGGAATTTCCCCCTAAGGTGACAGATGTTGCACATGGGGAAACTGACACCCAAAACTGAGAGGAGACTTGGCCAAGGCCGTTCTGCCTCCTGTAGATAAGAGGTGGCATTAGAGCCTAGGTGTCCCAAGGGCTGTGGGGGGTCTGAGCAGGCAGCAGCACAGTGACCAGGCCTGACATGCCTCGCCACCCAAGGTCTCTTGTCTCTGCTATGTGGCTGGCCAGTGGGTAGCAGGGCCATCTTGGTGCCTATGGGACTTGTGTAGGACAGGGATGGGGGGCAGCCCTGCTCCCCCTGAGGCCTGGCAGCAGCCTGGGCTCTGGGACCCCACAGGTGCCTATGGGCATCGTTCTTAGAGCAACATTTGCACACTTCTGCCCCAAAGTTCATCACAGCAGCTGATGTGGAGGAAACCGGTTCAGCACTCTCGTTGTGTGGCCCACAATGGAGGAGGCCAACAGATTTCACCCTCAGAATCTTTTGGAGGCTGTTCATTTTTCATCATCTCTGTCAATACCATGGGCAGTGGCCCAGACCTGGTATCAGTACGCATGAGCCAGACACTTCCCAGGCAGCAGGACAGGCAGTGTGGTTGGGGGGAGGGGCAGTGTGATCTATATGGACAGCAGCCCTGTGCCTCACTTCCACCCCCACCCAAAATGCAGGATTTTTCAAGAGTAAAATCTTTGCTGAGGGATTTCCTAAGATCTTTTCTTGTTAGTCATTGAGCAAACACTTAGGAGACACCAGCTCCTCTATGCAGGCCTTGTCCTAGGCGCTGGGAACACAGCAGAGACACAGCAGACAAGAGCCTGTGTTTGGTATGTTTCTTGGGGCTGACACAAATTACAAACCAGGGGGCTTAACACAAATGCATTCCCTCACAGTCTTGAAACCAGAAGTCCAAAGTCAAGGTGTCAGTGGGACCATGCTCCCTCCAGAGGCCCAAGGGGACATTCTTTTCTTCGCTTCTTCCGGGCTCTGCTGGCTGCCAGTGTTCCTGGCTTGTGGCCACATCACTCCAGTCTCTGCCTCTGTGGTCACATCGCTGCCTCTTATTCTGTGTCCTCTCAAAACTCACCCTGTTTGAGGAATGCATGTGGATACGCATAGGGCCTAGTGGATAATTTAGGATGAGCCCCTCCTCTCAAGACCCATTATTAATCACACTCGTTGCCATAGAATGTCACATTCACAGGTGCCAGTGGTTAGGACGTGAACATACCCTTTAGGGACATGATTCAACCCACTGTACTAGTGATTTGGGGTCAGCATTGCAAACCCCATTTGTTGTAGGCTGCCCTTGAGGATTTGCAGAGGGAAGAACCCACCATCTGTGGGCAACATGCCAGGTCCACCTGAGACCCTGGTAAGGTACACACTCTGTCTTCCTACCTGAGCATTATTTCATATCCACTAACCTTCCCAAAGTTAGAGTTTCCTGGGATTCCAGCCTCTACTTAGCCTACCAGCCTCTACTCGGCCTGGTCCATCTTCTGCACGGCAGCCACGCCCGCTCCAGCAATGTCTCCAGCGCCTCGTTGGTCAGCTCCCGCCACAGCTCCAGACTGCCTTGGGGCGCCACGAATGAGTATATACTCTGACCAGCCCGGGCACGGCCCTGGCCTGGACCGTGGAGATCTCGGTCAGGAGCCCATAGCACACCACCACATTGCACTGGGGGACGTCCGGTCCCTCTTCGGCCACACGTGAGGCCACCAGGAGGTGCAGGGTGCCAACCCGGAACTTCCGGATCACTTCTTGCTGGTCTCTCTGGGTCATGTGGGTGTTCTGGCTGCTGGTCCCTGCCCCGATCAGCAGGTCAGCCCTGATGTCCATGGTCTGCAGGCCCGGCTGCTGCTGGAGCCAAAGCAGGAGGGAGTGAGTGCTCTGGCGGGTTTGGGTGAAGATGATGCCCCGGGGGCTGTCTTTGCTCCCAAACTGCTCCCGCAGGATCTGTTCTAACATCTCCAGTTTGGGGTTCTCTGGGCTGCATGTTGCCAGGTGGGCCAGCTCATTATTGTAATCATCAAACAGCACCAGCAGCCAGCGCTCGGCCTGCAGGACCTGGGTCTTCGTGGTGCGCTCCCTGTCGTAGAAATCCGGCAGCAAGTCCAGGGCGTCCACAGCACGGACCGTGTCGTGGACGAGCAGCGCGTCCTTGTAGTGCCGCAGGTGGAGAGCGCACGCCTGCGCTGCTGGAGGCCGGCCTCGGCTGCAGCCTGGCTCAGCTCTACCCCTTGCTGCTCATAATTCTGCGTCCCGTAGTCCTGGCTCAACTCGGGCATCTTCAGGCAGTCGTGGATTCGGTCCATGAGCTTCTTCAGTGTGTCCCCAAACGGGTCGTGGATGGAGAGAGGCCGTGAAGGGATTCCCACGCACATGGGGGTGCGGGGCAATGAGCCGCCGGTGGGGGCGCTGATTTCCGCTTGAAGCCGCAGGGCTCCTGCTGCCTCGTGCGTGTTTGAGAAGAGGAAGCTCCAGAAAGAAGCGCGCTGGGATGTGAAGGAGTCCCGGCTGGAGGCTGGGGCCGGGTTCCTGCACCTGGCTCCTGCTCTGCCTCCACCTCGTACGTGCCTTTGACCTCCGGCCTTAGCACAGCAATGTCTAAGACCTTGTACAGCCCTGTCACAGCGGACGCCAGAATGTGCACCGCAGCAGAGCGTCTGCACGAAGGGCCCGATGTGTGTGCTTTGCAAAGCACTCCACAGGGTTTCTGCAGGTGCCCGCAGAGGCATCGGAGTCAAACCAAAAAGCAGGCTGTGGCCTATTCACTGGTTGTTTGAATTGGTTCCAGCCTCTCGCTTTTCTAATTCGCCCGCAGTGAGCTTTTCTGTGCACATGCTTCTCTTCTCTCCCTGGGCTGCTGGGTTCCAGGTTAGAGCTGTGTTCTCGGCCCTCTGTGCCAGTTACCCACTTGCCGGGGCTCAGCGTCAACCCACCCTTCCTACGTGCTCTGCAGTACCAGACAGAGTCCGTAAGCTTAGGGCCTCACCCATCCCTGGTGCCTGGTAACATAGATACAGACGCTGAAGTTGAGCAGGACTGGCAGACAAGCTTGCTCACCCTTATACTGTGCGGGGGTGTGGGGGGAGGAAACTGAGGCCAAGAGATGCAGGGTTCTGACTGGGTCACTGGACACACTGGCTACAGAATCAAGGCTGGACCACAGGCCTCTGCTCCTCAGGCCCAAGAAGGGGGATTTCCTGGGACCCTCAGGCTGACAGTGTTTCCAAGCCCCTACTTACCGCCTCCAGCCCAGCATGACTGAACCAGTCACTCCATTCCTGGAGGGTCGAGCGGCTGCCCACTGTCCCACCAAAGCATCATCTGAAGCCTATCCACCAGGGAAGGCAGAGCTAGAAGGGTTGTCTGCCCAAAGGCTCTCTCAGGCTCAGGTTGCCTCAAAGAGAGCTCCCGGCAGGGCTCTCTAGCCACTGCTCAGGACCCAGGACAGCCCTGAGTGCTGCCCCCTGGGCTGGGCACAGAGGCCTGTGGGTCCCACTCATCCTGGCTTGCTCCTGTCTCAACCAGAGAGGTATCCTTCTGGCTCTGGCTGGGAACCAAACGTACTGCTCTGCTACCGACATCGGAACCAAATTCTCGAAGTCCAAAAACTTAAGAGCAAAATACCAAGGTGGCTTGGGAGGTAAAAGAAGGTCTAGAAAACATTATGTGTCAAAATCTAAGTTAAATTTATATGGGGTTTGAAAGCACTTGGTGTGTTCTTCTAAGAACTCTGCTCAGAGTTCTGTGTGCTTCCAGGGGAGGCAGAAGCATCATGGACGTAAGCATGAAGGTATACAGCTGGCAGCCACTCAGGAAGGTGTGGCCACACAAATGCTTTCAAGTTCAAAAGGAAAATCGGTTATTCCCAGTAAGGACATTTTTCAGCTTACAGGTGAAGGCCCAGGGGGCAGAAGGGCTGGGAGGAAAGGAAGACGCCGGGGGCAGAGGGACTTGTCCAAGGGGGCCACATGTTGGTGGAGCATGTCCTGGTGGTGAGATGGGGATGGGAATTGCTGAAAATGGCGGAGTGCTCCTTGGTCCAGCCTTAGCCCGGCCATGGGTTGCTGTAGATGGGAGGAAGTACCTTGAGCCAGTGTCTTTCAGTGAAGCCTTAGGAGGACGTAGAAGGGCAGCCTTCTGTGCAGGTGTGCTGGACGGGCCCTGAGAACTGAGAGGAGCCCCCTGCACGCTCCCATGCTGAGATCTGGGCCTCTCTTGGGGCTTCTCCAGAGAAGCTGGAGAAGCTTCTGGTACATCTGCCTTCGGTGGGGGGTAGGTGATTTCTCCAGTTATCTCGTTTACCCAGAAAAATGTATCTAGAGGTTTCTTCCCCTGTCCAAACAGACTCTTAGACATAGCTACAAAGGAGAAAATTGAGACAACATATATGCATCTTCAGTTGTCCACAGCAGGGGCAGAAGGCTCCCTCTACACAACCAGGGTCAAAGGGAGCCACCGACCTCTGGGCTAGGACTAGACAGCCTGTGTCAGGATTCTGTCAGGGAGACAGATGCCTTTCCAAGTGCTTCAAAAATCCTTCCAGGACCAGGAGCAGGCCCTGCTGGGGGCTCTAGATGAATTCTAGCATCTTTTTAAAAAAATGTCTTTTCAAATTTTTAATACTTAACCAAGTATACTGAGAAGTATACTTTAAATCCTGACCTAGTTCAGAAGTGTGTGTGTGTGTGTGTGTATAGATGGATACTAACAATTTCATAGAACTTAGATGGTTATGTGCAACAGTCTTGATATTTTCTATGCAACTCACTTCTATATTCCTTACAAAAATGCTAGTTGCTACTCCTTAAACTCATTTTTTAAGAAAGCAACAATGATTGATGAACTATAGTTTGAAAAACACTGTCTTAGGTTAAGAGGAGAATGGAGAATGCTGGGTCTTCTACAAAAGAGAACCAAAAAAAATCACTCTTGAAATTTTACAAAAATGTGACCATGTGTGGTCAGCAAAATGGTCCCCCAAAGATGGCCATGCCCTAGTCCTTGGAACTTGTGATTGTTTCATTACATGGCAAACGGAAATTTGCAGATGGAATTAAAATTACAAACCTTAAACTAGGGATTATCCTGTATTATCCAGGAGCCCCAATCTAATCACTTGATCATTAAAGAGCAGAGAGCTTTTCCTGGCTGAGGTCAAGAGATGCGGCAGGTGGAGAAGTAAGAGAGATTCTAAGTGTGAGAAAGACTTGCCCACCATTGGTGGCCTGATGATGGCAGGCCAAGTAGAAACCATGAGAAGGAAATAAATTCTGTCAACAAAATGAATGAGGCTGGAAATGGACTTTCCTCCAGAGCCTCCGGATAAAGGCCAGGGTAGACAGAACCTTGATGTGGATCTTGTGAGCCAGTACCAAGCCACACTCACCAGACTCAAGACTGACTGCTGTGGGAGATAATAAATGGCTTTTCTTCCAAGTTACTGAATTTGTGGTCATTTGTTACAACAGCAACAGGAACTCATACACCATGTGAACACTTTTCTAGGACCAGTGGGAAAGATGGACTGCAAAGCTAAGGTATCCTGCACTCACAGTAAGCCCACCTTTGGCATGGGCCTTAATTAGCCAGTCTGGGGCCTCTTCCTACTTTCTTTCTGTCAAGCTTGTTAATTGCTGCTTCTTCTTTAGAATGGACAATGACTGTCACCCCTACGAAATGTCAAAGTACAGTACCTAGCATATCAACCAGGTCAACCATCTTTCAAGGTCCTGACACCTGCATCCTGTGAAACTGTGATTTGCCAACAGGCAGAAGGAATTTCCCCACCCTCCCCTGGTGTCCACAAGGCCGTGGACAAGTCAGCACATCCCACATTGACTCCCACAAGAGTGGATTGAATAGCTAGGGCCTGACAAGGAGCTGCGGGACTAGAAAGGTGTGAAGGGTTTGAAGCTCACCTATGGAAATGTGCTGAGGTGGAAGTGTCTATGGAGGTAGCTTCAGAAAGGAGAAGGGGCATTAGAAGACTGGGGGCTCCTAGCAACCTGGTCTTTGTTGTGCAATGTGTTTCCCACCTTATCCCAGCCTAGATTCCACCTGGTGACCCCAGGCCTCACCAATGTGGCCACACACACATATTTCACCCTCCTGCACTCTGCTTTGTCGTAGTGTTCCATATACCCAACCTAGAGGGCTCTCTGACAGCTCCCCTTCCCCTACCCACTGCTCCTGACTTCCGCCAGGCCTATCACATGGCTCCATAGCACCATTCATTTTTTCTAGAACATAAACTTATAGACAAGGGAGATGTCCTCCTCTGACAGAGTTAGTTCATTTTCAGCACAGTGGACACCAGGGGTTCTTGGGTTAGGAAATTCTCACAGATCCACTCCTGCTTCAGCTGGGTTTGGCTCACCCTAGACCTCGTATCCTCTCCATGGTCTCATCTCCTTAAGAATTAGACCTGTTCTCTGTGTTGCCTTCTGCTGAGATTCTGCTTCAGCCCAGACTCACCTTTAATTCTCACCAAGCAGCCCCTGATTTGGGGTTGCCATGACCAGGGTCCCCTCCAACCTGGAGCCAACCCAACCTGGGGCTACACAGACCTGGGGCCACCCCCAACCTAAGGAGATACTGACCTAGGGCCACCCTTGACATGGGGCCATGCCACTCAGTAGGTTGAACTGGGTGTCTCAGGGTGCTGGCCCATCATGCTGACAGGAGATGGAGTAGCTGTCCTTTTAGATTGGCCCAGGGCATCCAATAGGTTTTCTCTTCTCCCCCTCTACTTGGGGCTGCTCACCAAAGCAGGGCAGTCCATAAGCACTGCTTAATCTGATATCCCTTGCCTTTCAAGATGTAGATAAAAACAGATTAGGAGACGAACCATAAGAGAGTCTTAACTATAGGAAATAAACTGAGGGTTGCTGGAAGGGAGGTGGGCAGGGGGACGGGGAACTGGATAGTGGGCATTAAAGAGGGCATTTGATGGGATGAGCACTGGGTTTGTATGCAACTGATGAATCACTAACTCTACCTCTGAAACTAATAATACACTAAATGCTAATTAAATTGAATTCAATTTTAAAAAGATGAATGTTCAAAAAAACAACAAAATTCTGACTATCCATTGATCTGCTCTAATTCCTATGAGAAGGATTCCAAACACAATTTAAACTCAAAAATTGCCTCTCTAAAGTATTTTTTAGCTAAAACTAATGTAAAATATGAGAATCTTCTCTCCTTCATCAGCACCTTTACACAGTACCAGGATTAGCTTCAGATATGGACATATCCATTGCTCTTTCCACATTTTGTTAAAGGTTTTCAGTCAGAAATCATAGATATATTAGGTAAATAAAAATGTTGGCTGCCAAATCACTTGGTTGTATAAACATGTAGTCAACATTTAGCTAGGTATTTTAAGGAGACTTTAGATACCAAAAAATAGAAGTCTCATGAGGAAATTATTTGTTTCATGTAGGAGGCATCACTTCCTTCCTTTCCATACATTGTGAATTAATAAGCACTGGTATTAAAAATCTTGACCTGATAGAACTGTCAAGGACCCAAGTTATGTCAAAATCTAATACATGACATTCTCTTTGGTATGTGTGCACATCTCAACTATTTTCTGTCCTTACAGAGAAAAATGATAAGATGTTTAAAGCCAGTTTCCTCTTATTTTTTGTATCCCACTTCCCCCTCTCTTTCCCTCCTTTATTAAACCATGTTTCCTTTTTTGGGGCTTTAGAAAGAATATTTACAAGCTTCTAGAGAGGAGGAGTTAAGATGGCAGAGGAGTAGGGGGACCGTAACCTTGCCTCATCACTCAAACACAGCTAGATAAATATCAAATCATTCTGAACACCCAAGAAATCGATCTGAGGACTAAGAGAGCACACCACATATCTACAGATAGAAAAACTGATACATCGTGGAAGGTATTGCTCCAGAGAATTGGTTTGGGGGAGAAAAGAATTGCAGGTGCTGTGGAGGGGAGGAAGCCCTGATCGGGGCAGGGGGTAGCAAAAGAGAGAGAGAGAAAGAGTGAAAGCACGAGCAGGGGATTGCACAAGAAAACTATTCTCCAAAACCATTGGCTGGGAAAAGGAGAGGGCTGAATACCACAAGTTTTTATAAGCAGCATAGCTCAAAGTCTGAAGTTGTAGAAGTCCAAGCCATCACCAGGGTCATGTCTGGCAGGCTTAGCAGTGCTCCTGGGTGGAAGGAGGGCAGAGGACAGGAAGCAGGCAGCATGATCTGAGGATCCCCTGGGTCTCACTGGGAGAAACAGTTCCCCCTTTTGGAGTGCATTTGGGAGTGGTGGCACAGCCTCACCAGGGACAACAGAGCTGGTGGGCATCAATATGCTGCCCTGTTCACTAGTATAAGAACAGAGACACCTGAGGAGGGCAGCAAACCTTGGCTTTTTGCTGTGCTTTACCATAGACTCCAAATCACCACATAGTCATGCGACTGCTTTTCTGGGACAAACCAGCACCTGCCACAGTGTGGCAAAACCCTCCCCAAGAGGATCAGCATGGGTCTGCACCTTGCAGTTTCCTAAAATTTGCAGTTTTGAAATCCAGCCATGTGCCTGAGATAAAACACAGGAGCACTTTGCCACCTGGCAGGCAGACAACTCGGATGCAGACAGGATAAAGGCAGGGATCTGATGGAAGCTGGGGGCACAAGAGGGGAGATTGTTCACTCTTCTGTGAAGGCTTCCTGAAAAGTGATAGGTGCAAATTCCCAGATCTGGAGATGAAAGAGCAGGGCGATGCCATTTCCCCCCACCCATTAGCACTGCCTGACCTCAGTGAGCATCACAGCACCCCCCACTGGAGGCTGGACCTGCTTACTCCAAGCTCTGCACCCTGCAGATGCATATCCACTAGGGCAAATCCACCAGAGAATCAGCACAGCAGGCCACTCCCCACAAAGACCAACACAGATTCCTTGCATGCACCAAGTCTACTGATCACAGAATGCTGCAAAACTTCAGCTCTAGGGGACACAGGATCTAGCTTCTTTTAACAAACAGACCAAAACACACCTAGAAAAACTTGCCACACAGTAGACAAGGTCCAAACATCCCCCACTGCAGGCATGGAGAAACTCTGCAGAGGACTGACCTGAGGGAAGGAGCAGCCAAAACACAAGAGCAGAGTGCACACCCTGAAACACCTCCTGAAGCAGCAGGCCCAAGACAGCATAGGACCTCTTCTTTTTTTTTTTTAATTTTATTTTATTATATTATGTTAATCACCATACAGGACCTCTTCTTAATATAACTATTACTCTCAGAAGCAGGAATATAACAGGCTTTCCTAACAACCACACAAAAAACGGTTACCTATACAAAATGACAAGACAGAAGAATTCACCCCAAAAGAAAAAAACAGGAAGAGGTCACAGCCAAGGATCTAATCAAAACAGATATAAGTAAGATGTCTGAACCAGAATTTAAAACAACAGTCATAAGGATACTAGTCAGGCTTGAGAAAAGCATAGCAGACACTAGAGAATCCCTTACTGCAGAGATAAAAGAACTAAAAACTAGTCAGGCCAAAATTAAAAATGCTAAAACTGAGATGCAAAACTGACTGGAGGCAATGACAATGAGAATGGATTAAGCAAAGAAACAAATTAGTGATATAAAAGATAAAATTATGGAAAATAGAGAAGTTGAAAAGAAGAGGGAAAGAAAAACATTGGAACATGAAAGTAGACTTAGGAAACTCAGCAACTCCTTAAAGCATAATAACATTGGTATCATTCAAGTCCCAGAAGACGAAGAGAGGGAAAAGGGAGCAGAATTCTTTGAGCAAATTATAGCTGAAAGCTTCTCTGATGTGGGGAAAGAAACAGATGTCAAAATCTCTATGCCAAGAGGCATAGAGAACTCCCACCAAATTCAACAAAAGCTGGCCCACACCAAGACATACTACTGTCAAATTCACAAAATACACAGACAAGAAAAGAACCCCGAAAGCAGCTGGGAGGAAAAAAGTCCTTAACCTACAATGGAAGACAGCAGATGTGCCCACAGAAACTTGACAGGCCAGAAGACAGTGGTCAGGTGCTGAATGACGAAAATATGCAGCCAAGAATACATTATCCATCAAGGCTGTCATTCAGAATAGAAGGAGAGATAGAGTTTCCCAGACAAACAAAAGCTGAAAGAGTTGATGACCACTAAACCAGCCCTGCAAGAAATATTAAAGCAGACTCTTTGGGAAAGAAAGACCAAAAGCAACAAAGACTAGAGAGGAAGAGAGAACATCAACAGAAACACCAACTTTACAGGTAACACAAAAGTACTAAATTCATATATTTCAATAATCACTCTGAATGTAAATGGACTAAATGCTCCAATCAAAAGACATAGGGTATCAGAATGGATTAAGAAAAAAAAAAAAAACACCAAAAAACCGTCCCCAAAGAAGAAGCCCATCTATATGCTGCCTACAGGAGACTCATTTTAGACCTAAAGACACTTGCAGATTGCAAATGAAGAGATGGAGAGCCATCTATCATGCTAATGGAGGTCAAAAGAAAACCAGAGTAGCCATATATCAGACAAACTAGATTTTAAACCAAAGACTGTAATAAAAGATTAGAAGAAGGACCTATATCATAATTAAGGGATCTATCTATCAAGAAGATCTAACAATGGGTAGTAANGAGGGCACGTATTGCATGGTACACTGGGTGTTATACGCAACTAATGGAGCATCAAACTTTACATCGGAATCCAGGGATGTACTGTATGGTGACTAATATAATATAATAAAAAAACATGAAAATAAAAAAAAAAATCATAGCAGTTTCCACACGCATTAGAGCCTTCTAGAGCAAATTCATTGTGTTCATTTATTGTTTTCCCTGAGACCAACCACATCTCTGAACCCTTGGCCTTCCCTTTTATTCAACATCTGGCATAATTCTGAAAACATTTTGTTCTTATTATGTGTGTTTTTCCACTATTAGGTATAAGTCATGTGAAGTTTGATAGTTTTCTTCCATCTTAAGGTTTTTTGAAGGTGTAAGACATGGCAAGTTTTGATGATGCTTCTAATTACTTTGTATGATTTTCTTAAGGATAACTGGGAAAATTTGTTCTAAGTGGCTGCTATGCTTCTATTATTAGTGATTTATTTTTGCAGGCAGAATGGATGAATTGTGAAAAGACACCCAGAATCTATAAATTGAAAATATAGAAAAGGTCTTTTGGGGGCATGGGGGTGGCTCTGACAGTTAAGTGGCTGCCTTCCACTCAGGTCATGATCCCAGAGTTCTGGGATAGAGTCCCATATTGGACTCCCTGCTCAGTGGGGAGCCTGCTTCTCCCTCTCCCTCTGCCTGCCACTTCCCCTGTTTGTGCATGCGTGCTCTCTCTTTCCCCCTCTGTCAAATAAATAGATAAAAATCTTTTAAAAAAGGGGGGGGTCTTTTGGAATTGTATGTTGCTTAATCCATGCATTGTTTTATCATAATTTTATTAATAAAGTTTATTAAGGGCTTATAATGTGAAATATCTCTTTTCCCTATTATCCTTACTTGTACTAATTCACCTGATTCTCAAAATAACTTGTGATGTAAATACTACTATTTATCCTTACTTTAGAAATGGAAAAACTTGGTCACAACAAGCTCAATTAAGTTGCACAATGTCACCTAACTTCCAGATAGCAGTATCTGTACCCAAGTGATCTGACTACAGACCAGACATATTAATTAGTATGTAGAAAGCCAAGATAATGGAAGAAGAAAAAAATGTATATGGGCTTTCTGTTAAATAGCCTTTATCTTTATTAAGCTAGGTAATAAATTTTAAAATATCTTCATGGTTATTAGTAGGAAATTTTAATATTCAATAGATTTGGAATGATCCCTAAGAACCTCATATAATATAACCCTTTAGTTAATGTATTCTTCAAAAAAAATTCCCTTTTATAGCATTCTCTAATCATACTAAGAAGTAATACCATTTGTGATGAATTGAAGGAGAAGATTTTCTACTATTGAATTCAATGCACTGGATTTCTTAGTAACAATTCATTTTTCTCTCCATAGTAAGGGAAATTACTAATGGTATTTATACATATAAGTTAAAGTGAGGTATGGAAAAATGTTGTCTTTCATCATTCTAATAAAAAAGAATGGGCCCACTGTGACTTTCAATGTCTCATAAACTATATTGAATCTTTGAACTATCAAAGTCTGGTAACAGTTGCTATTATTATTAGCTCCTCTAATTATAGTTCCTATAGTTTTTCTGGGAAACTTTCATATATGGAATAAATATTTTTATGGGAAATGAAACAGTATATACTATTCTGTAGACATACTTGCTTTTACTTACAATACAACAAAAATGAGACATTTATTTTTTTGAAATGAATATATTATGTGAGTTTTACTCTTCATCACATTAGAAAGTTAGCACCAAGAAACTGAATATGAGAAAGTTCTACTAAACATTATTAGTAAGTCATCATTAATAAATAGTTGCATCATTAGTAAATATTTCGAAGTATGAAAGTAATTTTAATTAATGCTGCATTAAATGGATTTTCATAACCTTACCATTTTTATTAGTTTATCTTGTTCTACAGTATTGTATTTCAGCACAGAAACTTTTTCAAGGATATAAATCTATATATATTCTGACACTGAAGCTCACTTTTGCTGAAAACTTTAAGATGAAATTCAATAATTCAAAATAACTAATTTCTTAACATGTATTACACCAGAAATAGAATTAAATAGCAATTGAATGATGACACAAATAGTAAATGATGATCTATTTTATATCATTTATTTTATTAAGAAAAGAAGATGAACAATGATAGCATTAGTATTATATCTCAGTTAGTTTTGTTGAATTATATCATTTGGCTTGTAATAATTTCCTCGTATGGAAAAATCAAATGTCACCTTAAAACAACATTTATAATTGGCATTTCTTCCTCTGTCATTTGGTTTAATGCTACCCAGATATTTGATGATAAGATTAGAGCTGATTTCTTTGATTTCCTTTGATGTTTTCAAGGCAGGAAATGCTTTCAAATCACTTTCTGTGTGTAATCTGAATGCAGGTAAAGAATTACACAACTTGTCAGAATGCTAATTAAATGTAATAATAATTAGTGTAACCTGCTGTGATACTAAAGTGGCTAATGGCAATCACTTGGGTTTCCAACAAGGAAAGGTTTGTTTTAATGCACATGTCTAATTTAAGAAGTTCAGAGTTTTATTATCACATAATATTGTCATTTGCTTAGAATAATTCAAAGCTAATAGTTAACTGATCATTCCTTAAGAATTTATAGTTTCTTATAATGTCAACACAGAGAATCTTTTTCCAATGAAAGGCATATCATAATTAAGTAATAATTTAAAAGTTATTGGGGAAAATATCTCAGTCAACTCATAATTCCTTGATGTTTTTTAATAGCCCATGATATTTTCACCATAAGAAATGTTTTAAATTGTAGGAGGAGTCCAAGATGGCGGAGGAGCAGAAGGCTTAAATTTCGTCTGGTCCCAGGAATGCAGCTAGATAGCGATCAGACCATTCTGAACACCTACAAACTCAACTGGAGAATGAAGAAAAGAATAGCAGCAACTCTAAGAACAGAATAGCCACCACTTTCTGCAAGGAACCCAGTTTAAAACAGGAGTTGAGCTCCAGCTTGGTGTTCCAAGATGGCGGAGGAGCAGGAGACCTAAAGTTCGTCTGGTCCCAGGGATTCAGCGAGAGAGCTACCAAACCATTCTGAATACCTATGAATGCACCTGGAGAATGAAGAAGAGTAGCAGAAACTCTATCAACAGAAAGGCAGCCACTTTCTGCAAGGAGCAGAAAAGATGGAGGAGGAGTAGGTGACCCTTTCACAGCTGGTCCGAGTCGAGCCGGATATCTACCAGACCATTCTTAACACCCACAAAATCAGCCTGAGATGCAGGAAGACACATATCTTTCTACAAATGAACATCTCCAGTGCTGAGTATTGAGGTATGAAGTGGGGAGCTGTGAATCCGAGCACAGATATAGGAAGATAAAGGGAAGGGGGAGGGAGCCTTTGCACTCAGGCGCCAGGAAGCAATAGACCCTTGTGCTGGGGAGGGGGCTAGACTCTCAGACCAGCACCCGCAAGAGAGCAGACTGAGAGAGTGAGCCTGGGAACGCCCATGTCCAAACTGAAAACAGGAGCTCCCGACCGCACACGTGAACTAGAGTGAAACCGAGAGCTCAGGAGTGCAAGCACGACCAGACTGAAAACTGGCGCAGCAGAACACAGGAGAACCATACTGCAACAGGGAGCTCGGGAGCTCGGGAGCACGCGTGGGAACTGGGGGCAGTGGGCAGTGTTGGAAGCACAAACTACAGGGACCAACTGGCCCTGGAAGTGAGGGCTGGCACACAGGCTGTGGGGAGCACATCCCGGGTCGCTGCAGGGTTTTTAGCAGCACCAATTGAAACAGAGTTAAAGTGGCCAGAACATCAGTGGGGAGCGAACTACGATCTCTCAGCTCTGAGACAGAGGCTAGGATATGGCCGCTGCTGCTCTGACTCTCAGAAGAGGCACAAAAAACTGCCAGGGAAAGCCACCAGAGAACAAAATCCCAGAAATACCAGCTCACATTGTGCCCATCCCCATCCCCCCTCGCAGGGGACGGGGCAACTCTACACAAACAGGGTTTCCTGAGTATTGGCACGGCAGGCCCCTCCCCCAGAAGGCAGGCTGAAAAATCAGGAAGCCGACATCCCTAAGGTCCCTATAAAACAAGTGCAAACTGCCTGTGACCCACACCCTCGAGACAGCAGACTAAGACCGTGAGCCGGGGGTGCGCGCTACCAGACTTCTCACGGAGCTCCGGAACTCCAGTGTGCTCACGGGATCCAGACTGAGACCGGGAGCTACAGGAGCATGCACAGGGTGGCTGGTGGCCGGCGGGGTTAGAAACACAAAGGACAGAGATGCGCCTCGCCCAGAAGGCAGGCTGAAAAATCAGGAAGCCGACATCCCTAAGGTCCCTATAAAACAAGTGCAAACTGCCTGTGACCCACACCCTCGAGACAGCAGACTAAGACCGTGAGCCGGGGGTGCGCGCTACCAGACTTCTCACGGAGCTCCGGAACTCCAGTGTGCTCACGGGATCCAGACTGAGACCGGGAGCTACAGGAGCATGCACAGGGTGGCTGGTGGCCGGCGGGGTTAGAAACACAAAGGACAGAGATGCGCCAGCCCTGGAAGTGAGGGCTGGGATGCCGGGTGTGGGGCGCACAGCCCGGGAGGCTGCAGGGTTGAGCAGCACCAACAGAAACAGAGTTAAAGTGGCCAGAACATCAGTGGAGAATGGGCCGCAATACCTCCGTTCTGTGACAGAGGCTGAATTTCGGCCGCTACTGCTCTGGCTCTCAGAAGAGGCACAGCAGACCGCCAAGGAAAGCCACCAGAGAACAAAAGCCTGGAAATACCGGCTCACAGCATGCCTATCCCCATCCCCCCTCGCAGGGGACACGGAGACTCTACCAAAACAGGGTTTCCTGAGTATTGGTGCGGCAGGCCCCTCCTCNGGCAGGCTGAAAAATCAAGAAGCCCACAACCCAGGGTGCCTGAGTGGCGCAGTCATTAAGTGCCTGTCTTCAGATTAGGGCGTGATCACAGCGTTCTGGAAAGGAGTGCCTCATCAGGCTTCTCCACCGGGAGCCTGCTTCTTCCTCTCCCACTCCCCTGCTTGGGTTCCCTTTCTTGC
>NC_048223.1:43222555-43237488 GCF_002007445.2 Ailuropoda melanoleuca
TATATATATATATATATATGAGTTTTGCTTTTCTTTACAATTTTAGGATTTAGTGTCTTCTAAAAAACAGACCAAAATACACCCAGGACCAAATGGATCACCCTGTTTTGTCCACCTGGGAGATTATATTCTCCCCCCCTTTATTTTCCCTTTTTCTTCTTTTTGGTTCCTGACGACTTTGGATTTGTCTGTTGTGTATTTCACTTGGGTCATGGTTGATATTTTTTATTTTGTTTTCTTGTTCATCCATTCTCCTTTGGGCAAAATGAATAGAAGGAGGAATCCACAACAAAAGAAAGAACCAGAGGTAATACTCTCCGCCACAGATCTAATTGATATGGATATAAGTAAAATGTCAGAGCTGGAATTCAGGGTAACGATTATAAAGTTACTAGCTGGGGTTGAAAAAAGCATAAAAGACACGAAAGAATCTCCTGGTGCACAAATAAAATCTAAGAAGGACAAAATTTAAAATGCTTTAACTGAGATGCAGTCTAAAATGGATGCTCTAACACCTATGGTAAATGATGCAGAAGAGAGAGTCAGTGACATAGAAGGAAAGAGGATGGAAAGGAAGGAAGCTAAGGAAAAAAGAGAAAAACAACTAATGGACCGTGAGGAGAGGATTCGAAAGATCAGCAATACCAAAAATGAAACAATATTAGAATTATTGGGGTCCCAGAGGAAGAAGAGAGATAGGAAACAGAAGGTATATTTGAGCAAATTTTACCTAATCTGGGGAAGGAAAAGGCATCAAGCCCATGAGGCACAGAGAACCCCCCTCAAAATCAATAAAAATAGATCAACACCCTGATATATAATAGTGTAGCTTGCAAATTTCAGAGATAAAGAGAAAATCCTGAAAGCAGCTCAAGANATAAAGAGAAAATCCTGAAAGCAGCTCAAGACAAGAACTCCTTAACCTACAGGCGTAAGAACATTAGATTGGCAGCAGACCTATCCACAGAGACCTGGCAGACCAGATAGGACTGGCATGATATACTCAGGATGCTAAATGAGAAAAACATGCAGCCCAAAATACTTTTAAAAACATGCAGCAGAATACTTTATCCAGCAAGACTGTCATTCAGAATGGAAGGAGGGATAAAGAGCTTCCAGGACAAACAGAAACGAACGAAATTTGTGATCGCTAAACCAGCCCTGCAAGAAATATTAAAGGGGATCCTGTAAGTGAAGAGAGAGCTCAAAAGGAACAATGACAAGAAAGAAATAGAGACAATCTACAGAAACAGTGACCTTACAGGTAACACAATGGCACTAAATTCATATAATTCAATACTTACTCTGAATGTAAATGAACTAAATGCTGCAATCAAAAAAAAAAAAAAAAGCACCGGGTATCAGATTGAATAAAGAAGCAAGACCCACTGATAAGCTGTCTTTTAGAAACTCATTTAGACCTAAAGACACCTCCAGACTGCAAGGGGGTGGACAACCATTTACCATGCAAATGGATATCAAAAGAAAGCCAGGGTAGAAATCCTCATATCAGAGAAATTAGATATTATTTTTTAATGTTTTCTTAAAGACTTTATTTATTTATTTGAGAGAGAGTGAGTTAAGAGCATAAGCAGAACCATGTTGTCTTTGTGATCACAGCTTTGTAGTACAGCTTGAAATCCGGCAACGTGATGCCTCCAGCCTTGTTTTTCCTTTTCAACAGTTCCTTGGAGATTCGGGGCCTTTTCAGATTCCATACAAATTTAAGGATTATTCATTCCAGTTCTTTGAAAAATGTCCTCGGTATTTTGATCGGGATAGCATTGAAAGTGTAGATTGCTCTGGGTAGCATGGACATTTTAACTATGTTATTTCTTCCGATCCATGAGCATGGAATATTTTTCCATCTTTTTATGTCTTCCTCACCTCAATGTCTTTCAAGAGTGATTTATAGTTTCTAGAATATAGGTTCTTTACGTCTCTGGTTAATTCCAAGGTAACGCATGGTTTTTGCTGCTATTGTAAATGGGATGGATTCCCTAATTTCTCTTTCTTCAGTCCTGTTATTCGTGTATAGAAATGAAACTGACTTCTGCACATTGATTTTGTATCCCACCACATTACTGAATTGCTCTATAACTTCTAATATTTTGGGAGTGGATTCTTTTGGGTTTTCCATATAGAGTATCATGTCATCTGCAAAGACAGACATTTTGACTTCTTCTTTGCCAATTTGGATACCTTTGATCCCTTTTTGTTGTCTGATTGCTGTTGCAAGGACTTCTAGTACTATGTTGAAAAATAGTGGCGAGAGTGGGCATCCTTGTCGTGTTCCTGATCTTAAGGGAAAGGCTTCCAGCTTTTCCCCATTGAGAATAATATTTGCTGTAGGCTTTTCATAGATGGCTTTTATGAGATTGAGAAATGTACCCTCTATTCCTACTCTCTGAAGGGTTTTAGTCAGGAAAGGATGCTGTATTTTGTCAAATGCTTTTTCTGCACCAATTGAGAGGATCATATGGNTCTTGTTGATATGATGTATCACGCTGATCGATTTGCGAATGTTGAACCATGCTTGCATCCCAGGTATGAATCCCACTTGGTCATGATGGATAAACTTTTTAATGTACTGTTGGATTCTATTAGCAAGGATCTTCTTGAGGATTTTGGACAGCATGGTACTGGCACAAAAACAGACACCTAGACCAATGGAAANTTGGTGGGAATGCAAGTTGGTACAGCCACTCTGGAAAACAGTGTGGAGGTCCCTTAGAAAGTTAAAAATTGAGCTACCCTATGATCCAGCCATTGCACTACTTGGTGTTTACTCCAAAGATACAGACGTAGTGAAGAGAAGGGCCATATGCACCCCAATGTTCATAGCAGCAATGTCCACAATAGCTAAATCGTGGAAGGAGCCGAGATGCCTTTCAACAGATGACTGGATTAAGAAGTTGTGGTCCATATATACAATGGAATATTACTCAGCTATCAAAAAGAACGAGTTCTCAACATTTGCTGCAACATGGATAGCACTGGAGGAGATAATGCTAAGTGAAATAAGTCAAGCAAAGAAAGACAACTATCATATGATTTCTCTCATCTATGGAACATAAGAACTAGGATGATCGGTAGGGGAAGAAAGGGATAAAGAAAGGGGGGGTAATCAGAAAGGGGAATGAAACATGAGAGACTACGGACTATGATAAACAAACTGGGGACCTCAGAGGGGAGGGGGGTGGGGGAATGGGATAGACCGGTGATGCGTAGTAAGGAGGGCACGTATTGCATGGTGCACTGGGTGTTATACGCAACTAATGAATCATCGAGCTTTA
This sequence comes from Ailuropoda melanoleuca, assembly GCF_002007445.2. Lineage (NCBI taxonomy): Eukaryota > Metazoa > Chordata > Mammalia > Carnivora > Ursidae > Ailuropoda > Ailuropoda melanoleuca. The sequence continues at coordinate 43,225,852 of NC_048223.1, forward strand.
CATCGGAAGCCAGCGATGTACTGTATGGTGACTATCATAATATAATAAAAAATCATTAAAAAAAAATAGAGCATAAGCAGGGGGAGTGGCAGAGGGAGAGGGAGAGGGAGAAGTGGGCTCCCTGCTCCAATCCCAGGACCCTGAGATCATGATCAGACCAAAGGCAGTCACTTAACTGACTGAGCTACCAGGTGCCCCGGACAAATTAGATTTTAAACCAAAGACTGTAGTAAGAGATGTACAGGGACACTAGATCATACTTAAAGGATGGTTCCAACAAGAAGATCTAACAATTTTAAATATCTATGCCCTCAACATGGGAGCAGCCAATTATATAAACCAATTAATAACCAAAGTAAAGAAACACATTGATAGTAATAGAACAATAGTTGGAGACTTTACACCCCACTCACAGCAATGGACAGATCATCTAAGCAGAAAATCAACAAGGAAGCAAGGGCTTTGAATGACACACTGGACCAGATGGAATTCACAAATAAATACAGAGCATCCTATCCTAAAGCAACAGAATACACATTCTTCTCAAGTGCACATGGAACATTCTCCGGAATAGATCATATACTAGGTCACAAATCAGGTCTCAACTAGTAACAAAAGATTGGGATTATTCCCTGCATATTTTCAGACCACAGTGTTTTGAAACTTGAACTCAATCACAAGAGGAAATTTGGAAGGAACTCAAACACATTTGGAGGTTAAAGAACACCCACTGGGGCGCCTGGGTGGCTCAGTCGTTGGGCGTCTGCCTTCGGCTCAGGGCGTGATCCCAGCATTATGGGATCGAGCCCCACATCAGGCTCCTCCACTGGGAGCCTGCTTCTTCCTCTCCCACTCCCCCTGCCTGTGTTCCCTCTCTCTCTGGCTGTCTCTCTCTCTCTGTCAAATAAATAAAATCTTAAAAAAAAAAAAGAACATCCTACTAAACAATGAATGGGTCCATCAGGAAATTAAAGAAGAATTTTTTAAAATTCATGGAAATTAAGAAAATGAAAACACAACTGTTTAAAACCTCTGGCATACAGCAAAGGCAGCCCTAAGAGGGAAGAACATAGCAATACAAGCCTCTCTCAAAAAAATTAGAGAAGTCTCAAATACACAAACTAACTTTATACCTAAAGGAGCCAGAGAAAGAACAGCAAATAAAGTCTAAACCAAGCAGGAGAAAAGAAATGATAAAGATTAGAACAGAAATCAATGATATGAAAATCGAAAGAACAATAGAACAGATCAATGAAGTTAGAAGTTTGTTTTTTGAAGAACTGATAAGATCAATAAACCCCTAGCCATTCTTATCCAAAAGAAAAGAGAAAGGACCGAAATTAATAAAATCAGGAATAAAAGAGCAGAGATTACGGCCAACACCAAGGAAATACAAACAATCTTAAGAACATATTATGAGCAACTATACGCCAACAAAGTAGACAATCTGGAAGAAATGGATGCATTTCTGGAAACTTATAAAACTGAAACAGGAAGATATAGAAAACCTGAACAGACCCATAATCAACAAAGAAATTGAAGCAGTAATAAAAAAATCTCCCAACAAACAAGACTCCGGGGCTGGATGGCTTCCCAGGGGAATTCTACCAAACATTTAAAGAAGAACTAATACCTATTCTTCTGAAGCTGTTTCAAATATTAGAAATGGAAGGAAAACTGCCAAACTCATTCTAAGAGGCCAGCATTACCTTGATCCCAAAACCAGGCAAAGACCCCATCAGAAAGGAGAATTACAGACCGATATCCCTGATGAATATGCATGCCAAAATTCTCAACAATATCCTAGCTAATAGGATCCAACAGTATATTAAAAGGTTTATCCATCATGACAAATGGGATTTATTCCTGGGCTGCAAGGGTGGTTCAACATTTGCAAATCAATCAACGTGATACATCACAATAATAAAAAGACAAGAACCATATGATCCTTTCAATTGATGCAGAAAAAACATTTGCCCAAATACAGCATCCTTTCTTGATTAAAACTCTCCACAGTGTACAGATACAGGGAACATACCTCGATATCATAAAAGCCATCCAGAAAAAGACCACAGTGAATATCATTCTCAATGGGGGAAAACTGAGAGCTTTACCGCATAGTACTAGAAGTTCTAGCCTCAGCAATCAGACAACAAAAAGAAATAAAAGGCATTCAAGTTGGCAATGAAGAAGTCAAACTTTCACTCTTTGCAGATGACATGTGGACTTGTCATGAGGGAAGGACATAGTAATACAAGCCCCTCTCATGACTTTATGTGGAAAACCCAAAAAACTCTACCCCAAAATTGCTAGAACTCATACAGCAATTCAGCAACATGGCAGGATATATAGTCAATGCACAGAAATCAGTTATATTTCTATACACTAACAATGAGATGGAAGAAAGAGAAAATGAGGAATCTATCCCATTTACGATTGCACCAAAAACCATAAGATACCTAGGAATAAACCTAACCAAAGGGGTAAAGGGTCTGTACTCTAAAAACTATAGAACACTTAAGAAAGAAATTGAAGATGACACAAAGAAACGGAGAAACATTCCATGTTCATTGATTGGAAGAATAAATATTGTGAAAATGTCTAGGCTACCCAGAGCAGTCTACATATTCAGTGCAATCCCTATCAAAATACCATCCACATTTTTCATAGAGCTGGAACAAATAATCCTAAAATTTGTATGGAACCAGAAAATAGCCAGAGGCATGTTGAAAAAGAAAGCCAAAGCTGGTGGCATCACAATGCTGGACCTCAAGCTCTATTACAAAGCTGTAATCATCAAGACAGTATGCTACTGGCACAAAAACAGACACATAGATCAATGGAAAAGAATTGAGAACCCAGAAATTGACCCTCAACTCTATGGTCAACTATCTTCAACAAAGCAGGAAAGAATATCCAATGGAATGGAATGAAAACAGTCTCTTCAATAAATGGTGCTGGGAAAATTGGACAGCCACATGCAGAATGAAACTGGACCATTTTCTTACAGCATTTACAGAGATAAATGCAAAATGGATGAAAGACCTCAATGTGAGATGGGAATCCATCAAAATCCTAAAGGAGAACACAGGCAGGAACCTCTTCAACCTCGGCCACAGCAACTTCTTGTGAGACACATCTGTAAAGTCAAGGGAAACAAAAGCAAAAATGAACTGTTGGGACTTCATCAAGATAAAGACCTTTTGCACAGTGAAGGAAACAGTTGACAAAACTAAAAGGAAGACTATGTAATGGAAGAAGATATTTGCAAATGACATAACAGATAAAGAGCTAGTATCCAAGATCTATAAAGAACTTATCAAACTCAACACCCACAAAACAAAGAAGCCAGTCAAGAAATGGCCAGAAGAGATAAACAGACACTTCTCCAAAGAAGACATACAAATGGCCAACAGACACATGAAAAAACAAAAACAAAAAAAACTCCACGTCACTAGCCATCAGGGAAAAACAAATCAAAACCACAATGAGATGCCACCTCACACAAGTCGTAATGGCTAAAATTGACAAGTCAGGACACAACAAATGTTGGCAAGGATGCAGAGAAAGGGGAACCCTCTCTTACACTGTTGGTGGGAATGCAAGCTGGTACAGCCACTCTGGAAAACAGTATGGAGATTCCTCAAGAAGTTAAAAATTGAGGTTGTAGTAGTGCAATTGTACTACTCGGTATTTACCCCAAATATACAAATGTAGTAATCCAAAGGGGCACATGCACCCCAGTGTTTATAGCAGCAATGTCCACAATAGCCAAACTGTGGAAAGAGATGAGATGTCCATCAACAGATGAATGGATAAAGAAGATGTGGTGTTATATAGAGAGAATGGAATATTACTCAGCCATCAAGAAAAGATGAATACTTACCATTTATATGGATGGAGTTGGAAGGTATTATGCTGAGTGAAATAAGTCAGAGAAAGACTATCGTCATATGGTTTCACTCATAGGTGGAATATAAGAAACAGCCCAGAGGATCGTTGGGGAAGGGAGGGAAAACTGAATGGGAAATCATCAGAAAGGGAGAAAAACCATGAGAGACTCTTAACTATAGGAAACAAACTGCAGGTTGCTGGAGGAGAGGTGGGGGGTTTGTCATAATTGGGTGATGGCCTTTAAGGAGGGCTTGTGATGTGATGAGTACTGGGTTTTATACATACCTGATGAATTATTGAACTCTACCTCTGAAACTAACGATGTAGTATATGTTGGCTAATTGAATTTAAATTAAAAAAGAAATTTTGAACATTTTTATCAACATTCTTTTAGAGTTGGCAATCAAAAAAATTTTTCTTTTGCTCTAAATGATATCCCTGCTTGTTGACAATTCATTATGAATATTACTTTTTCAGATTAATTCAGCATTTACAATCATATAACAATTGAACATTTGGCAGCAAAATGTAACTTTATAAATACATAGCTTGTTAAGTTCATGAATCTTATTTTTATTTAAATTTAGATCTTGTTTTAGGAAACCAGTGGTAATTCAGTTATCACTAAGCCTCATTAAGGCGATTTTAATTCTTTTAAATATATGACTGATTTTAATCATTTTCAACTATACATAGATGATCTTTTCTCTCTTATTCTTGGACTTATTGTTTTTTATTTTATTTGTGTATTTTTAATTTAAATTAAATTAATTAACATAGTGTATTATGAGTTTCAGAGGTAGAGTTCAGTGATTCATCACTGTTATATAATACCCAGTGCTCATTACATCACGTGCCCTCTTTAATGTCCATCACCCAGTTACCCCATCCCCCTCCCTCCTCCCCTCCAGCAACCCTTTGTTCTTTCTGATTAAAAATCTTTTACCGTTTGCCTCCCCCTCTGATTTTGTCTTGTTTTATTTTTCCTCCCTTCCTCTATGATCTGTTTCCTTTGCTGTGCAAAAACTGATAAAAAGCTTTTCATAGCAAAGGAAACAGTTGACAAAACTGAAAGGTAACCTACAAAATGGGAGAAGAAATTTGCAAATGTCTTATTAGAGAAACAGCTAGTATCCAAGATATGTAAATAACTTTCAAACTCAACACCCAAAAAACAAATTACCAAGTCAAGAAATGGGCAGAAGACATGAAGAGATGTTTCTCCAAAGAAGGTATACAAGTGACCAACAGACACATGAAAAAATGCTCCATATCACTTGGCATCAGGGAAATATCAATCAAAACCACAATGAGATACCACCTCACACTGGTCAGAATGGCTAAAATTGGGGCACCTGGGCACTCACGTCTGCCTTTGGCTCAGGTCATGATCCCAGGGTCCTGGAATTGAGCCCTGCATCAGGCTCCCTGCTCCGTGGGGAGCCTGCTTCTCCCTCTGCCTCCACCTGCAGCTCCCTTGCTTGTGATCTCTCTCTCAAATAAATAAGTAAATAAAAATAAATAAAATCTTTAAAAAAAAAAAGAATGGCTAAAATTAACAAGTCAGGAGATTATAGATATAGGCAAGGATGTAGAGAAAGGGGAACCCTCCTACACTATTGGTGGAATTGCAAGCTGGCACAGCCGCTCTGGAAAACAGTATGGAGGTTCCTCAAGAAGATGAAAATAGAGCTACCCTACAGCCCAGCAACTGCACTACTCGGTATTCATCCAAAGGGTACAGTGATCCAAAGAGTTACCTGCACCCCAATGTTTATAGTAGCAATGTCCACGTTATCCAAACTACGGAAAGAACCCAGATGTCCATGGACAGATGAATGGATAAAGATGGTGTGTGTGTGTGTGTGTGTGTGTGTGTATAATAATAATATATATACCACATATATATAATATATATATATATATATATATATATATGATGGAATATTACTCAGCCATTAAAAAATGAAAACTTACCATTTGCAACAATGTGGATGGAACTAGAGGGTATCACATTAAGCTAAATAAATCAATCAGAGAATTATATGATTTCACTCATATGTGGAATTTAAGAAACAAAACAAAGGATCATAGGGAAGGGAGGGAAAAATAATATAAGACAAAATTAGAGAGGTAGGCAAAACATAAGAGACTCCTATTCATAGGAAACAAACTGAGGGTTGCTGATGGAGAGATGGGTGGGGGATGGAGTAAGGGTGATGGGCATTGGAGAGGGCACTTGATGGAATGAGCACTGGGTGTTATATGCAACTGATGAACCACTGAACTCTACCTCTGAAACTAATGATACACTGTTAATTAATTGAAAGCAAAACATACATACATATATATATATATATATATATATTTGAATACAGTGAAAGGAAGCCAAAAATGAAGAATAAATCTATAAAATATAACAATGAAGGCTTTAAAAAGACTTTAAAATTTTGATAAAATAAACTAGTTGAAAAGGGAAAAAAGAAAAATTTAAACTGAAAGACTAAAGAATCATGAGAAAAAACTCAAATTCAATATACTATTTTCCCTTAGCACTGAGTTTTTCAGTTCTGTGTGATCCATAAACCTGATATTAGCTTGATGTACCTGCTGGTCTTTTGGGGAAGGGGCCTTTTGCCCTGATTCTCAAGTGTCTTTGCCTGGGCAGACTTGCACCATTCTTTGCCAGGGGGCCAGGCTCAGTGTAAGCTGATTTAGGTGGCTCTGTGTGGCTTTTGTTCCCTGAAGGCTTTTCTTGCCACTTCTGAAGACAAAAAAAAATTTTAAATGGTGGCGCTCCAATATCCAGCCCCAGAGCTTAATGATTTTGGTCCCATTCTCCAATGCACCCTCAGTTAAATGTAGTCAGTCCTTTTTGTGTGTCCCAAACTCCAAAGTCTCCTGCAGTGCACAACAACACCAGTCCTCCCAGGGGAGGAAGGAGAGTCTCTCTGTGGCCTGCTTTCAGGACCCCTGCTCTGGGAGTGGTTGCCTGATAGTGAGCGCACCTGCACCTCTCCTCCTTGGGGAAGGAGCAGGGCCTCACAGGGATTTTGCTGCTTCCTGGACCCCTACTTGGAAAGCAGTCACCAGATCACGCTGTGGTTCGAAATTTATGGTAATTGTAGCCAGCATCCCTGCTTCAAAACTTGGGAACTCTGCCACACTCAGGCACCTCTGTTCTTTCTGCGACCCTGGGGATCCTGAGACTGTCCCACCAGGGATCCTGCCCCACTTCGCCATCTGAGCAACTATCAGGCAGGAATGTCCCTCACAGGGGCAGACTTTTAAAAGTTCCAATTTGGGGGTGCCTGGGTGGCTCAGTCTTTAAGCGTCTGCCTTCAGCTCAGGGCATGATCCGGGAGTCCTGGGATTGAGCCCTACATCAGTTTCCTCCACTGGGAGCCTGCTTCCTCCTCTCCCACTCCCCCTGCCTGTGTTCCATCTCTCGCTGGCTGTGTCTCTCTGTCAAATAAATAAATAAATAAAATCTTTAAAAAATAAAAAAAAAAGTTCTGCTTATGAACTCTGCTGCTGTATCACTTTCCAGTAACTGGCTTATGGAGGCTTCTTCCTCCCACAGTTTATCTTCCAATATATCCCCACAGATTCACTTCTCTACACCTCCTATCTTCCAAATAGTGGTCTATCTTCTATTTGTTGAATTGCAGCAATTGTTTTCTTAGATCCCAGGTTGAATTCACAGGTGGTCAGAATGATTTGATAGATATCTAGCTGAATTCAAGGGACAGATGATACACAGGTCCCGTACTCTTCTGATATTTTCCTTCCCCCCTCACTGTAGTTTTAATGATCTTCCCAGCTCTGCTAAAAAACAGAGAGGACAGGACGGGGAAAGATGGCAGAGGAGTAGGGGACCCTGTTTTAACTGGTCCCCTGAATCAACTGGAAATCTACCAGACCATCCAGGATACCCATGAAATCAGCCTGAGATGTAAGAAGATACATCTTGATCTCTACAAACAGAACATCTCTGGCGCATGGTCTCGAGGCATGAAGTGGGGATCCAAGAGTCTTCAGGCAGATATCGGATGATAAACGGAAGGGGGAGGAAGCTCCTGCACTCCTGCACCAGGAAGGCAAAGCTTCCTGCACTGGGGAATGGGCCAGACTCACAGACCGGTAGCAGCAGGGAAACCAGACTGAAACCTGGAACTCAGGAGCGTGTGAGTGAACCACGGGTGGCTGGAGGTTTTAGAAGCACAAACAGCAGAGATGAACCAGCCCTGGGAATGAGGATTGGGAAAACAGCTGTGGGGCACACAACCCAGGACGCTGCAGGGTTTTTAGCAGCATCAGCAGGAACAGACTCATTGTGGCCTGGAGAGCTCAGTGAAGAGCAGACTGCAATCTCTCTGTTCTTAGACAGAGGCTAGGATATGGCTACTGCTGCTCTGACTCTCAGAAGAGTCATAGAAAGCCGCCAAGGGAAGCTGCCAGAGAACAAAAGCCCCCCAAAACACGTTCTCACTGTGCTCATCCCCCCCACACACAAGGGACAGGGCAACCCTGCCCAAATAGCACTGCCTGAGTATCAGTGCAGCAGACCCCTCCCCCAGAAGGCAGGCTGAAAAAACAAGAAGCCCACATCCTATAAAACAGGGGCATCTTGCTTGGGTCCTGGTCAATAATTTGGGCTCTGTACACCCCACAACCACACCTCATCAGAATGACAAGGAGGAACCCCCAAAAAAGGAAAGAAACAGAGACTGTGGCCACTGCCACAGAACTAATGGATATGCATATAACCAAATTGTCGGAAATGGATTTCAGAAAAACAATTATCAAGATGATGTGTAGGCTTGAAAAAAAATATTAACGAAAATATAGAATCTCTAAGGGCTGAAATGAGAATGAATCTGGTGGAAATTAAGAATTCTATCAATCAAATGTAGAACAGACCAACACCACGACATATAATAGTGCAATTCGCAAATCTTAGATCAAAGGAAATAATCTTGAAAGCAGCCAGAGTGAAGAGATTCCTTATGTACAGAGGGAGGAACATCAGAATAATGTCAGATCTGTCTACAGAGACCTCGCAAGCCTGAAAGGGCTGGCAAGATATATTCAGAGCAATAAGTGAGAAGAACATGCAGCCAAGGATACTGTATCCAGCAAGGCTGTCATTCAGAATGATTGGAGAGACAAGGACCTTCCAAGACCAGCAGAAATTGAAAGAATATGTGACCACCAGCCAGCCCTACAAGAAATTTTAAGGGCGGCTCTATAAAAGTAATAAGACCACAAGAGTGATACAGAACAGAAATTTATAAAAACAATCTATAGAAATAAGGACTTCACAGGCAACATGACGACATTAAAAATCACATCTCTCAATAATCACTCTCAATGTGAACGGCCTAAATGCTTCCATGAAATGGCACAGGGATGCAGATTGGATAAAAAGACATCACCCATCCATATGCTGTCAACAAGAGACTCATTTTCAACCTAAAGATACATCCAGACTGAAAGTGAAGGGATAGAGAACGATTTTTCATGACAATGGACCTCAAAAGAAAGCTGGGGTAGCAATTCCCATATCAGACAGTTAGATTTTAAACTAAAGACTGTAGTTAAAGATACGGAACAGTGCTATATTATTCTTAAAGGATGTATCCAGCAAGTGGATATGACAATTATAAATATCTATGCCCCCAACAGGGGAGCAGCCAACTACATAAGCCAACTGTTTAAAATAATAAAGAGACATATATCTAATAATACGTTAATAGTAGGGGACCTCAAAACTCCACTCTCAGCAAAAGACAGATCATCTATGCAGAAAATCAACAAAGAAACAAGAGCTTTGAATGATATACAGGAGCAGATGGACCTCATAGATATACACAGAACACTACACCCTAGAACAACAGAATACTCAGTCTTTTCTGACTGAGTATTGCACACGAAATGCACATGGAACTTTCTCCAGAATATACCATATACTGGATCACAAAACAGGTCTCAAACAATACCAAAAGACTGAGATTATTCTCTGCATAGTCTCAGACCACAATGCTTTGAAACTGGAACTCATTCACAAGAAAAAATTTGGAAAAAACTCAAACACTTGGAAACTAAGGACAATCCTGCTAAGGAATGATTGGGTAAACCAGAAAATTAAATAAAAACTTCAGCAATTTATGGAAACCAATGAGAATGAAAACGCATCAGTCCAAAACCTAATGGGACACTGCAAAGGTGGTGCCAAGGGAGAAATACATAGAAATCTAAGCCTCACTCAAAAGACTATAAAAATCTAAAATCCAGTCTTTATACTCTCACCTTAGAACCTGGAGATGGAACAAAAGAACAGGCCTAACCCACACATGAGAAGGCAGTTGATCAAGATTAGAGCAGAGATCAATGAATTAGAAACCAGAAATACAGGAGGGAGGAGTTAAGATGGCAGAGGAGTAGGGGTCCCCTTCTTCAGCTGGTCCCCTGAGTTGAGCTGGATAGGAACCAGACCAGCCTGATCATCCACGGAATCAGCCTGAGATGCAGGGAGATACATCTGGATCTCTACAAATGAACATCTCCAGCGCTGAGTATTGAGGTACAAAGCAGGGAGCCGTGAATCCGCGCACAGATATCGGAAGATAAACAGAAGGGGGAGGGAGCCGCCATATTCGGGTGCCAGAAGCGGTAGCCACCTGCACGTGGGAGTGGGCAGACTCACGGACCGGCACCCGCAAGAGAGCAGACTGAGACCATGAGCCGGGGAACACGCACGACCAGTCTGAAAACCGGAGCTCCAGAGTGCGCATGAACCACACTGAATTGGAGTTCCGGAGCTCACTGCGGGGGGGGGGGGGGGGGGGGGGGGGGGCTGGCAGTGTTAGAAAAAAAAAGGACAGAGATGTGCCCGCTCTGGAAGTGAGGGCTGGGACGCTGGCTGTGACCCACACATCCCAGTGCACTGCAGGGTTAAGCAACACCAACGGAAACCCTTCAGCTGTGGAGAGGCAGAGATGGCCATGCCCTGAAGTGGTATCTCTTGAGGAGATTACGGTCCCAACCCAGGCATCCTGGCATCCTGCCAGTACCTGTTTCCGTTGGTGTTGCTTAACCCTGCCAGTACCTGCTGCTACTGTTCTTAAAGTGCCAAGAACATCAGTAGAGAACGGTCTGTGATCCCTCTTTTCTGAGACAGAGGCTGAGATTCGGCCACTGCTGCTCTGACTCTCAGAAGAGCTACAGAAAACTGACAGGGAAAGCCGCCAGAGAACAAAACCCTAGAAATACGGGCTCATAGTGTGCCCATCCCCATTCCCCCTCGCAGGGGACGCGGAGACCCTACCCAAAAAGGGCTGCCTGAGTACCAGCGCGTCAGGCCCCTCCCCCAGAAGGCAGGCTGAAAAATCAAGAAGCCCACATCCCTAAGGTCCCTATAAAACAAGGGCGCACTGCGTGGGTCCTGGTCAATAATTTGAGCTCTGTAAAACCCTGCAACCTCTCCTCATCAGAATGACGAGATGGAGAAATCCCCCCCAGCAAAGAAAAGACAATGAGTCTATGGCCTCTGCCACAGAACTAATGGATATGGATATAACCAAATTATCAGAAGTGGAGTTCAGAGTCAAGATGATGTGTAGACTTGAAAAAAATATTAACGAAAATGTTAATGAGAATATAGAATCTTTAAGGGCGGAAATGAGAGCGAATCTGGCAGAAATTAAAAATTCTATGAATCAAATGCAGTCAAAACTAGAG
>NC_048223.1:43237588-43268492 GCF_002007445.2 Ailuropoda melanoleuca
CTTTAAATTCAGACTCAAAAATGGACGTTCTTACCAACTTCCTTTCCTGACTTCCCAAGTTCTCTCAATGATTCTAGACATCTCTCATTCCCTTCCTTTCCTTAAACTCACATCCATATATAGGCCCCTAGTAAGGTTTAGTTTCACCATGATGTCTATCAAATTTCCAACTGGCTCCTTTTGAAAAAAGACAAATTCAAAATAAGATTCATATGGAAAATCAAGGAGTTCTAGCTAAGAGAATATTGGGAAAAAATAAGCTGAAGGGCTAATAAGTCCACTGTCTCAAGATTTACTTTACTAAGCAGCAGTCATCAATGTAGTGTAGTGCTGACATAAGATCAGACACAGAGATCACTAACAGATTACGCATTGAGTGATAAACCCATATATTCATAGTTATTTATTTCTGACTAAAGCTCCAAGACGACCGAAAGGAGAAGAACAGACTATTCAACAAGCGCTAGAACAACTAGATGTTCATACAAAAAGAATAAAATTGGACCCCAACTGAAGACCACATATGAATATTATATACATACCATACAGTCACAAATGATGCTCACCTTCCCCTGAAACCACCCTCCATCTCCCACCAGCACTAAGTACACTTAGAGAAACCACTTCACCAGAAGCCATCCTCTCTTTGTTATAAACCAATACCTACTCAACATCTTCCAGACGCGGCCAATGCCATCAGGACAGACAAAAAAATAACGACTAAACACAGACACAGACGGAAAGAGGCTCACACCAGAAAGCACGCTGCCATCCAGCTAACAGAAATGACACTCTTGCTCTCAGGGCATAAGAGTCAAGTAAAGGAAAGGATCACGCGCGCTGAGGAGTCTGCTGAAGTTCTGGCAGAGAAATGAAGCCTTGCTGTGAAAACTAGGGGAGAAAAAAAGAGTAAGTCTTTGAGAAAACAAAAGCAAAGGAAAAGGACGGAAATGATAAAGTTAAGCGGCTGAAGGCCCACAGACAGACTTGAACACCAGCAACAACAAAAGGCGGCTGGCAGGAAAGGGTGCTTCAGGAGCAAGTGGGGCAGGCTCCAGCCTTGCTGAGCCCCAGCAGCACAAACAGGTAGCAGAAACAACTGCTCAGAAGGAAGCTGAAAGTCAAGAGAAAGAGGGACAGGGACTTTCCCCAACAAGCTTGCAGAACAGACTGGAGAAGAGAAAGAAACTAAAGTATGAAAGAACTAGAAAGCGGCTCAGGTGACCAGAAACCTGGCAGTGAGGCTAAAGAGAATCAACTTGAGGCCAGAGACGAATATTTAGAAGAAACGCATCCACCAGAAAATATAATCGGCAAGACCTATCTCAGGAAATGGAGACCCACAGTGCAATTAGCACCAAAAATAAGCTTCCAAGCAGACCTGTTCTGAAGCAGCTGTTACAGAAATGTCTGAAGAGGTCAGTGAAGCATCTGGACAGAGGTGATGTGAAGACTGACAGGAAACTGAGGGCGAAAGCCAGGAATCTGGCAAAGGATTCCAGGCCTTCACCCAAAGAAAGGGTTAGTCCAGCTTCTGGAACCATGAACAGAGAGAAGACCTCCAGGGCCTTCTGGACTCTGGATGAAAGACCCAGAGCACAGTAAGGACATGGGGGCCAGTGAGCTGAACCTGCACAGTTAAATTCAGGTATCCTAATGCCTCAGGGTTTCTCCATGTCCCAACTAGTTTTTGAGAACAGAAGAAAAAGTTCAGTCATCCCAGGCAATTATCTGGGCACTTCTCAGGGACATTCCTTTCCTCCCTCTGTCATTTTGTCTCTTCAAATCATATACAATGTGATTTTGTTTTCTTTTAAAATCCTCATTAAGCAGTCTCTTACTCTTGTGTTTTTCCTCCCAGTGTAAGGGTACATATGCCTTATTTTATACCCTGGTAAGGAAACAGCAAAGACTGCTTCCAGTACATAACTGGAATGTTACATTATACTTAAACAAATATATCAATTAAGAAATGAGCTCAAACCTAGCGCCCAAAACTTGGTTTCTCCATACCATTCTCCAATAAACGGAACTAGGGCTCCTTGGAGAAGTGGTGGTCTCCAGGGCTGGGAAAGGGAAGATACAACGTGAGTCTTCTGTGGTGCCGGGAAGTCAGGGAAAGACACCAAAAAGGATGTGAGCCAACTGCAAAGAGCTCCCAACGGCCAAGGCCAGAATAATTTAAGCAACAAAATAAGTAGTATCAGCACTGCATCACAGCTCAAAGAATACACACCCAACATCACACCCTGATATAACTAACTGAATAAATAAAACAAAGGAAAACAAGGCATGACTCTTCCTCAGAAAGTATTCCAATTAATAACTGCAGAGGGAATAACAGAAATGAAAGTCACCATTAGACCACTACACTAATAAGAGCCACCAGGAAGGCTAATTAGTGAGTGAAAGTAAGGAACAACAGGATATTGTTACACAAGGTCTCCAAGTATCTTCCCCCAAATAATCACTAGTTACAAAGGGAAAGACAGTATCTTTACAGTGGTGACACGTGGCAGACACCACTAGATCAAAATTAATATCAACAGTGATAAGATATATCGACACCATCCTCACTCGAAGCAGGAGAAAACGTCTGACAAAACCAAAGTGAGAGGTTTTCTAAACCTACCAGCACAACATACTTCGAAAGCATCGAGGTGACGAAACACAAGAAAAGATGGAGAGACTGTCACATACTAAAGGAAAACAAGGAGACATGACAACTAAATGGAACGAGGGATTCTGGATTGGATCCTGGAACAGAAAAAGGTCACTAGTGAGAAAATGATGAACTCTAAATTAAAGTCAGCAGTTTAATTAACAGTACCGTGCCACTGTAGATTTCTTAAGTTTGATGATGGTACTATGGTTATGCAAGATGTTAACTTTAGGAAAAATGAGTAAAGACTATAAGGGAACTGTGTACAATTTCTGCAACCCCCTGTAAGTCCACAATTACTCAAAAGAAAAAGATTTTTTGAATCGAGGAAGCGTGTTACCGTTTTTTCTGATTTTTTTTTTTAGCTTAAAAATTAACTTGGCAATCGAAAAAGATACCAAATACTGGAGATAAATTCCTATCTCCAATTTAGTCATTCTTTCATTAACTTAACAATACCTATTGAGCACCTACTATGCCCCAGGCACTAAGGTCTCTGTAGCAAATGAGACCGAGAAGAAAAAAAAAAAAAAAAAAAACCAACAAACAAACAGAAAAAACTGCCTTGCAGAGCTCATAGGAAGACAAACAATGAAGTGAAGAAAATACAAGTTCGTTAGACAGTGTCCAGAGCGATATAATAAATCAGTATAATAAAACAAGGAAGGAGGCTAAAAGCTTTAAGATCAGGGAAGGAAACGCTTAAGCTCAAAAATTCAATCTTGTACAGCACATCATAATTCACCTGAGGGAGCTCTTTCACAGTGTTTCTGATACAAAAATACTGAAGACTGCCAAATAAGGTAAGTTACGGTCACTATACATTATGTGTATTTACTCCAGAGCAACTCACCAATATCACAGAATGCTTATGCACTAAGACTTCCTGGACACCAGGAGCCACAGAAAACTTCAAGTGGCATAGTTAGTATTTTTGATGCTCTTGTAAGTTTCCTTTGTAAGTATGTATTGAGGTTTATCTTCAAAACATTCCCATCATTTGGACCTACAGGAAGGATTACAGTTTTCAACCAAAATTTGTCTGCCTTTCTCCAGCATTAACACGACATGTAAGAGCACCTTCACTCATCAGACCCTCAACACAAACAGATACATACATGTGTAAACAGACGCAAGTCCTCTGAAATTCCTTCAACAAATTACAACTAAAACCACTCGCTGACATTTCCCTGCAAATAACGTACCTCATACTAATACCGAGTTTTCACTCTTGAACTACAGTTTGA
This sequence comes from Ailuropoda melanoleuca, assembly GCF_002007445.2. NCBI lineage: Eukaryota > Metazoa > Chordata > Mammalia > Carnivora > Ursidae > Ailuropoda > Ailuropoda melanoleuca. The sequence goes on from NC_048223.1 coordinate 43,241,498, forward strand.
AACAGGATGCTGTTCTTTCCTGGCCACCACTTTTAACCTGGAAGACCATTCTGATTTCCGAGGCCTAGTACAGTGGTTTTAAGTTAGAGCTGTATCTTCTGTTTAAAAACTCCTTTATTAAAATAAAATCTGTAAAAATATATTACAAAAATAAAAACTCCCTTTTTATATACTTCGCTTTCATTCTGAAAAGAGACAATCGTCCTAATAAACAAGACTTTGCTATTTTTCTGCACAAACGTCACTTGCTGAGCATTTACAGCTTTATGTAATGTGTACTATGGAAAATAAACTGCAAACAAAATGGTTTTTTTTTTTTCATTATACTCTCAGAAATATGTCTTAGTGATGCCATAATGCTGGCACCAATTTTGACCACCATGTGAACAAATGCATTCCACCGGTTCAAAGTACTGTAATTTTCAAGAAGCAAGAGTATGAACGTACTTAATGCCACTGAAAGATGCCACACTTTAAATGGTTAAAATGGCAAATTTTATTGTCTCCTACGGTACCTATTTTGTATATCTTAGCACAGTATTTCTGTATCACAATAATACTAGAAGTTTTTAAAAGCAATGATGGTATGATCCCATTTCGTTCGAGATAATGGTATCTCCCCTGCCAGGTAAGTGTGTGTGTATGTGTCTGTGTGTATGAGTTTGCATAATTCTGAACGAATTTTAAGGTGTCAAGAAGCATCCAGACGAAACTATTTGTGGATTGCGGTCACTCTTGCTTTTCTGGCACTCATCCGGGTCATCTAATTGTCCATAATGAGTACGCTTTGTTTGCATAGTTGGGAGAAAGGATAAAGCGCAAAAGCCATCACTCCCAACTACTCTGCCCCGGGCTGCAAAGCACTTCCAGGTACGCGCCTCCCGGGGGCCGGCACCGGATCCCCGGCTAGACCACCCGCCCAGGGCGCAGCCTCCAGGCCCGGCCTCAGCCGGGCCCCTGCCCCCTTACTCTCAGCCCGGGAGGGGCCGAACCCCCCGTCGCCCTCCCGAACCCTGCGCCGGCCAGCGGCCCCCGACGCCCCCGCGCCCCGCCGGTCCCCTCACCGACTCTCTAAGCCCACGGCAGTCAGTCCTCCGGCCACACCATCTGCCCAGGGCCCTCCGCCCCGCGCCCGTCTCTCCGTTGGCCCGCGTCGCGCACGCGCGCCGCCGCCCCGGGCCTCGGCGGCCTCTCTAGGAAGCTGGGAGGGCCAACGTCTCGGCTTCTCCTTGGCGCCAGTGCCGTGCTAGCGGGCTTGTGAGCGCGTGCCTGGCTGGTCCCCCCCCAACGCCCCCCCCCNAACCAAACAAGAAACAAACAAAAAAAAAACCTTGAGGAGTGATCCTATGAGGAAGGAAAAAGGAGGCAAATCTTTATTTAGGTTTGCAAACCAGGAAGGGCAACCCAACTCAGTTGGTGTGCCTTTCTGAAGAGGACCAGGGGAGGTGGTATTTTTTAAGCTTAAAACCACACTGGAGGGAAAAATTCAGTTGGTATGGGTTGCTCAGTGATTGGTTGACCTTGTTTACTCAGTATTGTGCGATGGGGGGGGAACTTTTCAAGTGTCTAAACCTCAAGATGCTTATCATGATTCCAAGAAATGTCTGTTCTTCTAAGGACTCCCCAAAACAGTGGCTGTTGCAAGATGGAGTCGGAGTGGTCAACCCTTCCCTGGCCCCCTTTCTTCTTCTACCTTGTGTCACCAAACTGGAACTTAGTTACAGTTTTGGCTAACCCAGAAATGGAATCTTCAGTCAATCAGGAATTTCCTGATCAGCATTAGGTCTACGTAATCCACCTGATAAAAACCCCTGCCATCCCTTATAAAGAAAGTAGCCTTGTAATAACCAATCTACCTTTTTGTCTAGTGTAACATCCTTCTTTTTGCTCCCTTTTGTCTATAAAATGTATTGCCTTGTATGCCTCTCTGAAGCTTCTTTCTATCTGCTAGACTGGGTGCTCCCTGTTTTATGAGTCACTGAATGAAGCCAATAAGATCTTTAAAATTTGAATTTTGTTCTTTGACAGACTGGTTGCAGATTCCGTGTCTGGGAGACCAAAATGCGAGTAAGTCACCAAAACTGTAAGTAAATTAAGTCTCATTTTGATGATGTGGGGTGTAGCATAAGCAACTCCATTTTGGTGTTCTTGTCTTGTCTTTAACAGCTACCCCATTTAAATCAGACTCTTAGCCTAAGTGAGAGACGTGAGCAAAAATTTAAGGCATTAGCACTACTCCCAGCTACTACTCTAGAATTCTCACAGTTTTTGCTGAATCTCTGTGTGGTAATCTTAGGCCACGATGTCAGTTTCACATTCTTTAAATTGGTTATTCTCTTTGTAACTTTTCTGACATTATAATATTAGGGAGATTACTCCCTTGGTGATTAGTGGATGAAGCATGCATTTAAAGCTTTTGAGTGAACAGAGTGCACCGGAGGACTGCTATGATTACTATAGGTAGAATGATTCCCAATGTCTGGAGTGCACTTTGGAGTCGTCATGGTCCTCAAGACTCAAACCAGTCAGGGTCAAATAAATCAGAGAAAGATCCTACTGAAGGAGTCGCTTTCTTAAACCAATTGGCTGGGTCAGTGGTCTCATGCAGCTGGGACTCCACTTTCCCTAGAAGAATTCATCCAAGTGCAACAGGTAGCGTTGGCCGCAGCACAATCACCTCCCCGCTCAACTGAAAGATAATGAAGGACTATGCTAGTATCAGGAACAACTTTCACCAGAGAGTTTAGGGATTTTTGCTGGGCAGTTACTCCTTTAACAGAAGATTCTGCAATATCCTCAAGAGTTAAATAGTTTCATGGTCATAGCCTCATTTGCACTTGCTCCCAGCGGGGGAGTGAGGATCTGCCAAAAGAAGCAAATTCTGAATCTTGAATGCCTCCTGGCAATTCCCATTTGTTTCAATAATGCAAGTTGAGGGGAATTGGCCCACGAGATGTCTCAGTTTGATTGTGGGCAGTTATGCGTCTGATTAGATAACCCAAAAGGCACTGTGATTAAGTGCCAGCCGTGTAGGCATTCATAAGCCCAAGAAATATGTTTTCCCTCAATACTGCCACAGAAAATAATAATCCCTGCTAGGGCACACACTCTTCCCATGAAAGTATTATTACTAATGAATTCATTCACTGGGATTTTTCATTTGCCCGGTTAAGCCTTGGATCAGTTAGGCTTTCATTGCACTTGGGAAGGAACTTCCTGTTCTTTTTTTTTTATTGCATATTATTTTAATTAAGAAACTGTATTAACTGTGGAAATATACAGCATATAAAATTGAACATTTTGGTAAGTGTACAATTGATTGGTATTAAGTATTTTCACAATGCTTGCAACCATCACCACTATTAATTTCCAGAACTTTTTTCCTTATATTTTTTATTATATTATGTTAGTCACCATGCAGTACATCCCTAGTTTTTGATGGAAAATTCCATGATTCATTACTTGCATATAACACCAAGTGCACCATGCAATACGTGCCCTCCTCAATACCTATCACCAGCCTATCCCATGTCCCCACGCCCCTCCTCTCTGAAGCCCTCAGTTTGTTTCCCAGAGTCCATAGTCTCTCATGGTTCTTTCCCCCTTCTGTTACCCCCCCTTTCTTCTTCCCTTTCTTCTCCTACCGATCTTCCTACTTCTTATGTTCCTTAAATGAGTGAAACCATATGATAATTGTCTTTCTCTGTTTGACTTATTTAGCTTAGCATTATCTCCTCCTGGATTAAGAAGATGTGGTCCATATATACAATGGAATATTACTCAGCCATCAAAAAGAACGATTTCTCAACATTTGCTGCAACATGGACGGGACTGGAGGTAACTCCCTGTTCTAAAATAAAGCGTAGTTCTAAATGCTTTGCTGAGGTGGGTGCATGTGGAGAAATTTGCAGTTCTAGGCCAGGGGCAGTTTATGTTTAGAAAATCATAAGAACGTGATGGTGAGAATGTATGGGTTTTTTTTCTTTTTCTTCTTTTTAAAATTTAAAGTCATTTATTTAACATATAGTGTATTATGAGGTTCAGAGGTAGAGTTCAGTGATTCATCAGTTGCACATAACATGAGTGTTCATTACATCATTGCTCATCACTCAGTTGCCCCATCCCTCCACCCACCTCCCCTCCAGCAACCCTCAGTTTATTTCCTATAGTTAGCAGTCTGATATATTTCTTATCTCTCTGATTTCGTCTTATTTTGTTTTCCCCTCCCTTCCCCTATGTTCATCTGCTTCATGACTTAAATTTCACATTGTATTTGCCTTTCTCTGACTGACTTGTTTTTCTTAGTATAATACCCTATACTTCCACCCGTGTCCTTACAAATCATAATATTTAATTCTTTTCGATGTCTGAGTAATATTCTATTGTATATATATATAGCACATTTTAATTATCCATTCATCTATCGAGGGACATTTGGGTTCTTTCCATATTTTGGCTATTGTGGACATTGGTTGTATAAACACTAGGGTGCAGGTGCCACTTTGAATCACTATGTTTGTATCCTTTGAATAAATCCCTAGTAGTACAATTGCTGGGTCGTAGGGTAGCTGTAGTTTTAACTTTTTGAGGAAGCGCCGTAGTGTATTCCAGAGTGGCAGCACCAGTTTGCATCCCCACCAACAGTGTAAGAGGGGTCTCTATCTCTACATCCTCCCAATGTCTGTTGTTTCCTGAGTTGTTTTTTTAGCCAGTCTCTCTGGTGTGAAGTGGTATCTCATTGTGGTTTTGATTTTTATTTCCCTGGTGCAGAGTCATGTTGAACAATTTTTCATGTGTCTGGTGGCCATTTGTATGTCTTCTTTGGAATAATGTCTGTTCATGTCTTCTGCCCATTTAATGACTGGATTATTTGTTTTTTGGGTGTTGAGTTTGATAAGTTTTTCATAAAATTTGGGTACTAGCCCTTTAACTGATAAGAAATTTGCAAATATCTTCTATTTTGTAAGTTGCCTTTTAGTTTTGTTGAGTGTTTCCTTTGCTGAGCAGAAGCTTTTTATCTTGATGAAGTCCCAATAGTTCATGTTTGATTTTGTTTCCCTTGCCTTTGGAGACGTGTCTAGCAAGAAGTTGCTGCAGCTAAGGTAGAAGAGGTCGCTTCTGTGTTCTTCTCCAGGATTTTGATGGATTTCTGTCTCATGTTGAACCCTTTCAGCCATTTTGAGTTTATCTTTGTGTATGGTGTAAGAGAATGGTCCAGTTTCATTCTTCTACATGTGGCTGTCTGATTTCCCAACGCCATTTGTTGAGGAGACTTTTTTTTTTCCATTTGATATTCTTTCTTACTTTATAGAGGATTAGTTGAGCATAGAATTGAGGGTCCACTTCTGGGTTCTCTCTTCTGTTCCATTGATCTATGTGTCAGTTCCGTTGATGATTACAGCTTTGTAATATATGTTGAAGGCTGGCATTGTTATGCCTGCAGCTTTGGTTTTCTTTGTCAACATTCCTTTGGCTAATTGGGGTCTTTTCTGATTCCATACAAATTTTAGGATTCTTTGTTCCAGCTCTGTGAAAAATGCTGATGTTAATTTGATAGGGATTGCCTTGAATATGCAGTTTTCTTTCAGTAGCATAGACATTTTAACAATACTTGTTCTTTTAGTCCATAAGCATGGAATGTTTTTCCATTTCTTGGTGTCTTCCTCAATTTCTTTCATACATGTCCTATAGTTATCAGAATACAGATCCTTTACCTCTTGGTTAGGTTTAGTCATAGGTCTTATGGTTTTCGTAAATGGGGTCCATTCCTTGATTTCTCTTTCTTCTGCCTCATTGTTTGTGTATAGAGATGGAACTGTCTTCTGTGCATTGATTTTATATGCTGCCACTTTGCTGAATTCCTAGTTCAATTATATCAATTTTGGGGTGGAGTCTTTTGAGTTTTCTACATAAAGTATCATGGCATCTGCAAAGAGAGAGTTTGACTTCTTCTTTGTGAATTTGGATGCTTTTAATGTCTTTTTATTGTCTGATTGCTGAGGCTAGGACTTCTAGTACCATGCTGGAAAACAGTGGTGAGAGTGTGCAGCCCTGCCATCTTCCTGACATTAGGGAAAAAGCTCTCAGTTTTTCCCCATTGAGAATGGTATTTGCTGTGGACTTCTTGTAGATGGCTTTTATGATAGTGTGATATGTTCCCTCTATCCCCATATAGTGGAGAGTTTTAATCAAGAAAGGATGCTGTATTTGGGCAAATGCTTTTTCTGCATCAGTTGAGAGGATCATATGGTTTTTGTCCTTTGTTTTAGTAGTGTGATGTGTAACATTAATTGATTTGTGGATGTTGAACCACCCTTGCAACCCAGGAATAAATCCCACTTAGTTGTGGTGAATAATCCTTTTAAAGTACTCTTGGATCCTATTGGATCTTGGTGGGCATTTTGACATCCATGTTCATCAGGGATATTTGTCTGTACTTCTCTAATCTTTATGATCTCTCTTCCTCTGCCTGGTTTAGGCTTTATATGCTGTTCTTTCTCCAGGTCCTTTAGGTGTAAGGTAAGCTTGTGTATTTGAGACTTTTATAATTTTTTGAGAAAGGCTGGTTTTGCTATGTACTTTCCTCTTAGGACTAACTTTGCTGCATCCCAAAGGTTTTGAACAGTTGTGTTTTCATTTCATTTCTTTCCATGAATTGTTTAAGTTCTTTAATTTCCTGGTTGGCCCATTCGTTGTTTAGTAGGATGCTTTTTAACCTCCAAGTGTTTGAATTCTTTTCAAATCTCCTCTTGTGATTGAGTTCATGTTTCAAACCACTGTGGTCTGAAAATATGCAGGGAGCAATCCCAAACTTTTGTTTAAGACCTGATTTGTGACCCAGTATGTGATCTATTCTGGAGAATGTTCCATGTGCACTTGAGAAGAATGTTTATTCTGTTGCTTTAGGGTGGAATGCTCTGTATATAACTGTGAAATCCATATGTCCAGTGTGTCATTCAAAGCCCTTGATTCCTTGTTTATCTTCTCCTTAGATGATCTGTCCATTGCTGTGAGTGGGGTGTTGAAGTCCCCTACTATTATTGTATTATTATCAATGTGTTTCTTTAATTTGGTTATTAATTGGTTTATATAATTGGCTGCTCCCAATTTTGGAGCATAAATATTGATAATTTTTAGATCTTCTTGTTGGATTGACCCTTTAAGTATGATATATTGTCCCTCTTCATCCCTTACTACAATCTTTGGTTTAAAATCTAATTTGTCTGATATGAGACTGCTATCTCAGCTTTCTTTTAATGTTCATTAGCATGATAAATAGTTCTCCACCGACTCACATTCAATATGGAGGTGTCTCTAAGTCTCAAATGAATGTCTTGTAGCCAGCATATGGATGGGTCTTGATTTTTTATCTTATGTGTCTTTTGATTGCAGTATTTAGCCCATTTACATTCAGAGTAACTACTGAATGATATTAATTTAGTGCCATTGTATTACCTATAAAGTCCCTGTTACTGTAGATTGTCTCGGTTGCTTTCTGGTCTATGTTACTTTTGGGCTCTCTCTTCGCTTACAGGATCCCCTTTAATATTTCTTGCAGGGCTGGTTTAGTGATCACAAATTCTTTTAGTTTCTGTTTTCCTGGAAGCTCTTTATCTCTCCTTCCATTCTGAATGACAGCCTCGCTGGGTAAAGTATACTTAGGCTGCATGTTTTTCTCATTTAGTACCTTGAATATATCATGCCAGCCCTCTCTGGCCTACCAGTTCTCTGTGGATAGGTCGGCTGCCAGTCTAATGTTCCAACCCATATAGGTTAAGAATGTGTGGCCTCAAGCTGCTTTAAGGATTTTCTCTTTATCTCTAAAATTAGCAATCTTCACTGTTATATATCAGGATGTTGATCTATTTTTATTGATTTTGAGTGGGGTTCTCTCTACGTTTTGGACGTGAATGACTTTTCCTTCCTCAGATTAAGGAAGTTCTCAGCTCAAATGTGCTTTCTGTTCCTTTCTTTCTTTCTTCTTCTTCTAGGACCCCAAAAATTCTAATATTGCTTCGCTTTATACTATCACTGATTTTGTGAATTCTCCCTTCATGATCCATTAGTTTTGTTTTTTTTCTCTTTTCCTCAGCTTCCTTCCTTTATATCATCTTGTCTTCTTTTTTTTCCAGAAAAATAATTCTTTATTTTTTTATTTTATTTTATTTTTCATAATAATATTTTTATTATATTATGTATTCACCATACAGTACATCCCTGGTTTTTGATGTAAAGTTCAATGATTCATTAGTTGCATATAACACGCAGTGCACCATGCAGTAAGTGCCCTCCTTAATACCCATCACCAGCCTATCCCATTCCACCACCCCCTCCCCTCTGAAGCCCTCAGTTTGTTTCCCAGAGTCCACAGTCCCTCATGGTTCATTCCCCCTTCTGATTACCCCCCTTTCTTTATCCCTTTCTTCTCCTACCGATATTCCTAGTTCTTATGTTCCATAGATAAGAGAAACCATAAGATAATTGTCTTTCTCTACTTGAATTATTTCACATAGCATTATCTCCTCCGGTGCCGTCCATGTTGCAGCAAATGTTGAGAAATCATTCTTTTTGATAGCTGAATAATATTCCACTGTATATATGGACCACAGCTTCTTAATCCAGTCATCTGTTGAAGGGCATCTTGGCTCCTTCCACGATTTAGCTATTGTGGACACAGCTGCTATGAACATTGGGGTGCATATGGCCCTTCTCTTCGCTATGTCTGTATCTTTGGGGTCAATACCCAGTAGTGCAATGGCTGGGTCATAGGGTAGCTCAATTTTTAACTTTTTAAGGGACCTCCACACTGTTTTCCAGAGTGGCTGTACCAACTTGCATTCCCACCAACAATGTAGGAGGGATCCCCTTTCTCCACATCCTCTCCAACAACTGTTGTTTGTTGCCTTGACAATTTTTGCCTATCTAACTGGCATAAGGTGGTATCTTAGTGTGGTTTTGATTTTAATTTCCCTGATGGCTAATGATTTTGAACTCTGTTAGCCATTTGTATGTCTTCATTGGAAAAGTATCTGTTCATATCTTCTGCCCATTTTACGATTTGTTTATTTGTGTCTCATGTATTGATTTTGAGAAGTTCTTTGTAGATCTTGGATACCAGTCTTTTATCTGTAGTGTCATTTGCAAATATATTCTCCCATTCCGTGGGCTGCCTCTTAGCTTTTTGACTGTTTCCTTGGCTCTGCAGAAGCTTTCTATCTTGATGAATTCCCACAAGTTCATTTTATCTTTTGTTTCTCTTGCCTTTGGAGATGTGTCATGATAAAGGTTGCTGTGGCCGATGTTGTAGAGGTTGACTGTTTCCTTGGCTCTGCAGAAGCTTTCTATCTTGATGAATTCCCACAAGTTCATTTTATCTTTTGTTTCTCTTGCCTTTGGAGATGTGTCATGATAAAGGTTGCTGTGGCCGATGTTGTAGAGGTTGCTGCCTATGCTCTCCTCTAGGATTTTGATGGATTCCTGTCTGACATCGAGGTCTTTCATCCATTTAGAGTTTATAAATCATATGATCCTCTCAATAGATGCAGAAAAAGCATTTGACAAAATACAGCATCCTTTCCTGATTAAAACCCTTCAGAGTGTAGGAATAGAGGGTACATTTCTCAATCTCATAAAAGCCATCTATGAAAAGCCTACTGCAAGCATTATTCTCAATGGGGAAAAGCTGGAAGCCTTTCCCTTAAGATCAGGAACACGACAAGGATGCCCACTCTCGCCACTATTATTCAACATAGTACTAGAAGTCCTTGCAACAGCAATCAGAAGACAAAAAGGGATCAAAGGTATCCAAATCGGCAAAGAAGAAGTCAAACTGTCTCTCTTTGCAGATGACATGATACTCTATATGGAAAACCCAAAAGAATCCACTCCCAAACTACTAGAAGTTATAGAGCAATTCAGTAATGTGGGGGGATACAAAATCAATGCCCAGAAATCAGTTGCATTTCTATACACGAATAACGAGACTGAAGAAAGAGAAATTAGGGAATCCATCCCATTTACAATAACACCAAAAACCATGCGTTACCTTGGAATTAACTTAACCAGAGACGTAAAGGACCTATATCCTAGAAACTATAGATCACTTTTGAAAGATATTGAGGAAGACATAAAAAGATGGAAAAATATTCCATGCTCATGGATTGGAAGAATTAACATAGTTAAAATGTCCATACTACCCAGAGCAATCTACACTTTCAATGCTATCCCGATCAAAATACCGAGGACATTNATACAAAATCAATGCTCAGAAATTTGCATTTCTATACATGAACAATGAAACTGAAGAAAGAGAAATTAGGGAATCCATCCCATTTACAATAGCACCAAAAACCATACGTTACCTTGGAATTAACTTAACCAGAGACGTAAAGGACCTATATCCTAGAAACTATAGATCACTTTTGAAAGATATTGAGGAAGACATAAAAAGATGGAAAAATATTCCATGCTCATGGATTGGAAGAATTAACATAGTTAAAATGTCCATACTACCCAGAGCAATCTACACTTTCAATGCTATCCCGATCAAAATACCGAGGACATTTTTCAAAGAACTGGAACAAATAGTCCTTAAATTTGTATGGAANCGTTACCTTGGAATTAACTTAACCAGAGACGTAAAAGATCTATATTCTAGAAACAACAAATCACTCATGACAGACATTGAAGAAGACACAAAAAGAGGGAAAAACATTCCATGCTCATGGATCAGAAGAATTAACATAGTTAAAATGTCCATGCTACCCAGAGCAATCTACACTTTCAATGCTATCCCGATCAAAATACCGAGGACATTTTTCAAAGAACTGGAACAAATAGTCCTTAAATTTGTATGGAACCAGAAAAAGCCCTGAATCAGCAAGTAATTGTTGAAAAGGAAAAACAAAGCTGGGGGCATCACAATGCCGGATTTCGAGCTGTACTACAAAGCTGTGATCACAAAGACAGCATGGTACTGGCACAAAAACAGACACATCGACCAATGGAACAGAATAGAGAACCCAGAAATGGACCCTCGGCTGTTTGGGCAACTAATCCTTGATAAAGCAGGAAAAAACATGCAGTGGAAAAAAGACAGTCTCTTCAATAAATGGTGCTGGGAAAATTGGAGAGCTACATGCAAAAGAATGAAACTTGACCACTCTCTCATCATTTTGTCTTCTATGTCACTGACTCTCTCTTTTGCCTCATTTACCCTAGCTGTTAGAACATCCATTTCAGACTGCATCTCAGTTAAAGCATTTTTAATTTTGGCCTTCTTAGATTTTATTTGTGCACTCATCGAATCTCTAGTGTCTTTTATGCTTTTTTCAACCCCAGCTAGTAACTTTATAATCATTACCCTGAATTCCAGCTGTGACATTTTATTTATAACCATATAAATTAGATCTTTGGCAGAGAGTATTACCTCTTCTTCTTTCTTTTGTTGTGAAATCCTCCTTCTATTCATTTTTACCAGAGAAGAATGGATAAACTAGAAACAAAATAAAAAATACCAGCCATGACCCATGTGAAATACATACTAGACAAATCCTAAGAGGTAGAAACCAAAAAAGAAAAGAAAAAGAAGACAAAAGGGAAAAAAGAAAGAATATTATCTCCCCGGTGGACAAAGGAGGGTGATCCACTTGCTTATGGGTGTATTTTGGTCTATTAGAAGACACTAAGTCTCAAAATTGTAAATAAAGCAAAACTTATATATATGCAAAAATTAAATTGAGTAAGTGAAAGGAATCCAGAAATGCAGAATATATCTATAAAATGTAAATGTAAGAATGAAAGTTTAAAAAAGACTTAAAAACAAAGACTTGGTAAAATAAACTAGTTGAAAAGGAAAAAAGGAAAAAAATAAAAGGAAATTTTAAAACTGAGACATAAAAGAATCATGAGGAAAAAAACCCTTCAAATTCTATATTCTCTTTTCCTCTAGCACTGGAGTTTCACAGTTCTGCGTGCTCTGAAACTTGGTATTCACCTGATGTTCCAGCTGGTTTTATGAGTGAGGGACCTGCTATATTGATTCTTGGGTGTCTTTGCCTGGGCACAGTTGCACCACCCCTTACTAGGGGGCTGGGCTCATTATAAGCTGCTTCTGGTTGCTCTGTGTGGCTTTGTTTCCTGAAGGCTTTCCCTGCTGATTTAGAGGATGAAAATAAAAATAAAAACGGACATGCCCTGATCTCCAGCCCTGGAGCTGAAAGATCTCAGGCCCCTGTTTCCCTCAGTGAAAAGCAATCTTCACTTTTGTGTGTGCCAAATTCAGCAGACTCCTGAGATGCTCACCTGTGCCAAAGCTCTTGTGGAAGGCGGAGGGTTGCCGTGTTTCTTTCCTTTTCAGGGCGTCTGTATGGAGAGCTATCGCCCAGTCATGCTGTGGTTCATGGTTTATGGCAAACCAAGCTGAGAGCCCCCTCCTGGGATCACTGACCTTAACCAGTTTTCCTGCTCAGATGCCTGGGAACTCTGCCAACTCAGACACCCCTGTTCTTTCCATGACCCTGGGAATTCTGAGACCACACTGTCCCACCTAGGATTCTGCTCCACTTTGCCCCCTGAGCACCTTTCAGGCAGGGATATCTCTCACTGAAGCAGACTTCTAAAACTTCTGATTTTTCATTCTGAGGCTATGTCACTTTCCAGTAGCCACCATACAGAGTTTACCTCCCCCCCTCCCTGCCATCTATCTTCTGATATATCCCCTCACATTCACTTCTTTACAAGTACTACCTTGCAAAAAGTGGTCACTTTTCCATTTGTAGAATTCCAGCAATTCTTTTCTTACATCTCAGGTTGAATTCATAGCTGTTCAGATTGTTTTGATAGTTATATAGCTATCATCATGGGACCAGATGAAACGAGGTCCCCTCCTCTTCCGCCATCTTACCTCCCTCTATGCATAGTAATTTTAGATTGGACTGAATTTATTGTTCTAGGTGCATTTATCAGAAATTTTGGATTTGAGTAAACTAAAGTGGTAAGCTGCTTGATTAGTTGACTAACGACTGTTTTAATAGAAGATGGCAAGAATCTTATATCCACTTCTGCATCAATCTGTTGGGATATAATAAGTGTGTATATGTAATAATAGATTGAACTCAATGAAACTGACATTCCAGAAATTGCCTGAAGTAATGTAGACTAGAGGAAGGACTCCAAAGACATAGGTGGAAGTCAGGTATAAGAAGTTCATTTTTCAGACAGTGCTTCTAGAAATTTTTAGCGGTTGGTATCTGTTGTGAGTTTTGAAATTAGAGGACATCACAGCAGTGTGGAATTGCTTGGAATTCAAGTGTGTGATCAGGATTAATGAGATGAAACAAAATTCTGACAAGAGTGGTAGAAAATTCCAAATTTTTTCTCTTCTAGAGAATATCCATAACATTTATTTTAGTTCTAGAAGCAAAGAGCAAACAAACATAAGCCAAATTCCAATCATAACTGACATTTTGAAATTGAGAAATTTCTACTAGAGCTTTACTCTCCAAACTTTATTGTGTATCCCTGTGGCTGGAAATGACTGGAAAACAAGCCCCCTATAACCCTAAAAAGTACTTAGAGAAGTATCCGACCTTTATTCCTTGTTACCTTTCTCCCAGGCTCCATCCATATCTGAGCAGCAGAAGGAACTAGAAATGACAGAGAATTGGATGATAGGTGCGCTTAACTCTTTACAGGCGAGAAACCCTTAAGAACAGGCTTGTTCCAGGCACTATGAAGAAAGGGGAGGAAACAATACTTTTGCCCACCACTAAATGGGGTGAAACAGCTTGGCCCTTCCAGAATATCTCCTCCAAGAAGGAAACATCCACTCACTTAGGGAGTTCTGCATGCTTAATCTGTAGAAACGCTAGTGTGTGGAACATTGGTGTTACTGGGGTAGAGGATAATGCACTAGATATATATGCTTAGCCATAGAAGAGCTTCAAGGGCAGATGAAGTCATCCTAGAGACCTCAGATTGGAGGGAATTTATAAATTCCCGGGAATATCAGGGTTCAGTGTCTTCTTGGCTGTCTTCTGATTGTTCAAGTAGCGATAAGAAATGTTAAGTGTTACCTGTTCTCTAAAGTGGTGTTAAAACAGGATCATCAGGAGATATTATGGTGCTTTAGGGGTGCATAGATTTTATACATCAAAACTAGAAATCACATCACTGTTTTTTTAAAATTTCCTACAGCTTGTAACAGGAAATAACCTGCTGAAATAACGATTACTCCCTCCTGAAAATGTGTATCTCTTGACATTTAATCATGTTGCCATCTCTCCTCCAACACCTGTCCAAATCCTACTTCAAGGCTCAATTCAATGCTATTCCCTTTGAGGCTGACTGTGATCCCTTTCGAAATCAATCCCTTTCTTGGCTCTCTGAATGTCTCTCATGTTGGGTATCACATACTGCCTTTTGCTAGTCACCCATATCTGCCTTGACATTTTTAAGGTCTACTCTCACTCCCCTATCTCCCTCCTAGAATCCAAAGTTTCTTACATAGATGTCTTCCTTATGTTTGTATAGTGCTTATTAGGACATGTCAAAGGTCACAATTTACCTCACTTAATCCTCCCAACTTGGGAGGTGTCAGCAGGCACGGATTTTTTTTTCCCATTTCACAAATGAAGAGACTTAAGATGCAGTGGATACATAATTTGTCTGAGAACACAAATCCTAGATGGTAAGAGGCAGAGCTTAGGTCTGTCATACTTACAAGGCTAGAAAGAAATTCTGGTCTATGTTTGAGATGCTTCTGGAAGAACTTAGATTTCAAATCTGAGATCTAACAAACAGAGAAACTGAAAAACTACAACAACAATGTCAAGTTTATTATTTCCAAGACCAAAATGATGCTTTTGGAGAATCAAGGTCACAGACATTGGCTCAGAAAGAAAGACGTCTCTGCAATGAGAGGCAGATCTTGGCTCATATAGCTCTGTGGCCCCATTTCCCCACCTGTGAAATAAGAAGGTGGTGACTAGACTACCAACTCTAAGGATCCTTTGTGCACTCCATGAGTCCTCACTACCAACTATGGTGGCTGGGATTTGTGGGTAGGATGGCCTGAAAATGCTCTTTCCACTTTGCAGATCTGCAGCAGGAAGGGCCAGAGGCTGAGCTGGAGGTCCAGAGAGAGGGTTGGGGTTGCAATGACAGGCCCAGAGCAGGGATTTTACCAGAACAGAGTACAGGGGGGTATAACCCCCACTCTTCTAAACCTACTGGTGTAGAGCTCCCTGGAAGGAAGCATGGCGAGTTGGGATGGTACTAGGTGTGGAGGCAGAGGCCAGCATTCCCACCAAACATGGTCGCTGATGCACTGGGATCACCGGAAGTTCTCCACTGCTCTCTGGGCCAGTCTCCCCATCTGTGTCACTAGTGAAGGTCAATACCAGCACCAACAATGGGCAGAGGCACCCTGGGACCATAGCTCCCACTGCAGGGCTGGGATGTGGCCTACACACCAGCACCACCCACCTCTGCCCAGTTACCATCCCACTAGCAAGTGGCTTGGAAAGAGTCCTGAACTAAAGATGTACCAGAAGCAACTACCTCGTGGTCTTCGGGTCCCTGGAGCAACTTCCGGTTCCATCTAGGAAGCTCAGAGTCCCGCTTATCTCATTGGTCTCCCTGCCTGAGATTGGCTTCCAAAGAACAGGACTATGAGGGCCATTGAGGCTCAAAGTCAAAGAGAACAGTCCATGCCCCCCCCCCGCCCTGTGTCTAACTCAAAGCCATATTTTATTAGTGTCACTGGCCCCCCTCATGCTCATAAAGGGCTGGAACACCATTAGCAGGAATAAACAGAGTAATAAAGAACAGGAATGAATGGGGTTTAGAGAAAGATAGCCTCTTGGGATAGAAAGAGGAGAGGACGTCTATAGATTTGAATTCAAAGTCTTCCTTGCCCTTTTCAGGCAGTAAAATGTTACTCACCTGGCAGGACATTTGCTAAGCCTCACCTGCAAACTAATGATCCTGTCTTATAAGGGATATCCCTGTCTCTTTCCCTCCAAGCCTCTCAGTATAGCTGGAAATTACAACCCAGACCTATGATTTTCCTTCCCTGATTAAAAAGCCTTCTATAGCAACTTAGATGAAGGGCCTATTTCTTAGAGGTTAGGCCAGGCACACCAGGGAAACACAGGTGGCCTGACCTTTTCTTCCAGCCAAGAAGACAGTTACTAAAACCAGCCAAGCTTGGAGTTTGTGCCTGGGGACTCAAATGTGAGCCAGAGAGACATGGATCAGCTCACATAGGAGATGTACAGTGGAGGAGGCTGACAGGTAAACAGTGTTAACACAGTGTGACAAATAAGGACTGTGACAAACACAAAGGAAGGGGCACCTAATGCAAGGAGAGAGATGGGATATAGAGAAGCCTTCCTGTAGAAGGGTGTTTCTCAGCTAAGTCTTGAAGAACAAATAGAAGTTTTCAAGGTAATAGGAAAGTCTCTGCTCTTGGGCAATATCCACTCCCATTCAAGCACAGTAACTGGGGGTTCCTGCCCATATTTTAGGGACCTACTTTATTTTTAAGGTGTATAAGAGTTTCTGGGTGTTGAAGAGGGGACTGTCCACACAGATGATGTCACAAGGTCTGAGCAGTTTGGGGACAGAGAATCTCCAGACCTGACTGTGCTTCTCTCTTTGTGGTCTCCTTAAATCAAAAGTTTGTTATTACTATTATTATTACTACAAACAAATGGGTCAAAGACTCAGCAGGCCTTGGCAGTAATCTTGATACAATGGATAAAGAAGTGGGAAGAAACACACTAGAAAACACCTATTATACCTACAACATGCCAGGCACCATTCTAAATGCTTCATATATATATTATCTCATCCAATCCTCATATTAATGCTATGATTTAGGTACTATTCTTCTCTTTATTTTACAGATGAGGAAGCTGCAGGGCAGAAAGGCCAAGTAACTTGGCCACGGTCACCCAGCCCATGGTGTGACATCCAGGGTTCTAGTTTGGGCCCCTGGGTGAATGATAGTGCCTTTCACAGTGATGGAAACATGGGTGGAGCTTCAGAACTGATGAATGCTGCTTTAGGCATATAGAATTTGGGTTACCTGTTCTGTTAGCTTTCATACCAAAGCTAGTGTGATGGTTTCTCAGAGAGGTCAGGGTGGTGTTCCCTCAGATACTAGATAAGTGCATCTACATTATGTTGCCCCCTTACCTTCCCACTTTTTATCTGCTCCTTGGCACTCCATGGGGGCCTTTCCTGGGACAGCAAATTGCAGGTGCTTAACTTTAAGAAAGATTAACCACATCCATTGGCCAAAATATCAGTCACTGGGCCTGTTTCTTCGTTTATGAGATGGAGATGCCTATTCATTGAAACTCAGATTGGGTGAAAATGCCCTGGGCATCACATACAGTATAATAATAACCGAAAGCTCAGGATATGGCAGGCCTTCTGCTGGGTAGTGTCTGTATGTTACCCCCGTCAGCACTCATAGTCCTGTGAGGCACACAGTATGCTGTGCTTCTTTTTCAGATGACAGAAAGTCTCGGAAGTTGGACGTCAGCAGAAAGGGTAGGGGCAGAGCTGGGGTGCATATGGTAGCTCAGACTTTGAGCGGTCTGTGAGGGGCACGTGCGCGGCCTGAAACCTCACTTGAGGCCCCGCCCTCTCTCCGCTCCGAGGCGGCCGCGCCTGGCGCGGGGGCAGGTTGTACTGGCGCTCGTGACCCTCCCCGCCCTTCTGAGGGCAGGGAAGCGCGCGCCCACCTTCGCCACCGAGATTTCCGGGATGCTGGAGGGGCCGGAAGCGGGCGCTGTTCTCGCTTCCGGCTCGGCCGTTGTATTCGCTTCCGCGGGCCCCGGCTGGGTCCCTTACTCAGTGGTCGCCGCGACTCTACCCCGGTGAGCGGAGCAGGGGCGGGGAGGGAGGTGCTGTCCGGGCCGGGGTCGCTGGGTTGGAGCAGCGGCCGCCCGCAGCCCTGATCGGCGACGCCGGCCCGGTGCACGCTTTTCCTCCGCCGCCGGTGGCGCGGTCCCTGTGGCGCTCTGCAGCCGCCAGTTGTAGGGCCGCCTCTTTGTCCCGTATCCTTGACCAGCCGAGCCTGGCCAGGAGCCTGGCAGCTGCCGGTACAGCGGAGAAACAGGCAGACATGGCCAGGTGAGCTGCGCCGCAGAAGCCCTGGTTTAACGTACAATGTTAGCTGGATATTTTTCCAGCCTTGCGCAGAGAGACCATACAAAGCGTCGAAGCGTCAGAAGTGGGTCAGACGCAGTCTTCAAATTAAAAACGTGAAGTGTCACTTGGAGATCCAAAAGTACAGATGAGATTAGCTGCTGAGCATTCGGAACTAGTAGGAAAATGACCAGAACTTTTTACAGGTGTGGAATCTGAGCAGAGTTAACAGATTATTTTAAAGTTTTTTGTTTTGTGTTTTGTTTTTTGTTGTGTGTGTGTGTGTTTTTTGAACAGAAATTGAAGCCTAGAGAGAAGTAGCTTACCGAGGGTACTGAGGTGCAGTGACTAGTATCGATGACATAGTTACCACTAAGGTACTGATTCTCAGAGTTTTATGGTATATAAACTGGATAAAAGTTTTTTCCCCTCCTCAGTATCAGCTAAATGAACCACATCCATTCATTTACTAAAGGTGTACCTCTGTGTGCCCTGTACACACACATACACGCTCGTGTGTGTGTGTGTGTGTGTGTATTCACACGAAGACTGGAAACCAGCCCTTCCCTTTGATTCTTACCCCGAAGTGGGGGAGACAGCAGTGTAAACCACAAACACAGTGTGGTAAGTGTTCTAGAAGAGGTTTGAATGAAAAAGGTACTGTGGGCTCACTGAGGCAATATCCACACTTAAGCTTGGAGAGATCAGTAAGGTTTCCTAGGGGAGGTGGTTGGGTAGAAAAAGGTCTGGCGTTTACTGACTCCATTGGGTTCCCTTCTTTGGTGGCTGTCTAGCAAAAGGGTGTGAGTGGCCAGTTAAAACATAAACTAGTTAAAACAACAGTGTTTTAGTGAGAAGTACGGAGAGGGAGGCTACCAACTTTCTTCTAGCATGGGGCAATCAGGAAAGCAAGCATTCAGGAGAAAATATTTGTTTTGGGTCTTGACAGATGAGTAACAGTTTGTCAAAAGTTGAAGAAGAAAAATCCAAACAGGACAAAAGATGTGTGGCTTCTAGCTATGTCTCCAGAGCTTTAGTCCCAAACATTATTGTGCATCTCTGTCACAATAAAGAAGAGTAGAAGAGCTTTGAATATTCACTTCCAGCATAGGTTTACTTAGAAATTAAATATATGTATTGTTTTACAAATTTCAATACACATTATAAAACATACACTAAATAGGAGTTAAATAACAACTTAGTGTTATTTGAACATCTGGCATATTGAATCATCTGGCATATTCCTCATTTGGAGATTATTGCAGCTTCTCTACCTGGGGAGAGTGGTAAGGGGTGGGTCTAGGACAGGGCCCAAGGCCAGGCGGTGAAGGGCTGTGAATGCTAGGCATAGACATTTAGGTTTTATCCTGTAGGTTATGGGAGCCACTGTAAGTTTAAGAAGGGAAGTCCCTTGGAAAGATGCTTAGAGACTGCCCTGGTTGTGCCACCCCTTTCTTTTCCTGGAGGGTTTTTTTTTTTTTTTTTTAAGATTTATTTATTTATTTATTAGAGACAGAGAGAGAGAGAGCATGTGATCAAGCATGTGAACAGGGGGAGGGGCAATGGGAGAGGGAAAGAATCCTAAGCAGACTCTACACGAAGTGTCTCATGACCCTGACATTACAACCTGAGTGGAAACCAAGAGTCAAACACTTAACTGACTGAGCCACCCAGGCACCTCTGGAGCTTTGGTTTTTAACTGTGGATGGTCTGTCATCAGCTTGGGGCTGAACACTCTGGGACTCTGATTTCTCTTTTGATGTTTTTGTAGGTGACACCCCCATTGCCCTCTGTCTCCATCTCTGAAAACAGCTCCTGAGACCTGAATTACAGAGCATCATTTTAATTGGACAAACTGCAGCTGAAACAAGCTTCTCTTGGAGGTCACAATGGCCACCCAAGGCAGGGGAACTTTAGGCCTCCTCCCTAGGGGTGCTGTTCTGCAGAAACAGGAGGGGCGCCAGACCATGAAGCAGGAGCCAGGGAGCCATACCTGGGGTCAGGGCTGCAGTCTCCAAAAGAACCACCCTTCTGTCTGTGAAATTTTCCGGCTGCACTTCAGGCAGTTATGTTACCATGAGATGTCTGGGCCGCAGGAGGCCCTGAGCCGGCTCCGGGAGCTCTGCCACTGGTGGCTGATGCCAGAGGTACACACCAAGGAGCAGATCCTGGAGCTGCTGGTGCTGGAGCAATTCCTGAGCATCCTGCCTGGGGAGTTACGGACCTGGGTGCAGCTGCATCACCCTGAGAGTGGCGAGGAGGCTGTGGCTGTGGTGGAGGATTTTCAGAGACACCTAGGAGAGGTGAGCAGATGAGTCCAGAATAGCATCTGGAACCCTTCTCTGGTGGTTGGATTGGCTTGGGAATAGTCATTCTCCGTTCCCTAGGCTCTAGGCTCGTTTACTCTTAGGATTCCTGAGCCATTTCCATGGATAGGGAGGAAATAGTTTTGGGCTTCAAGTTATGAACAAAAGTACAATTCCCAGACAAGCTCTGTGCATCACTTTGTGAAATATTGTGTCGTGACCCTTGCTTCGACCTGGAGATCCACATAGTACTCCTAACAGACAGAGGATCTGTCCACTGGTTCGAATGGGGAAGTGTGGTAGGGAGAAGATTTTTGGGTACATTGATAACATGGGCCTTCATTTGAGAAGTTCTCATTACTTACTTCCTTGGACTTCTCAGAGTCTGTTATCTCTCTGCCTGCATTTTAGGTTCCTTATGAGAGGTGACATTTCTGGGCCTCAAAATCATTGGTTTCTTTTCTAACTTTCTGAACCCAACTGGGGTCTTTCTTTCTTTCTTTCTTTCTTTTTTTTTTTTTTTCTTTAACTCATTTTGGTTTACCCTGTTTCCTAGGGTTCTCTCAAATATAAAGCCAAGGTAATTCAAATTAGAGGAAAAGTTGGAGAGTTAGCAGTGTGGTAACAGTGGGAAATCTGGCTTCTAGGATCACAGAGCTAAGTAGCTCTGTGACCATGTGTATCAGTCAAGGTTTAGCCAAAGAAGCAAAACCAGTAGGGAACTACATATATTGTATATTTGTATTTGTGTCTATATCTATAGTATTGCTACAGAGTGGCTTAAGTGATTATGAGGACTGGCAGTGCAAGTCGGAAATCTGTAGAGGAGGCCATCAGGAAGGGCCAGTTGGAAGTCAGGCACAGGCTGAAGCTGCTGTCTACATGCTGAATTACTTTTTCATGGAACTTCCAGCTCTGACTTTAAGGTTTTGTAACTGATTGATTCAGGTTCATACAGATGATCTAGGATAATCTCCCTTACTTAGAGTAAACTGAATATGGATGTTGATGACATATACAAAATACCTTCACAGCAACACTCAGATTAGTGCTAAAGTGACACATTAAAAGACCATCACAGGTGGATAAGTCAGTTCTATCTGACGAGTCTAAAATTGCTCTCTTGTAACTAACCAAGCAGGGTGGATTAGGGGTCCCTCTACTTTTACTCCTTTGCACTTAATCACAGAAAACCAGTATACAAAATTTCCTGAGTACCCAGCATATCATTTTATACATTGCTTTTTAAAAAAATAGTTACAATATATATGCCTAGGGAATTGATTCCAGTTGATTGGAGTCTGAGGGCTATACCTTTTCCCAAGAGTACCAGCCTGCCCATTTGGCATTAAATCCGTGTCAACCGTTATTTCTTTGGATACAAAAGTAAACACAGGGGGGCGCCTGGGTGGCATAGCGGTTAAGCGTCTGCCTTCGGCTCAGGGCGTGATCCCGGCATTATGGGATCGAGCCCCACATCAGGCTCTTCTGCTATGAGCCTGCTTCTTCCTCTCCCGCTCCCCCTGCTTGTGTTCCCTCTCTCGCTGGCTATCTCTATCTCTGTTGAATAAATAAATAAAATCTTTAAAAAAAAATTAGACAAAAGTAAACACAGGAATAAATCAGCCATCACCAGGGTCTAGAGAGTAACTAGGGTCAACCATGGGTAGAGACCAGTGGCTGAAGAAAGTGTTTTGAGTGCCATTTAGTGAGGAGGGTGGAAGGAAAATTTCTCTATTTCCCACCTTTGTTTGCTTAAGCTGAAGAGAATGCCCTCTCCATTAAAACTTAATCCTTTATCCAGGCAGCCTCAGAAAAAGGTGACTGAGTCACACACTTAAGCGAGTGACTGACAGTTGACAGGGCAGCTGAACACTCCTGGCTCCTGCTTAGCAGTAGGGTCTTTGGACTCTATTTCTTACTTAGCCATTATCATCAGCTTAAGTTTTTCTGATATGGAAAACATGAGAACGGGACTGTCTTTCCTATCATAGGCTCAGAAAATGTATTTATGGCTAAATGAATAAACAAGCTCTTTCATGGCAGTTTGCCAGGAGGAGATTAAGGAATATCAGGGCAGATCAGAGTCATTCTGCTCAGTAGGAGCGAGCATGTGCATGTGGGCACTTTGGTGCTGGAGAGGGTTGTAGGGCAATCCCTGCTGGGCTGCAGAATCATGCAATTTACGAAATGCTTTTATATCCTGTATCTTATTTCAGTTCCTAGCAGCCTTACAAAATATGCAAATAGTAATCATATCTCCATTTGACAAGTGATACAAGCACAGAGAGATTAATTGACTCGTCTCAGATGGCAGAATTAGTGAATGTTCTCTTTCTCCATGATATTTAACTGAAGTATGGCTGTTGCTGATTACTACCAAGTGTGGGAATTAGAATTTTCTAGCTCCCTGGGTTCTGAGTCACTAGTTTTCCCCTAGTATCTTGCTGTGGAATGCCATCTTAGAATGAAAATTGGAACGAGGTTTTCTTGCCTAAAAGAAAAGAAACCTGGGAGTCCAAGTCCTAGATAATGAACAGGAACTGGACCAGCATTTAGTTGTTGGTGAATTTCAAGGTTGTGTTTTCATGATGCAGTTAAGTTCTATCTTCTTCCAATACCCACAGCAGCTGTATTTAAGAGCTCTAACTCCCATTTATAAGAACTGTCCAGTGGAGGGGGCGCCTGGGTAGTGCAGTCGTTAAGCGTCTGCCATCGGCTCAGGGCGTGATCCCGGCGTTCTGGGATCAAGCCCCACATCGGCCTCCTCCGCTGGGAGCCTGCTTCTTCCTCTCCCACTCCCCTGCTGTGTTCCCTCTCTCGCTGGCTGTCTCTCTGTCACATAAATAAAAATAAAATCTTTAAAAAACAAAAAAACTGTCCAGTGGAGACTCAAGGGAGCCTCCTGGTTCTATCACTGTGCTGGAGATATATACAGTAAGGCAGAGTGTCCCCTCACATCTCAGCAGATGTAACCCAATGGGACAAATCCAGCAGGATTTGTGAAGAAGTTATTTTCACCTTAGGCTATACTGTGTACGAGGCAGTGTAAGCAAGTGACTCTATAAATATGATTCATTTAGGTGGTATTTTAGGTTTTCAGCTCCAAATGCTGGTGAAAAAGCAACCATGAGATTGTAAGGAGCTTGTTTGATGACAGTTAGCAAGGGTTAGAAAACCTGTGTCTTCATTGGAAAAGTGTCTGTTCATATCATCTGCCCATTTTTTGATTTGATTATTTGTTTCTTGTGTATTGATCTTGAGAAGTTCTTTGTAGATCTTGGATACCAGTCTTTTATCTGTAGTGTCATTTGCAAATTTCTTCCATTCCGTGGGCTGCCTCTTAGTCTTTTTTCACTGTTTCCTTGGCTGTGCAGAAACTTTTTATCTTGATGAAGTCCCACAAGTTCATTTTTTCTTTTGTTTTTCTTGTCTTTGGAGATGTGTCATGAAAAAAGTTGCTGTGGCCGATGTCAAAGAGATTGCAGCCTATGTTCTCTTCTATGACATACAAATGGCTAACAGATACATGAAAAAATGTTCAAGATAATTAGCCATCAGGGAAATTCAAATCAAAACCACATTGAAATACAACCTTACGCCAGTTAGAATGGCAAAAATGGACAAGGCAGGAAACAACAAAAGTTGGAGAGGATGTGGAGAAAGGGGATCCCTCTTACACTGTTGGTGGGAATGCAAGCTAGTACAGCTACTTTGGAAAACAGTGTGGAGGTCCCTTAAAAAGTTAAAAATTGAGCTACCCTATGATCCAGCCATTGCACTACTGGGTATTTACTCCAAAGATACAGACGTAGTGAAGAGAAGGGCCATATGCACCCCAATGTTCATAGCAGCATTGTCCACAATAGCTAAATCGTGGAAGGAGCCAAGATGCTCTTCAACAGATGACTGGATTAAGAAGCTGTGGTCCATATATACAATGGAATATTACTCAGCCATCAGAAAGAACGATCACCCAGCACTTGCAGCAACGTGGACAGGACTGGAGGAGATTATGCTAAGTGAAATAAGTCAAGCAGAGAAAAACAATTATATGGTTTCACTCATTTATAGAACATAAGAAATAGCAGGAAGATCGGTAGGAGAAGAAAGGGAAGAGTGAAGGGGGGGTAAACAAATGGGGGAATGAACCATGAGAGACTATGGACTCTGGGAAACAAACTGAGGGTTTCAGAGGGGAGGACGGTGAGGGACTGGGATAGGCTGGTGATGGGTAGTAAGGAGGGCACGTATTGCATGGTGCACTGGGTGTTATACGCAAATAATGAATCATGGAACTTTACATCAAAAACTAAGGTTATACTGTATGGTGACTAACATAATGTAATAAAAAATTATTATAAAAAAATACCTATGCTCTGAGGTATTCTCAAGGTCTCTAAAGATTGGTGTTACCTGATCTAATTTGACTTTTTATAACGTTATTTTGAAGGGGTAGTACATATTGAAAACTGGGTTTGCAGAGAACTCTAAAAACTAGTAGTAAGTATCGAGAGGAAAAAAAAAGTATCAAGAGAAAATCAGTCAGCAAGTTTTAACTGAACACCAACATTGGGCCAAGTATTATTCTAGGAGCAAGCGATCAAGACAAAGTTCTTCCCCTCAAAAAGCTTCTACTTCATTAGGGGAGAAATAGACAGTAAAGGCATAAATAAAATAATGTAAGGGTTAGGGCATACAGAAAATGTAATCAGGTAATTTGAGAGAGAGTGACTACAACCCTTGCTTTGTCAGTGTGGTTAGAAATGACTTCTCTGAAGAGGAAACGCTTTTGCTGAGAGAGATTGGAAAAGCTCTCTTGAGGTTTGTCAGCTGCTATTCTGGGCTGTTGCTTCTACTGTCAGCCTCAGTAGCATTATATGTGCATGTATAGGTACATACATCTATCATATTTTATTTTCTAGGTACTTCTGATTGGTCTCTTCTGTAGACTAAGGTCACAGGGAGTGTATAGAATTGCTCTCCTGGCTCCTTTTTCTTTGGTCTTCATAAGCAGATTTGTGTCTGAAGAATTGACGAAATGGAAATGGTTATATAATCTGGTCTTCAGGCTCCTACCAAGAGGTCGACAGAGGGATAGCAAACAGGATTGCAAGCTATAGATCCTGTTTTGACAGTTTTTCCCCCAGTAGGCTGTACTGGGGGGGCTAGAAGGACAATGGCTGTTCTTTTCCTGAGTTCTTTTTGGGGTTGTTTCTTAGAGGTTTTGGGTTCCATACCTTGAAGGATGCTGTTTTGAATCCAATTATAATTCCTGTCTCTAGGTTTCAGCTCCTGTACAAGAACAGGAAATGCATTTGGAGGAGACGACAGCCCTGGGTACAACGGAAGAATGTCTTCCTACCTCACCCTTCAGTGAAGGTTCATCCTCTGGAGCCCACCTAGAGCCTCCTCATGACCAAGGGACACACGTCCTCCCCAGTGGGCACTCTGGTGCTCAACTCCCCAGCTCTGGCCTCAAATCTTGCCTCCCTTTTCTCTTCAAGTCTCCCTTATCTCCCTATAACCCACCCTGTTGGAATTCGTCATTGCCCTACCCTCTTTCTTCCTTTCCTAGTGAGTTTGTCTGTTCCTTTTTCTTATTCTCCAATCATTCATGTATTTAGCAAGTTTTTGTCTAGCACCTGTCATGGGTAAGGCCCTGTTGGGGACCAGAGCGATATAGTACACAGTCACTGCTTTCAAAGAGCTTGTTATCTAGTTGGCAGAGAGTCAGTCAACTGCAAGAAGAGGCCTCCTTGTAAGATACATTCAGTGATATCTGTCCCCAGGCATTCGATGCCATGAAAATGAGCAATATGGACATTGTAAACATTGAGCAAAATCATTACAGGCTGCATGGGTAGGGGAGGCTTCATGGATGAGGTAGCAGTTGGATGTGACAGTCAAAAATGGTGGAGCAAATTGAAGGGGGGTGGAAAGATCAGAAGATATAAGCAAAGACTAAGTGGGGGTTCTTTGGACCCCACTGAGGTGGAATGAGGAGGAACTGTTTTGGGGAGCAGTAGTCTGCTTAAACAGGGCCTAACGAGGCTGGGAAAATTTTGATGGGTGGGAGTTGATGTGTTAGAAACAGTATTTTGGGAGAATTATTCTCATGCATGTGACCACTCTGGCATGAATGGTGAGACGAGTGGTTGAGAGCCTCGGTAAGAGGCCAGTGTGCTGGAATAGATGTGAGGTGATCATTCCCTGAGCAATGTTGAGTGGAACAGAAAGAGCACGTACTGGTGTTCTATGCAAGTAATGAGTCATGGAACATTACATCAAAAACTAGGGACGTACTGTGCAGTGACCAACGTAACATAATAAAAAAATATTATTAAAAGCTAAAAAAAAAAAAAGAAATTGAGAGACAGGAGACACGTTTTGCAGGAAGAATCCACAGGACAATGAAGAGGAAGGAGAATTATGGGATTTGGCCCGTATTTGGATTCATTGAGAGAACTTGGGAAGTCAGGAAAGGAAGTTGGTAAGAACGTCCATTTTTGAGTCTGAATTTAAAG
>NC_048223.1:43268592-43287519 GCF_002007445.2 Ailuropoda melanoleuca
CCACCTTCCCCCACTGACCATCTTTCCCCTCTTTGTCTTTCTGTCCATGAAGAAAAGCTTGAGCTATTTCCTATCTTTCTTTTGTTCTTAATGTGTCATCTCTTAACGTGTCCCCTAATGGGAAGGTTTTTTCAGCTCCATAGACTCCTGATGATTCTGTGTTGTCAGCGGGACAAGAAATGAATAGAAGTTGTTTTCTTTTTCCTTTTGGCAACAGGTGAGACTAGGATGCGGCGTTCAGAGTTGCCTGCAAAGCAGGAAGTTTCTAAGGGACCGGCGTCATGTGATGGGACATCAAGAGGCCTCCGTGGAGTAGTTTCTGGGGAACCAGAGACAGGAGTACCTTCCTGTGAAGGTACTTTAGAGAAGCTGAAAGGACAACCCTCAGATGAAGAAGGGAGCCGACCGGAAAGTGATTTCTTCAAAATAACACACGAGGATAAAGATAAATCCACAAAAGATGGATTTGATGAATATAATGAACTTGGGAAATATCCAGATCTGCCCTCTAGTGCTGCAGAACATCAAGGAGTTCTGAAGGGACAGAAATTTTATCAATGTGATGAATGTGGTAAAGCTTTCAATCGAAGTTCACACCTCATTGGGCATCAGAGAATTCACACTGGAGAGAAACCCTATGAGTGTCATGAATGTGGTAAGACCTTCAGGCAGACCTCTCAGCTCATAGTTCATCTCAGAACCCACACAGGGGAAAAGCCCTATGAGTGTGGTGAGTGTGGAAAGACTTACCGACACAGCTCCCATCTTATTCAACACCAGAGACTCCATAATGGTGAGAAACCATATAAATGTAATGAATGTGCAAAAGCCTTCACTCAAAGCTCCCTACTGATTGACCACCAGAGAACGCATACTGGGGAGAAACCTTATGAATGCAATGAGTGTGGTGAGGCCTTCATTCGTAGTAAAAGTCTGGTCAGACATCAAGTAGTTCACACTGGCAAAAAACCTTACAAGTGTAGTGAGTGTGGTAAAGCTTTCTGTTCTAATAGAAATCTTATTGACCATCAGAGGATCCATACTGGGGAGAAGCCTTATGAGTGTAATGAATGTGGCAAGGCCTTTAGTCGGAATAAATGTCTTGTTCGACACCAGAGCCTCCACACTGGGCAAAAACCATACAAATGTAGTGAGTGTGGAAAAGCTTTCTCTCAGAACTCTCAACTTGTTGACCATGAGCGAATTCATACTGGAGAAAAACCTTTCGAATGTAGTGAGTGTGGTAAGGCATTTAGTTTGAGTAAGTGTCTTATTCGACATCAGAGACTTCACACAGGTGAAAAGCCCTATAAATGCAATGAGTGTGGAAAATCCTTCAACCAAAACTCACACCTTATTATTCACCAGAGAATTCACACTGGTGAGAAGCCTTATGAATGTAACGAGTGTGGGAAGTTCTTCAGTTATAGCTCCAGTCTCATGGTACATCAGAGAACCCATACTGGGGAGAAACCCTATAAATGTAGTGATTGTGGGAAAGCCTTTAGTGACAGCTCACAGCTCATTGTGCATCAGAGAGTTCACACAGGAGAGAAACCCTATGAATGTATTGAGTGTGGGAAAGCCTTCAGTCAGCGTTCCACTTTTAACCACCACCAGCGAACTCACACTGGAGAGAAGCACTCAGGTCTGGCTCGCTCAGTTTCTTAAGATGTGATTTTTCCAAGGAACTTTGAAGTAAGGTTTTTTTTTTATAAGAAGGATTCTTAAAACTCCTCATCAAAATGTACCAGTCCCTACATACTTTCTGGTGAGTCATGAAGGTGGGAGAGTGGGAGTCACAGTCTAATCCTTTTCTGCTGTTAGGGAAGTAGGGACTACACATTTCATGTACTTGTAAGTTTATTTATTGTTTTGCTCATTCTTTCTTTTAAACTGTTGAAAAATCTAACTCATTTCTCAGTTCTGCATCCCATAATCAGAATGTGTGCTTTTCAAGGACAGAGATGATATGTTTCCTATTCTACTCCATGTCCTCTGTTTTACTGCTTACATAAGTCATATTGCAAGATGGATTCATTCTTTCCTTTCTCTTGACTAAGGCTCTCCATATATAGTTTTTAAACTTCCACTCTAATTCAGGCCCTCAACACTTGTGTTCCCTACCTATGAAACCTTTTTTTTTCCTGTTAGCTAATATATATCCCTTAGATTCTTCCAGATCCCTCTCATTTCTAAAGACCTTGAAATGCTATTTCTTCCCTCTTAAACTTCTATTCATTTGACCTCAGTGCTTCCAGTTATTTGGTGCTACAGTGTGCAACTGTTAAATTACCTTGCCAATTCTTCTTTTTTTTTTTTTTAAAGATTTTATTTATTTATTTGACAGAGAGACAGTCAGCGAGAGAGGTAACACAAGCAGGGGGAGTAGGAGAGGAAGAAGCAGGCTCCCAGTAGAGGAGCCTGATATGGGGCTCGATCCCAGAGTGCCGGGATCAGGCCCTGAGCCGAAGGCAGACGCTTAACGACTGAGCCACCCAGGTGCCCCATCCTTGCCAATTATTCTGAACTTAACATGTATGTGTATGCTTTCGCATCAACTTATTGTAGGCTCTTTAAGGCTAGGTATGGTATCTATTCTTTTAGCGTATAGATAATAATTTTCATATAGTAGATGTTTAATAAATTTTTGAAAGTCTGCTCTAAGTTGCACCATCCTTAAATTGGGTATAAGATCCCCTTCCCCACCCCAATCAGACTAGAGGCTTCTAAAGATGGAAGTGGTATCTCATTGTAGGATATCACATACAGGGGCCTCATTATATCTTCTACTTGTATTCCTGGACATACCACTGTTACTTCATTGTTGGTTTCTGATAAATACTCTATTGTGTTTAGGAAGTTTCCTTCTATTCCTGTTATTTATTTTTGTTTGTTTTATGTAGGCTCCATGCATATGTGGGGCTTGAACTCATGACCTCATGATCAAGAGTTGCATGCTCTACTGACTGAGCCAACCAGATGACCCTCTATTTCTGTTTTTAGAAAAAGCAAGATAGTACAGTAATTCAGAACACTGATTTTGTGCCCAATACCCTAATTCACCTGGCTCCACCACTTGTCTAGGTGTGTGGCCCTGGGCAAGTTACTTAGCTTCCTTGTGTGTCAGTTCTTCCATCTGTAAAGTAAAGCTGTGGTTGTTAGGATAAAAGTAGTTCATAAGTGTTAAGCATTTAGAACAGTACTTGGCACTTAGTACCCATATAGCAATTATTACTGTGCTTAGAGTTGCTAAGTTCTATCAGGTTTTTTTAAAAAAAAAAAATCTGTTGGTGTAATTTTATGGGTCATGTCCTTTATTTTTGTAATTCACTTTCTATTTTTTTACAAGTTTCCAAATGATTGAAATTTCCTTGAAGTCCTGGAATAAAATCCATTTGTTTGTGGTATTTTTTTTTTTTTTTTGGAAGTAGAGAACTAGGTTGAATTTAATAAGGTTTTCCTGGTTTTCCAAATGTATTTGGAGAGTTTATTTCTCTTTTATTTTCTGAAAGAGTTTGCATAATGTGGGAATTATTCATTAAAGGCTAAAAGTAGTGACCAGATCCTTTTTTGGGGAGGAGGGAATTGGGAGAGATGTATCCATAGCAATATTTTGATTTATTCAATGGTTGTACTCTTCAGGTTTCTCCCTCTGTAAATTTTGGTAATATATGTCTAGAAATAATTTTTACTGGATTGTTAAACAGTTGTATAAAGGACTCCACTTTATTTTTAAAAATCAGACTGAATTTATACCCAGGAGTTAGTTTAAGTGGTCAAATGTGATGGTAAAGGTGCCAGGAGCTGGACACTTACCCTTTTCCCTTTTATTCACAGAAAGAAAATATTCTATAGCTATATTCTCTATCCCCAATCCTAATTTTCAGCTTTTAAATCCAATAGGAAATGTCAAGAGATTATGGGTACTAAAAAGTTACTGAGTATTGTTCTATGTTGGGAGATGTTTCTGTCAAGGCAGTAACTTCCTGGAGTGCTACAGAGAGTACATTCATGAAAACCTCTAGGTGTCAGGGACAAATTGTGAGTAACTACAGGTTAGCTTTTGCTTCTTGGGGAAAAAAAATATCTCCTGACCCTAATATTAGGACATGTTCTAGCCTGTTGGGGCCTTGTGGAAGCACTTGTCCCAACTGTTTACAGAGAAAGTGTCATGTCAGCTGGCTCCAAGTAACTAATGGTGCAAGTATTTGACCTGGGATAGGACAACGTAGATATTCCTTACTGAACCACAGCAGTCTTCCCACTAATGTACGCACAGGACCAAATAAGATGAGGTACAGACCCCCTTTTAAGGCAGGTGAATGCTTTATATGAAACCACAGTAGGAAAGAAATGTTTGATGATCTACCCCCTTTTCTGATCTGTTGGTCTTCCTCAAGTGTTGCTTTGTTTGGAATTATCGGCTGACTAAAAACAATGTATTTCACCTTAGGTGGCCCAGTCCATAGACAAAAGTTTCTTTTTTTTTTTTTTTTAAAGATTTTATTTATTTATTTGACAGAGACAGCCAGCGAGAGAGGGAACACAAGCAGGGGGAGTGGGAGAAGAAGAAGCAGGCTCATAGCGGAGGAGCCTGATATGGGGCTCGATCCCACAACGCCAGGATCACGCACTGAGCCAAAGGCAGACGCTTAACCGCTGTGCCACCCAGGCGCCCCACATAGACAAAAGTTTCTAAGAATGAATGTACAACTGGCATTTCTGATATCTAGCAGGCTTTCCCCCCAAATCCCTTCCTGTTGCATTGTCTTCTTTACAGGTGATGCATTTACAGTATATTCAATTTCCCAACTTGGTGCTATATGGATTGTGGATGGAGATGTACAAAGCCAATAGTTATCCAAGATTTGGTTACAATTAGATCATTGGACAAAGTAATCACAGGACAATATATAATAAGCAGTAGTAACCACAGCTGCATGTTCAAGACCATGGGGCATAAATGTACATGCCCAACCATTAGATTGTGTACATTAATTATATATGTTGAGTCCCATTTTAGAAAAATTGAAAAATGATATATTCCCTTATTGAGACTGTCTGTGTTGCTTCCTAGGGGAGGAGGGGCCAGAACAAATGCAATGACATCATACCTGTAGTGACCCTGACAAGTAATAGAGTATGTCCTGATGTCAAGAAGAGAACACTAGTGAAACTCTCCAGTCAGCATTCAGGCTGCTTTGGCAGTGGGCAAAATTTGATGACATTCAAGCTCTCCCTTGGGAGCCACACCACAGGTGCCCCTAGAATTTGAGATGTATGTGGTCTATTACAGGGGTCATTTATGGAAAAGGTGGTCATGACAGCTGCCGTGATGCTAAATGTAAACCCACTAACAACTGTATAAGCTGTGTGTTTACTATGGCCATCTGTTGTTACTATCTATCCTAGTGAGTAGTACTGGAACAGCGAGATAGTTGTGGTTATTCTTTAAGCGATGTTTGATAGAGAGCCACTTGAGAAACTAGACAATTCACCACATCATTTCCTAAGTTTTCGTCTTAGGAGTGGTTATCTGGGAGGGGGAGTAAAGATGGAGGAGGAGTAGGGGTCCCCTTTTTCAGCTGGTCCCCTGAGTTGAGCTGGATAGGTACCAGACCATCCTGAAAACCCATGGAATCAGCCTGAGACGCAGGAAGTTACATCTGGATCTCTACAAATGNAAAGATGGAGGAGGAGTAGGGGTCCCCTTTTTCAGCTGGTCCCCTGAGTTGAGCTGGATAGGTACCAGACCATCCTGAAAACCCATGGAATCAGCCTGAGACGCAGGAAGTTACATCTGGATCTCTACAAATGAACATCTCCAGTGCTGAGATTTGAGGTACGAAGCGGGGAGCTGTGAATCCATGCACAGATATTGGAAGATAAACAGAAGGGGGAGGGAGCCGCTGTGCTCGGGTGTGGGGTAGCAGTAGCCACCTGCATTGGGGAGCAGCTGGACTCGCGGACCAGCACCCGCGAGAGAGCAGACTGAGGCCGTGAGCCTGGGAACGTGCATGCGACCAGACTGAACACCAGAGCTCTGGTGCACTCACTCGAACTGATACCAGGAGCTTGGGAGCGCCCTCATGACCTGAGTGAAAACCGGCGCTCCGGAGTGCACATGAAACACACTGAAACAGAGAGCTTGGGAGCGCGTGCAGAAACCGGGGACGGCTGGCAGTGTTAGAAACACAGACGACAGAGACATGCTGACCAAGGAAATGAGGGCTGGGACACCGGATGTGGGGTGCACAAACCAGGATGCTGCAGGGTTTTTAGCAGCAACAACAGAAAGAGTTAAAGAGTCCAAGAGAGCTCAGTGGAGAGCTGACTGAGATCTCTCTGTTCTGAGACAGAGGCTAGGATTTGGCCACTGCTGTTCTGACTCAGAAGACCCACAGAAAACCACCAGGGAAAGCCGCCAGAGAACAAAAGCCCAGAAATACCAGCTCACATTGTGCCCATCCCCATCCCCCCTCCCAGGGGACACAGATGCTCTACCATAACAGGGTTGCCTGAGTATCAGCGTGGTTGGCCCCTCCTCCAGAAGGCAGGCTGAAAAATCAGGAGCCCACATCCCTAAGGTCCCTATAAAACAAGTGCACACTGCCTGGGTCCTGGTCAATAATTTGGGCTGTGGACAACCCCACAACCTCTCCTCATCAGAATGCCGAGAAGGAGAAACCCCCCCCCAGCAAAGAAAAGACAATGAGTCTATGGCCTCTGCCACAGAACTAATGGATATGGATATAACCAAATTATCAGAAATGGAATTCAGAATAACAAAGGTCAAGATGATGTGTAGACTTGACAAAAGTATTAATGAAAATGTTAATGAGAATATAGAATCTCTAAGGGTGGAAATGAGAGCGAATCTGGCAGAAATTAAAAATTCTATGGATCAAATGCAGTCAAAACTAGAGGCTCTGACGGCCAGGGTGAATGAGGCAGAAGAACGTATTGGCGAATTGGAGGATGCATTAGTAGAAGAGAAAGCTAAAATAGAAACTTGGCTCAAAAAAATCCAATCACAAGAATGTAGTTTACAGGAGATTACTGACTCAATGAAACGTTCCAATGTCAGCATCATCGGCATCCCTGAGGGAGTGGGAAAGAGAGAGGTCTAGAAGAGATATTTGAACAAATTGTAGCTAAAAACTTCCCTACAATCAATGCTCAGAAATCAGTTGCGTTTTTATACATGAACAATGAGAAAGAAGAAAGAGAAATTAGGGAAACCATTCCATTTACAATAGCACCAAAAATCATACGTTATCTCGAAATTAAATTAACCGATACGTAAGGGATCTATATTCTAGAAACTATAAATCACTCTTGAGAGACATTGAGGAAAACACAAAAGATGGAAAAATATTCCATGCTCATGGATCGGAAGAATTAACATAGTTAAAATGTCCATGCTACCCAGAGCAATCTACACTTTCAATGCTATCCCGATCAAAATACTGATGACATTTTTCAAAGAGCTGGAACAAATAGTCCTTAAATTTGTATGGAACCAGAAAAGGCCCTGAATCGCCAAGGAATTGTTGAAAAGGAAAAACCAAGCTGAGGGCATCACAATGCCGGATTTCGAGCTGTACTACAAAGCTGTGATCACAAAGACAGCATGGTACTGGCACAAAAACAGACACATAGACCAATGGAACAAAATAGAGAACGCAGAAATGGACCCTTGGCTCTTTGGACAACTAATCTTTGATAAAGCAGGAAAAAACATGCAGTGGAAAAAAGACAGTCTCTTCAATAAATGGTGCTGGGAAAATTGGACAGCTACGTGCAAAAGAAAGAAACTTGACCGCTCTCTCACACCATGCACAAAGGTAAACTCCAAATGGATGAAAGACCTCGATGTGAGACAGGAATCCATCAAAATCCTAGAGGAGAGCATAGGCAGCAACCTCTTTGACATCGGCCACAGCAACTTTTTTCATGACACATCTCCAAAGTCAAGAGAGACAAAAGAAAAAATGAACTTGTGGGACTTCATCAAGATAAAAACCTTCAAAGCCAAGGTAACAGTCAAAAAAACTAAGAGGCAGCCCAGGGAATGGGAGAATATATTTGCAATGACTACAGATAAAAGACTGGTATCCAAGATCTACAAAGAACTTCTCAAACTCAATACACAAGAAACAAATAAATCAAAAACTGGGCAGAAGATATGAACAGACACTTTTCTAACGAAGACATACAAATGGCTACCAGACACATGAAAAAATGTTCAAAATCATTATCCATCAGGGAAATTGAAATCAAAACCACATTGAGATACCAGCTTATGCCAGTTAGAATGGCAAAATTGACCAGGCAGGAACAATTGTTGGAGAGGATGTGGAGAAAGGGGATCCCTCTTACGTTGTTGGTGGGAATGCAAGTTGGTACAGCCACTCTGGAAAACAGTGTGGAGGTCCCTTAAAAAGTTAAAAATTGAGCTATAGTATGACCCAGCCATTGCACTACTGGGTGTTTACCCCAAAGATACAGACGTAGTGAAGAGAAGGGCCATATGCACCCCAATGTTCATAGCAGCATTGTCCACAGTAGCTAAGTCGTGGAAGGAGCCGAGATGCCCTTCAACAGATGACTGGAATAAGAAGATGTGGTCACAATATAAGATGGAATATTACTCAGCCATCAAAAAGAACGATAGCTCAACATTTGCTGCAACATGGATGGCACTGGAGGAGATAATGCTAAGCGAAATAAGTCAAGCAGAGAAAGACAATTATCATATGGTTTCACTCATTTATGGAACATAAGAAGTAGGAAGATCAGTAGGAGAAGAAAGGTAAGAAGAAAGGGGGGTTAAACAGAAGGGGGAATGAACCATGAAAGCCTATGGACTCTGGGAAACAAACTGAGGGCTTCAAAGGGTGTGGGGGGGAAAATGGAATAGGCTGGTGATGGCTATTAAGGAGGGTACATATTACATGTTGCGCTGGGTGTTATACGCAAGTAATGAATCGTGGAACTTTACATCAAAAACTAGGGATGTACTGTATGGTGACTAACATAATAAAAAATTTATTATAAAAATAAATTTAAGAGTAAATTTATGTATTTATCAAAACAGCACAGACACCTGATTTGCCTCCAAAGGAACAGTGACTTAGTTGGTAACGCCCCAACAGAGCATAGGCAAGAGCAGATAGTAGACTCCTATAGCCCTGATTCTAAATGAATCAATTAAAACAGCAAGGTTGTCTCCATTTATATTCCATCATTGGGCCATTTTTCTTTGTTGTCCAACTGATCTGTGGACACATTAGTTCAAGCCTCTTGCTATGAAATCTATTCAAGCTAGGTATGCAAGGAGAATGCATGTATCTGCTGATTAAGTTTCATAGGATGTTAAAGTGGTTTCAACAGATGGTTACTACCAGTGTGGATCAAAGAATCTGACAAATAATATTGGATAGAAGTAGAGAAAAGTGGTCTAAGTATGTATGTTTTCCCTTTGTGACTTCAGGTTTGAATTAGAACGGAAAACAAACTGCCCTTGGACACGTCATTGAGGTTTACTTAAAATGGCCATGGAAGATTCTTCCTTGGTGAGAAGTTAAAAGAGTCCTTATGTACTTAAACCAATACTAAATATTGAAGTCAGCAACCCAAGAGAAGTGTACTTTTAGATTCATGCAAACATTTCACATACTAGATATACTCATAAATCTTATTCATATGGAAACAATATAAAGCTTTTGGGAAAATCCACAAATTTTTCTTCCTTTTGGTCTATTTACAATTAAAACAATTACTCTATAGATATATATATGTTTTTATCATCCGATCATCAGGTGAGAAGTTCATTCTACCAAGGTACATTCTAATGTGAACATAAGAAGGAACTTTTACATGTTAAAAAAAAGGAAACATGTTTTTTTACATGTTAAAAAAAGAAACATGTTAAAAAGAAACTTGCACATAAGAAGGAAGTCTGGTTGGAGTCCTGGGAGCAAGCATGGTGACTGCATTGTCACTGGGAGGAGCTTTGTTAGCTAAGACTACTATAATTCTAATTGTATGAGGTGACTCGTAGAAGAATATACCAATTGATAAACTGTGGTCACTGGTACTGGAGTAATCCAATGTCTAATAAGAAATGGTATTTTCCTGTCCTCAAGTATTTCATTCACACAACATGAGGCTTCAACCCTAGGATGACTTTCCACCTGTCATCGGTTGTATTAGTTGGAGCTGGTAATCTGTGAAAACTTATTTTATAATTTTTAAAAATTTTTAATTTTAATTCAATTTAATTAACATACTGTAATATTAGTTTCAGCGGTAGAATTTAGTGATTTATCAGTTGCATACAACACTCATTGTTCATTACTTCAGTGCCCTCCTTAATGCCCATCACCCAATTATCCCATCCCCCTACTCACCTCCCCTCCAGAAACCCTCAGGTTGTTTCCTATAGTTAAGAGTCTTATGGTTTTCCTTCCTTTTTGTTTTTATCTTATTTTCTTTTTCCTTCCCTTCCCCTATGTTCATCTGTTTTGTTTCTTAAATTCCACATGTGAGTGAAACCATATGATATTTGTCTCTCTAATTGACTTATTTCACTTAGCATAATACCCTCTAGTTCCATCCACATCGTTGCAAATGAATTGCTTTCATTCCTTTTGATGGCTAAGTAATATTCCATTGTGTGTATACACACACACACACACACACTCGCACACATGCACACACACATCACATCTTCTTTATCCATTCATCTGTCCATAGACATCTGGGCTCACATATTTTGGCTATTGTGTACATTGCTGCTATCAAACATCAAGGTGCAGGAGGCCCTTCCAATCACTATGTTTGTAACCTTTGGATAAAAACCTAGTAGTGCAATTCCTGTGCAGGAGGGTAGTTCTATTTTTAACCTAAACCTTATTTTAAATATAAAAATAACCCATATGTTCTGAACTCAGATTGGCTGAATCCATATTCTCAAGCATTGAAAAAATCAGTAATTGAAACTGCTTTCTCAGGTGGTGGTCCAAGTCAAGTTGAGAATAGATTATTTGTCCTGTTTTTTTAGTTTATTTTTTATTATGTTATGTTAGTCACCATACAGTACATCCTTAGTTTTTGATGTAGTGTTCCATGATTCATTGTTTGCATATAACACTCAGTGCTCCATGCAATAGGTGCCCCCCTTAATACCCTTCACTGGGCTAGCCTACTCTCCCACCCCCCTCTCCTCTTAAGCCCTCAGTTTGTTGTCCAGAGGCCACAGTCTCTCTTGGTTCATAACCGCTTGTTTACCCTCCCCTGCATTCTCCCCTTCCTTCTCCTACCAATCGCCCTGCCATTTCTTATGTTCCATAAATGAGTGAAACCATATGATAATTGTCCTTCTCTCCATCCCTTATTTCACTTAGCATAATCTCCTCCAGTCCCATATTGCTGCAAATGCTGGGTAATCATTTTTCCTGATGGCTGAGTAATAGTCCATTGTATATATGGACCACATCTTTATCCATTCATCTGTTGAAGGGCATCTTGGCTCCTTCCATAGTTTGCCTATTGTGGACAATGCTGCTATGAGCATTGGGGTGCATGTGGTCCTTCTTTTCACTACATCTATATCTTTGGGGTAAATACCTTGGAGTGCAATTGCTGGGTCATAGGGTAGCTCTACTGTTAGCTTTTTGAGGGAACTCCACACTGTTTTCCAAAGTGGCTGTACCCAACTTGCATTCCCACCAACAGTGTAAGAGGGTTCCCCTTTCTCCACATCCTCTCCAACAATTGTTGTTTCTTGCCTTGTCAATTTTTGCCATGCTAACTGGTGTAAGCTGGTATCTCAATGTGGTTTTGATTTGAATATCCCTGATGGCTAATGATATTGAACATTTTTTCATGCATCTGTTAGTCATGTATTCTTTGGAGAAGTGTCTGTTCATATCTTCTGCCCATTTCTTGATTTGATTATTTGTTTCTTCGGTATTGATTTGAGAAGTTCTTTGTAGATCTTGGATACCAGCCTTTTATCTGTAGTTTCATTTGCAAATATCTTCTCCCATTCCATGGATTGCCTCTTTGTTTTGAGGACTGTTGTCCTTTGCTGTGCAGAACGTTTTTATCTTGATGAAGTCCCAAAAGATCATTTTTTCTTTTGTTTCCCTTGCTTTTGGAGATGTGTCGTGAAAGAAGTTGCTGTGGCTGATGTCAAAGAGGTTACAGCCTATGATCTCCTCTATGATTTTGATGGATTATTATCTCACATCGATGTCTTTCATCCAGTTGGAATTTATCTTTGTGTATGGTGTGAGAGAGAGGTCAAGTTTCATTCTTCTGTATATAGCTGTCCAATTTTCCTAGCACCATTTATTGAAGAGAGTTTCTTTTTTCCACTGGATATATTTTCCTGCTTTGTCAAAGATTAGATGCCCATAGAGCCGAGGGTCCATATCCGGGTTCTGTATTCTGTTCCATTGGTCTATGTGTCTGTTTTTCTGCCAGTACCATGCTGCCTTGGTGATCACAGCTTTGCAGTATAGCTTGAAATCAGGCATTGTGATGCCCCCAGCTTTGTTTTTCTTTTTCAACATTTCCTTGGCGATTTGGGGTCTTTTCTGGTGCCACACAAATTTTAGGATTGTTTGTTCCAGCTCTTTGAAAAATCATTGGTATTTTGATCAGGATGGTGTTGAAAGTGTAGATTGTTCTGGGTAGCATAAATATTTTAACTATGTTTATTCTTCCAATCCATGGGCATGGAATGTTTTTCCATCTTTTTGTGTCTTCTTCAATGTCTTTCATCAGTGTTCTGTAGTTTCTAGAGTATAGGTCCTTTACCTCTCTGGTTAGTTTATTCTGAGATATCTTATGGTTTTTGGTGCTATTGTAAATGGAATTGATTCCCTAATTGCGCTTTCTTCAGTCTCAGTGTATAGAAATGCAACTGATTTCTGTGCATTGATTTTGTAACCTGCCACATTACTGAATTATTGTATGAGTTCTAATAAATTGGGGGTGTTGTCTTTTAGTTTTTCCACTTAAAGTATCATGTCATCTGTGAAGAGAGAGTTTGACTTCTTCTTTCCCAATTTGAATACCTTTTATTCTTTTTTGTTGTCTGATTGCTGTTGCTAGGACTTCTAGTACTATGTTGAACATTAATGGGGAGATTGGACATCCTTGTCGTGTTCCTGATCTTAAGGGAAAGGCTTTCTGCTTATCCCCATTGAGAATGATATTCGCTGTAGGCGTCTCATAGACTTTTTTTTGAAATTGAGGAATGCACTCTCTATCCCTACACTCTGAAGGGTTTTAATCAGGAAAGGATGCTGTGTTTTGTCAAATGCTTTTTCTGCATCAATTGAAAGGATCATATGGTTCTTGTCTCTTCTCTTATTTTTTTAATGTTATTTTTATTACATTATGTTAGTCACCATACAGTACATCACTGGTTTCTGATGTAAAGTTCGATGATTCATTAGTTGCGTATAACAGCCAGTGCACCATGCAATAGGTGCCCGCCTTAATACCCATCACCAGCCTATCCCATTCCCCCACCCCCTCCCTCTGAAGCCCTCAGTTTGTTTCTGAGTCCATAGTCTCTCATGCTTCATTCCCCCTTCTGATTACCCCCCCTTTCTTTATCTGTTTCTTCCCCTAGCGATCTTCCTATTCTTTTGTTCCACAGATGAGAGAAATCATACGATAATTGTCTTTCTCTGCTTGACTTATTTCACTTAGCATTATCTCCTCCAGTGCCGCCAATGTTGCAGCAAATGTTGAGAACTCGTTCTTTCTGATAGCTGAGTGATATTCCATTTTATATATGGACCACAACTTCTTTTTTTATTTTATTTTATTTTATTTTTTTATTTTTTTAAATGATTTTTTTTATTATTTTATGTTAGTCACCATACGGTACATCCCTGGATTCCAATGCAAAGTTCGATGCTTCATTAGTTGTGTATAACACCGAGTGCACCATGCAATACGTGCCCTCCTTACTACCCCTCACCAGTCTATCCCATTCCCCCACCCCCTTCCCCTTTGAAGTCTTCAGTTTGTTTCTCATAGTCCATAGTCTCTCATGTTTCATTCCCCCTTCTGATTACCTCCCCTTTCTTTATCCCTTTGTTCCCCTACCGATCATCCTAGTTCTTATGTTCCATAGATGAGAGAAATCATATGATAATTGTCTTTCTCTGCTTGACTTATTCACTTAGCATTATCTCCACCAGTGCCGTCCATGTTGCAGGAAATGTTGAGAACTCGTTGTTTCTGATAGCTGAGTGATATTCCATTTTATATATGGACCACAACTTCTTAATCGAGTCACCTGTTGAAGGGCATCTCGGTTCCTTCCACGATTTAGCTATTGTGGACAATGCTGCTGTGAACATTGGGGTGAATATGGCCCTTCTCTTCACTACGTCTGTATCTTTGGGGTAAATACCCAGAAGTACAATAGCTGGGTCATAGGGTAGCTCAATTTTTAACTCTTGAAGGGACCTCCACACTGTTTTCCAGAGTGGCTGTACCAACTTGCATTCCCACCAACAATGTAGGAGGGATCCCCTTTCTCCGCATCCTCTCCAGCAATTGTTGTTTCTTGCCTTGTCCATTTTTGCCATTCTCACTGGCGTAAGGTGGTATCTTAGTGTGGTTTTGATTTGAATTTCCCTGATGGCTAATGATTTTGAACATTTTTTCATGTGCCTGTTAGTCATTTGTATGTCATCATTGGAAAAGTGTCTGTTCATATCTTCTGCCATTTTATGATTTGTTTATTTGTTTCTCACGTATTGAGTTTGAGAAGTTCTTTGTGGATCTTGGATACCAGTCTTTTATCTGTAGCATCATTTGCAAATATATTCTCCCATTCCGTGGGCTGCCTCTTAGTTTTTTTGACTGTTACCTTGGCTTTGAAGAAGATTTTTATCTTGATGAAGTCCCACAAGTTCATTTTATCTTTTGTTTCTTTTGCCTTTGGAGATGTGTCATGAAAAAGGTTGCTGTGGCCGATGTTGTAGAGGTTGCTGCCTATGTTCTCCTCTAGAATTTGGATGTTTTCCTGTCTCACATCGAGGTGTTTCATCCATTTGGAGTTTATCTTTGTGTCTGGTGTGAGAGAGTGGTCAAGTTTCATTCTTTTGCATGTAGCTGTCCAATTTTCCCAGCACTATTTATTGACGAGACTGTCTTTTTTCAACCAGATATTTTTTCCTGCTTTATCAAAGAGTAGTTGCCCAAAGAGCCGAGGGCCCATTTCTGGGTTCTCTATTCTGTTCTATTGGTCTATGTGTCGGTTTTTCTGCCAGTACCATGCTGCCTTGGTGATCACAGCTTTGTAGTACACCATGAAATCTGGCATTGTGATGCCCCCAGCTTGGTATTTCCTTTTCAACAGTTCCTTGGAGATTCGGGGCCTTTTCTGGTTCCATACAAATTTAAGGACTATTTGTTCCAGCTCTTTGAAAAATGTCATCGGTATTTTGATCGGGATAGCATTGGAAGTGTAGATTGCTCTGGGTAGCATGGACATTTTAACTATGTTAATTCTTCCGATCCATGAGCATGGAATATTTTCCCATCTTTTTGTGTCTTCCTCAATGTCTTTCAAGAGTGATTTATAGTTTCTAGAATATAGATCCTTTACGTCTCTTGTTAAGTTAATTCCAAGGTAACGTATGGTTTTTGGTGCTATTGTAAATGGGTTGGATTCCCTAATTTCTCTTTCTTCAGTCTCATTATTCGTGTATAGAAATGCAACTGATTTTTGAGCATTGATTTTGTATCCTGCCACATTACTGAATTGCTCTATGACTTCTAATAGTTTGGGAGTGGATTCTTTTGGGTTTTCCATATACAGTATCATGTCATCTGAGAAGAGAGACAGTTTGACTTCTTCTTTTCCGATTTGGATGCCTTTTATCCCCTTTTGTTGTCTGATTGCTGATGCAAGGACTTCTAGTACTATGTTGAATAATAATGGTGAGAGTGGGCATCCTTGTCATGTTCCTGATCTTAAGGGAAAGGCTTCCAACTTTTCCCCATTGAGAGTGATATTTGCTGTAGGCTTTTCATAGATGGTTTTTATGAGATTAATGAATGTACCCTCTATTCCTACACTCTGAATTGTTTTAATCAGGAAAGGATGCTGTATTTTGTCAAATGATTTTTATGCATCCTTTGAGAGGATCATGATTTTTGAATTTTTCTTTCTGGATGAAATCTATGGTATTGATTGATATGCTAATGTTGACCCCCCTTGCATACCAGGGAAGAATCCCACTTGGTCATGATGGATAATCCTTTTAATGTACTGTTGGATTCTTTTAGCCAGGATCTTGCTGAGGATTATGGCGTCCATATTCATTAGGGAAATCGGTCTGTAATTCTTTTTAATGGGTTTTTGCCTTGTTTGGGGATCAAGGTAATATCGGCCTCATAGACTGAGTTTGGTAACTTTCCTTCTGTTTCTATTTTTTGAAATAGCTGTAGGAGAATACGTATTATTTCTTCTTTGAATGTTTGGTAGAATTCCCTGGGAAACTATCTGGTCTTGGCGTTTTGTTTTTTGGAGGGTTTTTAATCACTGTTTCAATCTCTTCATAATTACTTGGCCTGTTTAAAAGATCAATTTCTTCCTGTTTCAGTCTTTGTAGTTTATAGGTTTCCACGAAGTCCTCCGTCTCTTCCAGATTTCTCAATTTATTGGCATAAAGCTGTTGATAAAAGTTTTAATAATCCTTCCAATTTCATTGGTTTCTTTGTGACCTCTCCCTTTTCATTCATAATTTTATTAATTAGGGTCCTTTCTCTACTCTTTTGATAAGTCTTGCCAGTGGTTTTTCAATTTTATTTATTTATTCAAAGAACCAGCTTCCAGTTCTGTTGATCTGCTCTACTGTGCTCCTGGTTTCTAATTCATTGATCTCTGCTCTAATCTTGATCAACTGCTTTCCTGTGCATGGATTAGGCCTGTTCCTCTGTTGCTGTTCCAGCTTCTTGAGGTGAGAATATGAAAACTGCATTTTAGATTTTTCTAT
Source organism: Ailuropoda melanoleuca (assembly GCF_002007445.2). NCBI lineage: Eukaryota > Metazoa > Chordata > Mammalia > Carnivora > Ursidae > Ailuropoda > Ailuropoda melanoleuca. The sequence goes on from NC_048223.1 coordinate 43,285,638, forward strand.
TCTTTTGAGTGGGGCTTGGATGGCTATGTATTTTCCCCTTAGGACTGCCTTTGCAGTATCCCATAGGTTTCGGGCCGTTGTGTTTTCATTCTCGTCGGTCTCCATAAATTGTTTAAATTGATTTTGATTTCCTGGTTTATCAAATCATTCTTGAGCAGGATGGTTCTTAGTCTCCATGTGTTTGAGTTTCTTCCAAATTTTTCCTTGTGGTTGAGTTCCAATTTCAAAACATTGTGGTCTGAGAATATGCAGGGAATAATTTCAGTCTTTTGGTATTGGTTGAGGCCTGTTTTGTGACCCAGAACATGGTCTATTCTTGAGAATGTTCCGTGGGCATTAGAATAGAATGAGTATTCTTTTGTTCTGGGGTGCAGTGTTCTATATATATCTATGAGGTCTAACTCATCGAGTATGGTATTTAAAGCTCTTGTTTTTTTGTCTATTTTCTGCTTAGGTGTTCTGTCTATTTCTGATAGTGGGGTGTTGAGGTTCCCTACTATTACTGTGTTTTTATCTATATGTCTCTTTATTTTGGTTAAGAGTTGGTTTGTGTATCTTGCTGCTCCCCTTTTGAGGTCATATATATTTGTAATTGTCATATCCACTTGTTGGATACATCTTTTAAGAATAATAGAGTGCCCTTCTATATCTCTAACTATAGTCTTTAGTTTAAAATCCAATCTGTCTGATATGAGAATTGCTACCCCAGCTTTCTTTTGAGGTCCGTTGACATGAAAGATTGTTTCCCATCCCTTTACTTTAAGTCTGGATGTATCTTTAGGTACAAAATGAGTCTCTTGTGTACAGCAAATGGATGGTCATGTCTTTTTATCCTATCTGCAACCCTGTGGCATTTTATGGTAGCATTTAGGCCATTTACATTGAGACTGATTAGTGAGAGATATGATTATAATGATGCCATGTTGCCTGTAAAGACTTTGTTTCTATAGACTGTGGCTTTCTATTCTGTATTACTCTTGGGGCCTTTTTACTTTTATAGAATCCCCCTTAATATCTCCTGTAGGACTGGTTTCATGGTTACGAAATTGGTCAATGACTGGCGATTCTGGAAGGTCTTTATCTCTCCATCAATTCTGAATGACAGCTTTGCTGGATAAAGGATCCCTGGCTGCATGTTTTTCTCTGAAAGAGCTTTAGAAATGCCCCCCCAGCCCTTTCTCTCATTCCAGGTCTTTGTAGACAGGTCTGTCATAATTTTGGTACCTTTGCCTTAGTACGTGACAAATTTCTTTGCCCTGGCCGTTTTCAATACTGTATCGTTGGATCTAATATTTTCGAATTGCACTATGACGTGACATGGCATAGGTTTGTCGTGGTTGAACTTGGGAGGGGTCCTCTCTGCCTCTTGGACACAAATGTTTGTTTCCCTCGCTAGATTAGGGAAGTTTTCAGCTACAATTTGTTCAACTATCTCTTCTCAACCTCTGTTTTCTCTACTCCCTTGGGGATGGCAATGGTTCTGACATTGGAACTTTTCATTGAGTCAGTAATCTCCCGTAACCTACATTCTTGAGATTGGATTTTTTTGAGGCAAGTTTCTATTTTAGCTTTCTCTTCTACTAAACCATCCTCCAATTCGCCGATATGTTCTTCTCCCTTATTCACCCTGGCCATCAGAGCCTCTAGTTTTGACTGCATTTGATTCATAGAATTTTTAATTTCTGCCAGATTCGCTCTCATTTCCGCCCTTAAAGACTCTATNGAGATTGGATTTTTTTGAGGCAAGTTTCTATTTTAGCTTTCTCTTCTACTAAACCATCCTCCAATTCGCCGATATGTTCTTCTCCCTTATTCACCCTGGCCATCAGAGCCTCTAGTTTTGACTGCATTTGATTCATAGAATTTTTAATTTCTGCCAGAT
>NC_048223.1:43287619-43290283 GCF_002007445.2 Ailuropoda melanoleuca
TAGACTCTTCTCCTTTCTATATACTGTAGCTTCTGAAAGTTTAACGTTTCCCAACTCCATTTTTTTATTATGTTAGTCACCATACAGTACATCCCTGGTTTCTGATATAAAGTTCCATGATTCATTATCTGTGTATAACACCGACTGCACCATGCAATACGTGCCCTCCTTACCACCCATCACCAGTCTATCCCATTCCCCCACCCCCTCCCCTCTGAAGCCCTCAGTTTGTTTCTCANGTTTGTTTCTCAGAGTCCATAGTCTCTCACGCTTCATTCCCCCTTCTGATTACCCCCCCTTTCTTTATCCCAACTCCACTTTTTAACCCCTCCCCCTATGTACTCTCCAGTTTGCTCGTCTCTCTCCACAAGTAAGGTGAAGAGAAGATGAAATGGATCTCTAGTCAGATCCTCATCTGGCTTGAGGGGAGCTGGTGAAACTGCTATTAATTCAGTTAAATAAATGTACTTATTGAGGACCTACACTGTGCTTTGTAGAGTGTTCTGAGGATACAATGGTGAATAAACTGGCATAGGTCTCTGCCCTCATAGTGTTAACTGTACATAATCATAGATCACCCTGTGTTGCTATGCAGTTACATACTTCTCCATCTTCACTTTCCGTGGTTTGTTACCCATGATCAAGCGCAGTCTGGAAGCAGATGATCCCCCTCCTGATGTACCATCAGGTCAAAAGTAGCTTAACTATACATCACAACGCCTACATCATTCACCTCACTTCATCTAATCACGTGGCCATTTTTCCATCTCCTATCATCACAAGAAGGGTGAGTATAGTACAATAAGAGAACTTGAGAGAGACACCACATTTATGTAACTTTTATTACAGTATATTGTTATCATTATTCTATTTTATTAGCTATTGTCGTTAATCTCTTACTGTGCCTAATTTATCATAGATATGTATGTACAGGAAAAAACATAGTATATATATGGTTCAGTACTGTCCAAGGTTTCAGGCATCCACTGGAGGTCTTGGAACATATCCTATGGATAAGAGGAAACTACTGTAATTATAACTGCAAAAAAGTAGCCACTTCCTCCTAGTAAGGGAATAGACTCTGGGATCCTAGGACAGGCACTGTACTCAAGAGGCTAATACAAACCACTCACCAGGAGGAGCTATGTGCAGCACATGGAGACCTCTGAAGGACAAGGCCAGGACACCTGATGGGCTGAGGAAGGGAAAGGCATGAAGCTGAAGAAATGCAGGTCCTGGTTTATCACAGGCAGTGAAACCTCCTCTCTTGTCAANATTATAACTGCAAAAAAGTAGCCACTTCCTCCTAGTAAGGGAATAGACTCTGGGATCCTAGGACAGGCACTGTACTCAAGAGGCTAATACAAACCACTCACCAGGAGGAGCTATGTGCAGCACATGGAGACCTCTGAAGGACAAGGCCAGGACACCTGATGGGCTGAGGAAGGGAAAGGCATGAAGCTGAAGAAATGCAGGTCCTGGTTTATCACAGGCAGTGAAACCACCTCTCTTGTCAAGGGTATCAATGTTTCAAAGTGAGGAATGACAAAACTTGGGACACACTAGCATTTTGCTATGCACAGGATTTTGACCACAGAGGTAAAAGAATTCAAATTCTGTTTTTCACAGACAAATAAATGTTTGACTTAGATCCAACCAACCAACAGTAACAAAATAAGAGGGAAGTCTAGTAAAAGAGAACATAGGTTAAAGATATAATGTATCCTTAAATAATCAATTTCAATGATTAAGAAAATATACAGAATTGAAATTAACAAAAGAATGAAATCAACCTTAAGAATCAATCTAAAGAATAAAACAGCAGTTTCAGGACTGCAACTCCAAGCTTTAAGACAACAATTCTGTATTTACTATGAGAAAGACAGATGCTTTCTTACACTTCTGTCATTGTCTCCTGAATGACTTAGCATAGGAAGTGCAGGATTGCGGAATTCCAAATATATGTAAACCCAGGAGGAGCATGTGTGTGTGTAGAGAAAGCATGCATGGGAGTGCATGCACCTGGATAATAACTATCCATATTCTGATACTCTGATAGCACTGCTGGTGAGCCGTTATCAACTGGAATGTGCCCTCTGCTGATAGGGCAGGTACATGAGGGCAGAGAATGGCTGTTAGATTTAGTAAGGTGAAGGTCACTGGTGACGTGGCAATAGTAGTTTCAGTGTAGTACTGTGATTGAGAGGCCAACTTGAGTGGATTCAATAGATGTGGAAAATCTGAGGATGCACAAGAGGAAAGAAATGCTGAAGATCTCCCCAAGTTGGGGTGGGGATAGAGGGAACAAATGAAAAGGCTAGCCACAGAAGGCAATAAAGATGGTCCATTTAAGGATAACAGGTAGTGTGGATGGATACAACTGATGATACCTGGGAAGATAGAGTGGGAACCTGTGATTCTTTTCTGGCTGCTTCTGTTTTATTCCCATCAACATAGCAATGCCCCATTCTGGGGGGGGCGGGGGAACAAAACAAAACAAAACTTTAAGCCAGAAGGCAAACCTCTCTTCTGAGGTCATGGAGTTGTAATGAACTTATACATGGGCGGTGGGTGGGAAAAGTCTGACAGAGATTCCTAAAGGTATGGCCAGGATCAATGCTGGGCAACAGCAATGGCACGATGATGCCATTATGCACAGTGCAG
>NC_048223.1:43290348-43301600 GCF_002007445.2 Ailuropoda melanoleuca
AGATTTTATTTATTTATTTGACAGAGATAGAGACAGCCAGCGAGAGAGGGAACACAAGCAGGGGGAGTGGGAGAGGAAGAAGCAGGCTCATAGCGGAAGAGCCCGATGTGGGGCTTGATCCCATAACGCCGGGATCACGCCCTGAGCCGAAGGCAGACGCTTAACCGCTGTGCCACCCAGGCGCCCCTAAAAGCAATATTTAGTTTCCACTTTATTTGATAGCACAATTACCAAAGTCTCACAATTACCAATCTTTTACTTAGACCTTGCATTCTGCAAATATGAAGACCTCCTCTAGCTACTAATGTTCAGTCTGTCAAGCTGACCAACTTTAAGTATTGTACCTGAGGCCCACCTATGAAGAGCCTGTACATCTATCTTAAAATACTACAGGACAACTGGTTCACAAATTTTAACTGCAACACCCTAAAGCCTGAGATAGGTAATTAGAAGGAATTAAAGTTGTCAGGATATAGGGTTTCTGGCCATCACCTCTCTTTAAGTAGTAAAGTTGGACAGGTCATGGAATGCCTTTAGACTACTTGTCAGAGGAACCTGTCAAGCACCCAACCTAATAAGAGGATTATACAGACTACTGTATCTCCTCTGAGTTCAGATTTGGATTGGTGACTGTTGATAAACTCTATATACACACCAGAGGGGAAAGACTGCTCCAATCCTCTAAGCTTTATTACCCACAAGCAGTTTTTCTTAAGATTTTATTTGAGAGAGAGCGAGCAAGAGTGCTCTCATGGGGGTAGGGGCAGGAGAAGCAGACTCCCGCTGAGCAGGTAGCCCAATGTAGGGGCTTGATCCTGGGACTCTGGGATCATGACCTGAGCCAAAGACAAACACTTAACCAGCTGAGCCACCCAGGTGCCCCGCCTCATAAGCAGTTTTATGCCTAATTTATTCTGACATCTCAGGCAACGAAAAAAGGTTAACTCCAATGAATGAATTCATAATTTTAGCTGATTGGTAATCTAAGTGACCAAAATTGTTAGGCTGGCCCTGCACATCAACAGAGCAACCAGAGTCATGTTTTTGAGGAATAAATAAAATTATCTTTAAATTCCACAACATCAAAAAGAGATTAACGGTAAAATTCTGCTGCTAAACATACAGAAATTGTAGTCTGCCACTGCAAAAGAAAAAAACTAACATAAAGATTAAGACAACCGATCTAATTCTACTGAATGCCAGCAGCCCGACTGTTACTCATGTGCCTCAGGAGTGGGCAAATTTTATCTATAAAGTGCCAGATAGTAAATATCCTGGGCTGTGCAGGCCGTATGGTCTCACGTATAACTAACTACTCAACGTGGCTTTTAGGGCAAAAGCAGCAAGATGATATATAACTGAATGAGTGTGTTTGTGTCCCATAAAACTATATATGGGCACCTGAGTGGCTTAGCCGGTTAGCCTTCTGACTCGGTATCAGCTCAGGTCTTGATCTCAGGGTCAGAAGTTCAAGCCCCTGCTCTGGGTTCCACACTGGGTGTGGAGCCTACTTAAAAATATATATATACATTTATGGACACTAAAGTTTGCATTTCATATAATTCTCACATGTCGTGAACTCATCCTTCAATTTCAATCATTTTTTCCCCTTGTTTTAAAAAATTATTTAGGGGTACATTGGGTGGCTTAGTTGGGCATCTGCCTTTGGCTCAGGTCATGATCCCTGGGTCCTGGGATGGAGCCGGCTGTTTAGCATCATGTTGGCTCTCCGCTCGGCGGGGAGCCTGCTTCTCCCTCTCCCTCTGCCTGCGGCTTCCCCTGCTTGTGCTCCCTTTCTCTGTCAAACAAAATATTTTTTAAAAAGTTCTTTAAACTCAATTTAGTTAACATAAACTGTATTATTAGTTTCAGGGGTAGAATTTAGTGATTCATCAGTTACATATAACACCCAGTGCTCATTACAAGTGCCCTGCCTCGCGCACATCACCCAGTTATATCCCCTCCTCCACTTCCCCTCTGGCAACCCTCAGTTTGCTCCCTAGAGTGAAAAGGCTCTTATGGTTTCCTCCCTCTGTTTTTATCTTACTTTTCCTTCCTTTCCCCTATATTCATGTGTTTCGCTTCTTAAATTCCACGTATGAGTGAAATCATACGGCACTTGTCTTTCTCTGACTTATTTCGCTTAGCATAATACCCTCTAGTTCCATCCACGTCATTGCAAATGACAAGATTATTCTTTTGATGGCTAATACTCCATTGTAACATATATACCACATCTTCTTGATCCATTCATGGGTCAGTGGACATCTGGGATTTTCCATAGTTTGGCTATTGTGGACATTGCTGCTATAAACATTGGGGTGCAGATGCCCCTTCAAATCATCATGTTTGTATCCTTTGGATAAATATCTAGTAGTGCAATTGCTGGGTAATAGGGTAGCTCTATTTTCAACTTTTTGAGGAACCTCCACACTGTCTTCCAGAGTGGCTGCACCAGTTTGCATTCCCAACAGTGTAAAAGGGTTCCCCTTTCTCAGCATCCTTGCCAACATTTGTTGTTCCCTGACTTGTTAATTTGAGCCATTCTGACTGGTGTGAGGTGGTCTCTCATCATGGTGTTGATCTGTATTTCCCTGATGATTTCCTCCAATCATTTTAAAAATGTAAACCATTCATTGAACACAGATTCAACAAACTTCTGGTGGCAGATTTGATCTGCAGCTAGAAAATTTCTGGTCACTGATGACCACGCATCTAATTCCAGTAAAGTTACCCAACAGACACAATTTAGAAGCTTAGAAATTAATTTCAACATCTTTGTCACGCTAGGAGTAGAAAGCGGTTGTTATTGCCCTTCTGGAGATTAATAGACTGTTTAGGTCCCTCAGCCCCTTGCTACACCTGAAAACCATTTATGAGGTCTCCCCAAACCTGGAAATGCAAGTCTTCAGGAAAAGCAATCTAAGTGGACAAAACATCAGCAGACCCTACAGAGTACCCGGTCTTCCCAGGAACAGTCGCGACACAGGAGTCTTAAGGAATCTAGCGTACATCTTTCAAAAATGTACTGGTGAGGGCTCCAGTTCTAACACGGCTACCGTATCTAGTAGCGTAAATATTACACCTTTGCACCCCGCTGGCATTCCTGCTACCGACATGACTTCTTCCGTAACCGAAGACTCAAGACAGTAGACACATGCACTCACACCCCGACTTAGGGCAAGCAAACGACCAGCGAACTTTGGAGCCACGGGCAACTCCCCATGGGATAATCCACAGTCTAACCGGGAAAGCCACCTGATTGTCGGCCTCCTTGCCAGGCGCCAGATGGCGCAGAAAACCTCCCGGGGTACTTATGATATTCTCCTCACATCAGGACGGCAAGAGGAAAAAGATAAGCAGAAAGAGGCCACGAAGGAAAACAGCGCAGCTAATCGCCCTCCACATTCAAGCTGCTCAGATAACCACTCGCCCGCTAACAAAGGCGAGCCTCGATCGCACCCATTAGACCACGATCCAGGAGTCTCGCGGCATCCGGCTGTTCTCAAACGCTCCAACATTGATTGACACATCTCGCAGGAGTCCCGTGGGCAACACCGAATGGTCAGGTGACCTCACGGCTCCGCCCCCGTCTTCCTAGCCCGCGGGCCCCGCTTCACGCATGCGCCGGCGGCAGCGGCGGCGGCAGCAGCGAGTTGGCGCGGTAAGCGCTCGGCCGGCTGGATGGTGCTGAACCGGGTGCGGGCAGTTTTTTTTGATCTGGACAACACGCTCATCGACACGGCCGGGGCGAGTAGGAAAGGCATGTTGGAGGTAACGTCCCGACTCCCGCGGTCCTCCTCTGGGCAGGGTCAGCACGCCCAACCCGTGTCGCGCTCTTTCCTGTCCCCTTGGTGTCCTCCCAACCCCGACTTTCCCACTGAGGAGTCCATCGACAGCGCGCCTGGGGCTGGGTCATCCCGGAGGCACTGGCTTCTCGTCCTTTGAGACCCACCCCATGCAGGAAGGAGCAGGAAAGAAGGACGAGTGGGCAGGGGAATCTGGCTGGGAAGGCTGCCTTCCCTCACGCCGAGCGCCTTGGGTTACCTGCCTGGCTACGCCCAGGTTCTGGGAAGCTGGGTTCTAGAAGTTGTTTCCAGCGGCGTGGGACCCGGAAGGATGTTGTTAAAACTGCCACGGTGGCAGTTTCCCACAAACATATACGGTCACCTGGCTTTTTGCCAAGACAGGTTCGGACCAGCTAGGCGAGTGTGGCGGCGACGGGCTCTCTGCCGTTGGCCTCTCCACACTGCGTGGTCTTCGGCAGAACTTTGAGAGACCCAAGAAATTACACAACTATCAGTGGCGAGCCTGGACTTAATTGACTCCAGAAAATTTTCTCCGCAGAAATTGACCTCCATTCTTCCTGCTGTGGGTGTGAGCTGTAGATTTCTGAGGTGACATTCACAGTCCGTGCTTGCACAGAGCATTCCTTTCATGAGGCATTCATTATTCAGCATCCTCTCCTTTCCATGCCCACAAATGCTGAATCAGACCTCTTCGAGCCCCAAATCCACCCCTGCTTGCTTTCTTCTGCCTTCAGCTCTAGGGAGAGAACCAAGGATTATCAGATGCAGAAACCCACTTTCAAAAGCTAATCCTTCCCACCCTGGGAGTCCCAAAGCCTTCATGCCTCATTAGTTAGGTTTTGACTCTCTGGATTTTTTTTTTTTTAAGCCCGAAGTTGGGACTGGACCAGGGCAACCTCAAGACATGAGATCAAGACCTGAGCCCAGGTTGAGTCTGATGCTTACCTGACTGAGCCACCTAGGTGCCCCAGGTTTTGACTTCCTGCATCTTCATCCTCTTTCTTGGTGCATTCCACTCCTGCATATTCAGGTCTGTCCCATACTTCAAAAAATAAAAGAGAAGCCTCCCTTGAGCCCTTCTTCCTTCACTACATGATATCTATCTCTCCTGATGGCCTTTTTTTGTTGTTGTTGTTTCTAATTTAAATTCAAGTTAGTTAGCATGGAGTGTTATTGGTTTCAGGGAATCATCAGTTGCATATAACACCCAGTGCTCATTACATCAGGTGCCCTTCTTCATGCCCATCACCCATTACCCCATCACCCAACTGCCTTCCCTCCAGCAACCCTTAAGATTGTTCCCTAGAGTTAAGAGGCTCTTATGGTTTGCCTCCCTCTCTGTTTTTATCTTATTTTTCCTTCCCTTCCCCTGTATTCATCTGTTTTGTTTCTTAAATTCCACCTATGAGTGAAATGTGCTATTTGTCTTTCTCTGACTGACTTATTTCACTTAGCATAATACCCTCTAGTTCTAGCCATATTGTTGCAAGTGGCAAGATTTCATTCTTTTTGATGGCTAATATACTCCATTGTACATATATACCACATATCCTTGATCCACTCATCTGTTGATGGACATCTGGGCTCTTTCCATAGTTTGGCTATTATGGACGTTGTGGCTATAAACATTGGGGTGCAGATTCCCCTTCAAATCATTATGTTTGTATCCTTTGGATAAATATCTAGTAGTGGCAATTGCTGGGTCATAGGGTAGCTCTATTTTCAACTTTTTGAGGAACCTCTATACTGTCTTCCAGAGTGGCTGCACCAGTTTGCATTCCCAACAGTGTAAAAGGGTTCCCCTTTCTCAGCATCCTTACCAACACTTGTTGTTCCCTGACTTGTTAACTTGAGCCATTCTGACTGGTATGAGGTGGTATCTTATTGTGGTTTCAGTTTATATTTCCCTGATGCCAAGTGGTATGGAGCATTTTTTTATGTATCTGTTGGCCATTTTCTTTGGAGAAAAGTCTGTTCATGTCTTCTGCCCATTTCTTGACTGGATTATTATTGGGGGGGGGTGTTGAGTTTGATAAGTTCTTTATAGATCTTGGATACTAACCCTTTATCTGATAAGACATTTGCAAATATCTTCTCCCATTCTGTAGGTTTGCCTTTTAATTTTGTTGACGGTTTCCTTTGCTGTGCAAAAGCTTTTTATCTTGGAATGCCTGGGTGGCTCAATCGGTTAAACATCTGCCTTCGGTCATGGTCAGGTCATTGATCCCAGGGTCCTGGGATCCAGCCCTGCGTTGGGATCCCTGCCCAGTGGAGAGCCTGCTTCTCCTTCTCCCTCTGCTATTCCCCCTGCTTACGCTGTGTCTCTCTCTCTGTGTCAAAAAAATAAAGTCTTCAAAAAAAAAAAAAGCTTTTTCCTTGTCTGAGGAAAGCAACAGCACCCTAGAGACCAACTGGAAAGCAAGGGCTTTGGGTGAATGCACTGAACTCTGCCTCTAGACTTCTAGCCTCCTACCTCCTATCTAGGTCCTGGGCCTGAGCCATGGCTTCCAGCCCAGCCGTCCCTGCTGCAGACCGGCTGCCCCCACAGCCCATGTCCTTCTATCCTGCCCATTTCTCCTACCTAATGGGGTTTTGTATAATTCAAGAGTTTTTCCATAAACTGACCTTGTATTAGAGCCTTTAGGAAATTCTTGTTAGAAACCAAAGCTCTGAACAGTGTTTTTCCCTCGATTCCAACCCCAAAATTTATATACCTTAATAGTTTAATCAAATTTGTGGATTGCTTCTCTCCTTTCCCTATCTGACATTCTTAGTCCTAGGTTAGCTTTACATCTCAGGAATGGTAATGTACATCAGTCCAATAAAATATGAAATAACCATGCTGAAAAAACAAACAAAAGCTTATCTTGATGAAGTCCCAGTAGTTCATTTTTCTTTTGTTTCCCTTGCCTCTGGGGATGTGCCTAGCAAGAAGTCAAAGAGGCTGAGGTCAAAGAGGTTGCTGCCTGTGTTCTCCTCTAGGATTTTGATGGATTCCTGTCTCACATTTAGGTCTTTCATCCATTTTGAATTTATTTTTGTGTATGGTGTAAGAAAGTGGTCCAGTTTCATTCTTCTGCATGTGGCTGTCCAATTTTCCCAACACCATTTGTTGAAGAGAGTCTTTTTTCTATTGGATATTCTTTCCTGCTTTGTGGAAGATTAATTGACCATAGAGTCGAGGGTCCATTTCTGGATTCTCTGTTCTGTTCCATTGATCTGTGTGTCTGTTTTTGTGTTGACAGCAATGTTTTTCAAAAGAAATCTATACACATTATCTCCACGTCTCCACCTTTTATGTATTCATTAATCCCTTGACATATAGCTTCTCTTTGTGCTATTTAATGAAATAGACTTGCCAGGTCATTAGGCACTTCCCAAATTGCCAAAATCAATGGACATTTTAAGTCTGTATTAGTGACTTTGCTGAAGCATTCCATACTATTGACTGTCCCTTCTATTTGCATACCCTTGACTTTGACCTCATGAGCACCACCCTGTGCTGTATTGCCTCCAGTCTCTCTAGAGGCCTTGTGTGTTCCTGGCAGGTCAGGCCCAGTATATTGCAATTAAATCTTGGTTTAGGCCAAATCATGCTATAACCTAGAGTTCATGGGTTAAAATCAGGCATTTGAGTTTGAATCTCAACTCCCCCAGTACGTAGCTGAAAGTGCCTGAATAAGTTCCCTCACCACTCTAAATCTTAAATCCTTATTTAAAAATTTGAATGGTGATATTAGTCCTCAGTGTCCTTACCAAGTTTAATTGAATGCATGGGAAGTATATAGCATCCAAGTGTACACTTGATGAACTGTACCATCCACCTTGTCACCCATGCTGTCCCCTCCTGCATATCCCCTCCCCCTTATCTTAATTAAAGGTGGACTTGTCTGTCACCTAGACTATTGCTGTGGTGGTGTCTCCCAGCTTAATGTGTCCAGTTCATTCTCCACATTCCTGCCAGAGTGAAATTTCTGAAAAAAAGTCAGATTGTGTTTCTCCCTAATCTTTCCACCCTCCCTTATACCAACACTGTATTTTGTTCAAGGTATCTTATACTTATCAAAGGATATTACAATTAATTTTTGCAACTCAGATGCGTGCAACTTAATAGCTTCTTAAGAGGAAACAAACTGTCTTGGTCATATTCATTTGATACATGGTAAATATTTAATGAATAATGGATGGATGGATAAAAATCCAGGTCTTCAGACTTGGTTCTGTTGCCACCTCCTTTATAAAATCCTATTAAACGAGCGGAATTGAGTTGTGTGCTTTTGACTGTACAAGGATTGCTTTATCACATAAGATTACAGCACCATCTGGGGTGCCTGGGTGGCTCAGGTCATGATCTTGGGGTCCTGGGATTGAGCCCTGCATTGGGCTCCCTGTTCAGTGTCTCCTTCTGCACCTCCCTCTTTCATGCTCTCTCTCCCTTTCCCAAATAAATAAATTAAATCTTAAAAAAAAAAAAGAATATAACACCATCCATAAGTGCAGGCCCATTTAAAAGTAACATACCAGCTTTCGTAAATACTCTGATTTGTGAAAGGAGAGAGGAAAGGTCTAGTCATTGCCTTGTGCTTGGGAAGAAGGAGACATATACTGACTCTATATCTCCGTTTAATTTTTTTTTAATCTTCTGGAAAAGTTATTTATTTCTACGCTCTTCAGGCCGTTCTTTCAGGGTCACGACCCAAGAGGAAGCTGTCCACAGAAATTTGGGGTTTCTCAGTGAACAGAGCAGAAAAGATCTCTGCATTTGTGAGTCTACTTTCTAGTGGTGGTTGACGTGAACATAATACATCAAATGTATATTTATTTATAAGTATGTTTGGAAATGTGGAGAGGAGAATGAATTGCAGTTTTAAATAGGTTGGTCAGGTAGGTCACATAGAGAAAATGGTGTTTGAAGAAAGACTTGGACTAAAAATAACGCGAGGGCTGCTTGAATTTTTAGGCTGTATGTAGGCAGTTGTATTCTGTGAGCATGTATTTTTTTACAGATTTTATTATTTATTTATTTTAGAGAGAGTGAGTGCAAGCGTGGGGAGGGGCAGAGGGAGAGAGAGAATCCCAAGCCGACCCCACACTGAGCACAGAGCCTGACATGGGGCTCCATCCCAGGACTCCAAGGTCACAACCTGAGCTGAATCAAGAGTCAGACGCCCAACCAACTGAGCCACCCAGGTGCCCCTGTGAGCATGTATTTTTAACACAGTTTTATTTGGAATTCATCCACTTCATACCATATCATAGTGTTACAGTATTATATAGTTCCCACACTATCCCTCAAGGAGTGTTTAAATCACAATTAGCTAAAAACTAGTACTGATGATAGTAACTTTAATTCTGGGTCCAGAGAGCAGGTTAGAAGGATTTCCTGTGGGTTAAGATGAGACTTAAATACAGATTTGAAGAAGCTTGAGTTTATCTTATCTACAAATTAATCCTCCCCTCCCGGCTTCAGGGTCCTAGGGCCCTTTGCTTCAGGCCCCTAGGTACCTGGTGGGCTTAATTGTGCTCAGAATCCTTTTCAGGCCTGCCTTATCTCTTGCACAAAATATCATCACACCTGCAAGTTAGAGGTTGTTTTCCTCCACTCCCAATTCAATCAAAATTCCTGTTTTCTCAGTGCAGAGGTTAGGATTGTTTATACTAGTAATAATATGAACTAATTCAAGTTAGATGTTTTTTGTTTTTATTGAAGTATAGTTGATACACAATGTTAAATTAGTTTCAGGTGTACAACAATAATTCAATAGGTGTCGTTTCTGTTTTGATAATATGTAAATGGCTGATAAGCTTTTGCCCCAAATATGTTAATATTAAAATGCTACTTGGGGGCTCCTGGGTGGCTTAGTCGGTTAAGCGCGTCTGCCTTCAGCTTAGATCATGATCCCAGGGTCCTGGTATTGAGCCAGGCTCAGGCTCCCTGCTGAGTGGGGAGCTTGCTTCTCCTCCTCCCTCTGCTGCTTCCCCTGCTTGTGTGCTCGCTCACTCTCTCTGTCAAATAAATAAATAAAATCTTTTTTAAAAAATGCTATTTGTGATCCCAAATGAATCTGTAATTAGTTGTGTGAAAAAAATGGGAAAGTTAATTCAGAGAACATAATGGGAAGAAATTTCAAAACTTGAAAGTGGTATGCTATGCCTTTAGGACTCTGCCCTTTAAGGTGAGCTAATTCTGTTTTTTCAGAGCCCTAAGAACATGCAAAAGGAATTACCGATTGCAGTAACAGGAAATTGGATGTTTATTGGGAGCTCTCTGTTTGCTAGGAGCCAGCGCCTATTTCAGCTTAATAAGCACTGTGGATCTCTAGAGGCCTGGTTCTTTTATTGTGTAGCAACAGGTTTGCTACAACTTTAGCTGACCTTCCATCATTGCTCGAGAGTAATTCAGCTGACATTGTTAGAAAAGGTGGTGACATTAGCGTGGAGGCTGTAAAAGCTTGGTTTGTTCATTGAAATTTAACTTTGCCTTCCCCTCAAATTCTTCCTAATGGTGTATTTTTCTTAAAATGATAAGACTTTTCTTAACTACTGCATTTGTTTGAAGAGCACAAATAGCCTGAACAATATTTACTTTTGATGTGATTCTTATCTTTTAAGGAAGAAAAGTGTGTTTATTGATCTTTCCTCTTTTCAGTAGGTGAATTGAGTGTCTGGTATGAATAGCATACTGCTTGTTCCCTGTATAGTTTAGGGCAACACATTTTAACTCGTTTGACCTCTTTGCTCCAACAGCAGACAGTTTTTAGTCCCAGCTATGTGCATTGCACTCACCGTCCAAAGATCCAAAATTGTCTTGGCACTGTCAGCTTTCCTCAGATGTCCCTAAGATGGGACTTCCAATGCAGGTAGTCCGTTTGGGAGGTGATCCTTGCAAGCGCTGTAGAGGAGTGGTGGAATCATGCTAGGAAGGGAGGGAATCCAGTAAACGAGTAGGTTACTGGTGTGAGCAGTTGGGGAACTACAGGAGACAACATGCAGGGCATGCTTCAGCTGCTCCCAAGGGATAAGAAAGCTGGGGTAGTGATCTACAAATTTCTGCCCCTCATTGGTTGAGACACGCTTCCAGGGCAGTACTTCAGCCCCAGCNTGCAGCTTGTACGTGTGGGTGCTCCTGTGATCAAATAAAGCCCTTAGTTACTTACAGTATGAACCCCAATTGGCATTACAGTTTTACTTACAGTAATGAAGCCATTGGCATGTATGGGAACAGTGTGTGCCAAGGGGGCTTGGGTAACATCTTCAGCAGCCTGGGATTGAAGGCTCTTTACTAACCAGTTGCAAACAGGCTCTCCACCCTCATCTTTTAGGATCCTCCCTCACATGCCTTCCATTTCAGCTTGAAATCATCTTCTCACCTTCCCCAGTTCTCAAAATTCCAAGCTCTGTATCTTTGTTCTTGCTATTCCTTCTGTCTAGAATGATTTCATT
>NC_048223.1:43301701-43303546 GCF_002007445.2 Ailuropoda melanoleuca
TTTTATTTTATTTGACAGAGAGAGAGACAGCCAGCGAGAGAGGGAACATAAGCAGGGGGAGTGGGAGAGGCAGAAGCAGGCTCCCAGTGGAGCAGGGAGCCCGATGCGGGGCTCGATCCCAGGACTCTGGGATCATGAGCTGAGCCGAAGGCAGACGCTTAAGGACTGAGCCACTCAGGCGCCCCTCTGCCGAGTCTGTGGAATGACTTGCTTCTTACATTTTATTTCCACCGTTGTTTACATGACTGTCATAGAACTCAACCCAGCATTTATGATGGTTGCATACCTGCTTATTTTTCCCACCAGATAATGTCATGAGGGCAATGGACCCAGTCTCCACTGTATAATACAATAGTGTAAAGGCAAGCACGTGTGCTTTGGAAGTAGGCAAGTGTGAGTTTAAATCCCAGCTTGGGCAAATTACTTAACAGTTCTAAATTTCCATTTCCTCATCTCATAAAGGGGAGTCCCTTGCAGAGTGTGGACAAGGTCAGAAATAATATATGTGAGCATTAGGCACAGTGCTTGCCCCATTGGAGTCTCAATAAATGTTAAAAGAGGCCAAATGGAAAAGAACCTAATGTAATAAAAGCCAAGATAAAAAGTGGGGGGAACATGAGAGAGAGAGCATGTAATTCTGATGCAGGAGTCAGAACCAATGTAACAGAAGGTGACTCAGAGCTCCTTGAAATTTTTTCTCTAGAAAACTAGTTTTGGAAGAAGCACTGGGTCATTAAACTTCTGAAATCACGGAACATGCTTGATTCTATTAGAACTGAACACATGGGGTTTTTTTTATTTTTATTTTTTAAGATTTTATTTATTTGACAGAGATAGAGACAGCCAGCAGAGAGGGAGCACAAGCAGGGGGAGTCGGGAGAGGAAGAAGCAGGCTCCCAGTGGAGGAGCCTCATGTGGGACTCGATCCCGGAACGCTAGGATCACGCCCTGAGCCGAAGGCAGACGCTTAACGACTGAGCCACCCAGGCGCCCCTGAATACATGTTTTTAAAAGTGCAGAATTGGGTACCATTTTATATGGTGGTCAGTTTAGGCCTTCAAAACATAAAATGGATGTAGATAAGAAAGGTTGGATGAACCAGCATTATTTCTGGGAAGAGTCTATATAATGGTTGTGAGGAATTTAAATTGTTTTGGTAAATTTAAACCTAAGTTTTATTTCTATTTTTTCATAACCAGAATGGAAGGTGATGGACTACCAAATGAAGGGTTTTTATTACCTGTATCTGAAGACACTTCTTAGGATAGAAATTGGTCAAAAATATGAATGAGTTGTGTAGAAAGATTGGGAGATCTTCCCTGTTATATTCTTTAAAAATGAGACCAATTCCCCCCAGAAATGGTGTGGTAATAGAGCTGCCTTAAGGCAGGGACTTGGAGTTGGAATCTCTACTCTGGGATTATAGGAAGATGGCCTCTCAGGGCATGACTGTAAAAGACCTGAAGTGTGTTAATGGAGTTGTTTTTCTTTATTTAGGTGATAAAGTTCTTACAATCAAAATACCATTACAAAGAAGAGGCTGAATCCATTTGTGACAAAGTTCAAGTTAAACTCAGCAAGGAATGTTTTCATCCTTCCAGTGCATGCATTACTGACCTAAGGACTTTACAGTGGGAAGAAGCAATCCAGGAAACAAAGGGTGGTGCAGCCAATAGGAAATTGGCTGAAGAATGTTATTTCCTGTGGAAATCTACACGTTTACAGCATATGATNCCCAGAAATGGTGTGGTAATAGAGCTGCCTTAAGGCAGGGACTTGGAGTTGGAATCTCTACTCTGGGATTATAGGAAGATGGCCTCTCAGGGCATGACTGTAAAAGACCTG
>NC_048223.1:43303646-43320131 GCF_002007445.2 Ailuropoda melanoleuca
CCTGCTTGTGTTCCCTCTCTCAATGGCTGTCTCTATCTCTGTCAAATAAATAAATAAAATCTTAAAAAAAAAAAGAAATGGGCAGAAGACATGAACAGACGTTTCTCCAAAGAAGACTTACAAATGGGCAACAGACACAAGAAAAAACACTCAACATCGCTTGGGATCAGGGAAATACAAATCAAAACCATATTGAGATACNAACCATATTGAGATAACACCTCACACCAGTCAGAATGGCTGAAATCAACAAGTCAGGAAGCAACAGGTGTTGGCAAGGATGTGGAGAAAGCGGAACCCTCATACACTACTGGTGGGAATTCAAGCTGTTACAGACACTCTGGAAAACAGTATGGAGGTTCCTCAAAAAGTTAAAAATAGAGCTATTCTTCCACTCAGCAATGGTACTACTAGGTATTTATCCAAAGGATATAAACATAGTGATCCCAAGGGGCACATGCACCCCAGTGTTTATAGAAGCAATGTTCACAATAGCCAAATTATGGAAAGACCCCATTGACAAATGAATGGATAAAGATGTGGTATATATACACAACGGTATATATACCACAAAGGATGTGGTATATATACACAACTTAGCCATCAAAAAAAAAAAAAAAAGAAATCTTACCATTTCCAATGACATGGATGGAACTAGAGGGTATTATGCTAAGCAAAATAGTCAATTTCATAGGAATGGGATCATATAATATGTAAGCTTCTACATGTATGTCATCATGTACCTATACATCTATCTGTCCGTCTATCTGTCTGTCTGTCTCTGACTATTAAATTGAGCATGAGTTTCTACTGATGTCCCCAGCTTAAATCCAACACCTCAAGCTTCATACTAGTATTCTATCCTNCAACTTAGCCATCAAAAAAAAAAAAAAGAAATCTTATCATTTCCAATGACATGGATGGAACTAGAGGGTATTATGCTAAGCAAAATAGTCAATTTCATAGGAATGGGATCATATAATATGTAAGCTTCTACATGTATGTCATCATGTACCTATACATCTATCTGTCCGTCTATCTGTCTGTCTAACTATTAAATTGAGCATGAGTTTCTACTGATGTCCCCAGCTTAAATCCAACACCTCAAGCTTCATACTAGTATTCTATCCTTGCTTCTTTGTAACTTCTTTCTTTGATGGTAAGAAACTTGACTCCTAATATCTACCATTTATCAGAGAGAAAGACAAATATCTACCATTTTCTACTATATCTACCATTTCTACCATAAGAGAAAGACAAATATATTATTTCAATCATATGTGGAATTTAAGAAACAAAACACAGGATCATAGGGGAAGGGAGGGAAAAAGAAAATAAGATGAAATCAGAGAGGGAGACAAACCATAAGAGACTCAACTATAGGAAATACACTGTGGGTTGCTAGAGGGGAGGTAGGAGGGGGGATAAGGTAACTCGGTGATGAGTATTAAGGAGGGTATGTGGCGTAATGTGCACTGGGTGTTATATGCAACTGAGGAATCACTGAACTCTACCTCTGAAACTAATAATACACTATATGTTAATTAATTGAATTTAAATTTAAAAAAGAAAAGAAAGTAGACCCCATTAGAATGGCTAAAATAAAATAAACTAACAACACCAAGTGCTAACAGGGATGCAGAACAGAAACACAGTTATTGCTGGTGGGGAATGAAAAATGGTACAGCCACTTTGGGAAGTTTGGCAACATAGCATATAGTTAAACAGAGTCTGATCATACAACCCAGAAACCTCACTCACAGTTATTTATCAAAATAGAAAACTTATGTTCAAAATAGAAAACTCATGTTCAAACAACAACAACAAACTTGTATGGAAATATTTATAGTAGCTCTATTCATAATCACCAAAAACTGGAAGTAATCAAGGTGTCCTTTAACAGGTGAATGGACAAATAAACTGTGGAACATTCATACAATGGAATACTATTTAACAATTAAAAGGAATGAGCTACTGATACATACAACAACATGGATGAATCTTAAACTCATTTTGCAGAAGTCAAACCACAAAGTTTACATATTATATGATTCCATTCATATGACATTTTGGAAAAAAGAAAAACTTTAGAAAACAGATCAATAGTTGCCAAGGATTGGGGGAGAGGGGAGCAGTTAACTGCAAAGAAAACACACAGAGGAACTTCTAGGGTGATGGAACTGTTGTGTATGGCACTGGAATGGTAGATGTATGATGATACTATACATTTGTCAATTTAATACAGCATGAGTTTTACTATATGCAAATTAAGGGAATAATCAACAAGATGTTGAGTGCCCAACATGGAAAGCAGACTGTGACAAATGAATCTAACTGTAATACAAATGTATGATATAACCTTACTGAAGGAGGTAAGGAAAAAAAGAGCTGGCCCAAGTAACTTTGAAAACTAGTATTTTGACTAGAAACTGAGCCTAAAGAACTGTACATTAAACACTCTATATTATTTTATAAATTGTTTCTTACAGGGGTATGGATTAACGATTCTGAAAGTAATTTACATCTATACTGGAGTTGAAGAAATAAGTAAGTAAATGGTAGATATTAGGAGTCGGGTTTCTGACCATCAAAGAAAGAAGTTACAAAGAAGCAAGGGTAGAATGCTAGTATGAAGCTTGAGGTGTTGGATTTAAGCTGGGGACATCAGTAGAAACTCATGATCAATTTAATAGGTAGATAGAAATAGATGATAGATAGATAGATAGATAGATAGATAGATAGATAGATAGATGATAGATAAATAGATAGATAGATGATAGATAGATAGATGATAAATAGATGATAGATAGATAGATAGATAGATAGATAGATAGATAGATAGATAGATAGATAGATGATAGATAGATAGATTTTGTAACTATGGGAGTATACATGGATCAGCATACTTACATACATTTCCTAAAGCTATGCTCTCAGAGTGCCAAGAAGCAGTGACATCCCCAATACCAACGAGCACATTTTCAACCAGATCTTGGTTTCTAACTACCATTCTCCAGTGAAAGAACCAGGGCTCCTTGGAAACATGATTGATACTAGGGCTGAGGCAGAGAGTATAAGCTGAGCCTGGGACATCTAAGGAAGTGTTGCAAAAACAAAAGAATGGTACATGTCAAAGGGACACAGAAGCCAATCTGAAAGAGCTCCCAATGGCCAAAGCTGAGAAAATGTGAACAACAAAATAAATAATGCAGCATTAGATTATAACTGAGAGTATAAATTAAATATACATGAGTCCACACTGATATAAATGATTGATGAATAAATAAAAAATATATGTAGATCCTCCCCTCCCTAAGATGTGGAATTTAGTCCTCCCCTTCTTGAATGGAAGCTGGATTTAGTAACTTGCTCCCCAAGATCAGAGTATGGAAAGAAAAAATTTCAACTTTGCAGTAGAGAGATCTGGCAGACACCACATGAACCAAATGATCAAGTGTAACATCAATAATGTTCAGGGAATGTCAGGGACCTCTGGATATGATGCTATGAGAAAGGCATTTCATCTCTGTATGTTCTCCCCAGAACCCATAACACCAGTCAAAATCATTAGAAAACATCAGACAAGCCTGAACTGAGGGATATTCTATGAAATGCCTGACCAGTGCTCCTCATAACTGTCGGGGTCATGAAAAACAAGAAAAGTCTAAGAAACTGTCACAGACCAGAAGAGACTGAGGAGACACGATGACTGGATGCCATTTGAAATGTTGATTGGGATCTTGGAAAAGAAAAAGGACCTTAGTGGAAACATTGCTGAGATTGAAATAAAGTCTGGAGTTTAGCTAACAGTGGTATCATTAGTAGCTAATTACCTGATTCCAATCATTGAACCATGGTTGTGTAAGATTTTAATACTAAGGGAAACTGGGGAGAGATATACGGGAACTCTGTACTATCTTTGCAACTATTCTATAAATTTAAAATTATTCCAAAATTATAAATTCTTATAAAAGAAGAAAAGTGGAATTTACTGAAAGGGTCAAATATATTCAGACTGAGTTAAACTGGGCATATGTGAATTGTCAACAATTATCAAAGGGTAATGAAGCTACAACATCCACAAGTATTTTCTAATGTGCTGAGGTCAGCACTTAGTCATGACTCCCAGGAAATGTCCTAAGAACCTGAATATGGCACATGTTTCCATTAAAGTCCATTGAAAAATAGAGTTCTCTCTCAAATCATGTGATTGCTGTCATTGTTAATTGAAATGACTGTGGAAAATGAACGTGAATTAACATTATGAAACAAATGCAGTATTCTGCGGTCATCCGCCAAACCCCAGCCACCTGAGGGTATGCTGACATTTCTCAACTCCCTACATCACACCGGAATTCATAGATGGCAATTTCATGATAGGCTATTTAAGAAAAATTAGGATATCTATACCACAGAGAAAAGCTATGTTTTTCTATTCTACATTAATTGAAATGATCATCAGAAACATAAAATTGACACTAGAATTCAACAAAATAATGGATCCTTACTTTTACCAGGCTTTGTACTATACCCCGCACCCATCATGTCTGAGTGTAGGAGTTCACAATCTAATTGGGACTCAAACAAGAAGGACCTACCAGAGAACTTTAGACAGTGACACACAACTTAAATAACAGATCAGGATGCCAGAATGAATGGTACAAAGCAGAGCAGGACTGCTTAGTCAATGGGTGGGACAGACAGTGGGCACTGTGGGGGGTCTTCTCAGTAGTGGCCAGATTTGAGCACAACCTTGATAAATAGATAACTTGAGTAGTTAGAAAGGAAGCAAAGCATGTCAAAAACACAAAGTCAACAGCACAAAGGGCACTCTCAAGACGCAGCTCATACATGGAGCCAGGGGTTCATAAGGCAAGTGATAGGAGAAGTTGGAAAGGTGAAATGGGATGTCTAAAGGATTCTGGATGCAGGTCAGTGAATCTGGGTTCCATCATCTAGTGACTGTGGAGTCATCAAAGACCTTGAGGAAAGGAACACATATTGAAGCAGGTTTGGGGGAAGGTTAAGGTATTTCTATCATAGCAAATAGAGAGATGCAATTAGAAATATTTGGGAGTCAGGGGCTGTGGCTTTAACATGGTAAGGCACATCTTATGAGTGGTCTTCAGAACTCTGGAGCCATAGTTTTTCTCTTTCGTGTCTCATGTCTCAAGTTCACATCAACCCCACTGAGTCCTGAATAGGTAATGATTCTTCTTTCCCTTGCATCATTAGTCTCTCATGATATCAAGCAAGCTCTGGAGACAAAATGACTAGATGTGACTAGAGACGTAGGATAAGACAAACTATCCAATAGGACTTTCTCAGCTTCAGTTGCTAACATATTGCTGTTTTTCTTCTATACCCAGGCTGTGGGTAACATGATATGAGGTCACTGAAGTTTACTTCTGAGCCCCATGTCTCGTTAATTACACATAATACTCAGTTTATAAGACAATTATAACAGTCCTTCCCTAGCAAATCATGGCGAGGAGAAAGCACTTCATTTCTCACTAAAGCATTGGGCAACACGGCAACGTCACCTTTCACCCAAAGCAAGACACCTTGAAGGAACTCCTGGTTTTCATTTCTCTTTGCCTCTAATTCTAGAGGTAGTTTGTAGCTACCACTTCTTTTTATATGCCAGCCATATCTGACCCTTTGGCCACTTTCCCAGCTAAAATATCAGGTCCGATCACTTTTGCCTGTTTTTTTTCCAGCTGAATTTATTGCCAGCATCTTGAATCCACATTTTCTTCTCTATTTCTTCCTTGTCTTATCTGATCCCAGTCACCCGGGGTTGGGTCTTCCCATTTTTCTCTGGCTAAAAAGACCTTCTGAAGTGTGCAGAACACTTCATTTTTGGAAAGTAGGTGGTGATGGTTGCTACATTTAGGGAAGAAGTTTTGGGTTTAGGGAAGGTTGCTACATTTTAGGGAAGAAGCTGTGCGGTTTGCCCAGGACAGCAGTAGACAAAAGAGAGAGTGGGGCATGCTTAGTAGCCTGCTTTAAACAACCTAAGGAAAATAATTTTATTCTTTTTATTTTTATATTTATTTATTTATTTTAAGGAAAATAATTTTAATGGCTGTGAGGCTTAAAATAAGAGACCTGAATATTTTTATACAATTGAGTTGAAGACTGCTAATTGATCCCAGTTTCACTTTTTTTCTCCTTAGGATCATAGAATGTTTACCTGGGTACAATGATCATTCTGAATAAAGACTCTTTACTGCTATTGCAGCAGGCGCCCCCGGGAACTTAGTCTCATAAAGGAATTGGTCAGGATCTTGGCCTGCGTCCCCAGCTAGTCCACCTCTGCATGGTGTGGCCTGCTGCTCTGCCCCCGCACTGGCTGGGAGGCATCCCAGGCACATCAGAAGGGCTCCAGCCTCACTCAGAGCAGGTCAGGAAAATCTCAGAGCCCTGAGCATAGTGTGAGCATCATTCACTAGTCTCCTCTGGTTGCCTTTCACTCTGTGTGGAGTTTGCCACTTGGAGGCAGTCGCAATTTTCACTTGTCCTTGGTTCCCCTCCACCCTGCCTCCTTTTCCTACCCTGTTCCTCCAGAGCCTAGCTTTTATCCTGCCTCCTCCCCACCGGACACATTTCCCTAGATCCTCACATCCTTTAAAGTGGTGTCCCTACAAAATATATACACCTACACCTTCCTCATGCTAGATCACAGCACAGCTCACGTCCTCATTCTGATGTATTGCCACGCTGGTAAGACTTCCCCTTCTGCATCAGGGATGAAAGGACAGAGCTAAGGGGTGGGGAAGCATCATTAACAAGGTTAAAGAGGGATACAGCCCAGGTCCAGCATAGCCCACTCTATCCTTTAGCCATCACAAACAACGCTTGCTGGATTCTAGGCATGAGGGCAAAGAAAAAAGATAGCCCTTGCCCATAGGAGCTCAAAAACTAGCAGAAGAGCAAATTAGTAAAGAGATTATCAAACTAAAGAGTGACACAGATTGGATATAAATGAAAATGAGTGTCCTGGGAGGACAGGAAAGGGAGCAAACGTGGTGGGGGAGTTTCTGTATTGAGTGCTGGAGCTGACTGGGATGTCACCAAGGGGTTTGCAAAACCTTGGAAAAAAAGATAGCCCATTGTCTGTTTCATTTTCAGAGAACTGAGAAGGCCTCACTGGCCTGAAGTCTAGATGAGAATGGACTTGGGGTTGGGGAGCTGGAAAAGTGGCAGGGCTAGGTTCAGAAGGAAGGACCTGCTAAACAATTTCAGCTGGAGGCCTTGAAGGGCTTTAGGCAGAATAGGGACAACACAGGTGTATGTTTCAGAAAGCACATCTGGCCGCTATACAGAGGTGACAAGCACAAGCACAGACAGTGGACTTTAGTGCTTTAGCAATCCTCAGGAGGCTTTTGGAGGGCCTGACCCGGAAAGGTATGGCAGGGATGAGGGGGGCTGGAGAGGGAGAGAGAAAACACACAGAAAACTACAGGACTCAGCAACTGAGTTAATGCGAGGAGGAGATAGAAGGGCTGTGACCTTCATCAAATGGGGAGTCCACAAGAAGAAGCAAATTTTTGGGGAAAAAATAAGTATTTCAGTTTGAAACTTGACTGGTTGAATTTGAACTGCTTGTCAGACATGGAAGTGGAATATCCAGTTGGCAGCTGGATGTTTGGGGCTTTAAGTGAGAAAGAGACTGGTGCCTGGGTGGCTCAGTTGGTTAGGCATCTGCCTTTGGCTCAGGTCATGATCACAGGGTTCCTGAATGGAGCCCCACATTGGGCTCCTCCCTCTGTCTCTCCCCCTGGCTTGTGCTCTCTCTCTCTCTCACTCTTTCTCTCTCTCTCTGTCAAATAAATAAATAAAATCTTTCAAAAAATCACTGGAAGAATATTTTAAAAAGAGAGAAAGAGAGTAAGGACCAGAGTAAGAGCAGACTCGAAATACTAAGGAATACTATGTGATCAGCACAAGGTTGGTGACTTAAGACAGGGGACGGGAGAAGTACCCAGAGCCTAGGCAGAGAGCAGGGAGCCAAGTCTAGGACCCTTGTAAATGAAAATATCTAGGCAAGCGGAAAGGAGGACCGCAAGGGAGCACCAAGAAGGAATAATCAGAGAAGCCACAGGACAGGCAGGACTGCCCTGTCAGGGATCCAGAGTGCAACTGGCCCATGCGCTGAAGCCTAGAAGATAAGGAATGAAGACAAGTCTCTTAATCTGATGACTGGAAGGACAGTGGGGGCATTGAGAACACTGAGGGGAGGAGGAGGAAGGGGTGTGTAACCCAGGGTCTCTGATCAGCAGCCAGGTGGCCAGAGCATGTGCAAGATTTGGGGTCAGATTTTGGCACCTGGGAGCTATATGGATCCCAGTATGTTATTTAACCACTTAAGCTTCATTTCCCGCCTCTGTAAAAGGACAATTTTACAACTATGGCCTGGGATTGTGGTGAGGATTAAAATAAGGTTGTGCATGGAAGGAACCCAGCATAAAATGAGTGTGGTTGCTTCCACCAAAACCTTGGAGTCCCCCTTTCTCTCTCCCACAACCCACCTCCAACTGGAGGCACTTCCTGTCTGCCCGACCACCCCAATATCCTTCATCTAACTACTCCTCACCTCCTCCACCCTGGTCCAAGCCACCTTCACCTCTCAATTACTGCCATCACTTCTTAATGGTCTCCGTGCTTCAAACTTTGCTTCCTCTCTCCCCACTCACCCTCACCCAGTGACCAGAGCGACTTTAAGTCCGACCACAAGTTCCCTCTACTAAACGCTCTCAGAGTACAAACCAAGTCCTTACAAGGGGCAGCAAGACCCTACGTACCTCTCTGCCCATCTCTCACTTTCTGGCCTCACACACCACACTCTTCACCCTGCCACTCTTCCTGGCCACAAAGAAACGCACTGGGCATCCTCTAGATTCAAGGCCAACTGTTCCCCCAGACTGCTGCCTGTGTCCCGTCCTCACTCCCTTCTACCTGTCACTTAAAATGTCGCCGTTCCTCTGACCTTCCCTGGCCCAACCTCCTGTACTCCTTATGCTCCTCTCTTAATTTGCTCCTTTTTGGCATTTATAACTATCTAACATTTTTGTATGTTTCATTTAAGCTTTTAAACTGTTCTCCGGCGTGTAAACTCCACGAGGGGCAGGGATTTTATTTTATTTTATTTGGCCAACGCTCCCCCCATTGTTACTGCTCCGTTCTCGGCCCCTGGGACGACGCCTGACACTAGTGCGTGCTAAATAAATATTTGATTTGATACATGATGGGAAGACCGGAACCCTAAGTTTTGTGTCTTCCGGTTCCCTCAACCGCAAATTTGGGGTATTACTACTACCTGGCTTGCCTGCTCAGGTTGTTCCCAGTAAGGACTGCGAACAGCCAAACCCCACGTAGGCATGTCGCTGACAGAAGGCTGCGGCTGAAAACTCCCAACACAGGAGCGGGAGAACGGGAAGGCGCCCGCGCCCCTGCTCACCCCTCCCCGGCCCGCATGCCCCGCCCACCCGGCGCCCGTATGCCCCGCCCAGTCGGGGTGGGCCCGCGGCGCCGGCGCGGGGAGGACGAGGAGGCGGTGCCTGGTGGCTGTTGGAGCGCGGCGTCGGGGCCTCCAGACACAAAGACCGGCGGGCGGGACGAATCGTGCGTTCCCCGCGAGTGCTCTAGCTCCCTTGGCTTGCGCCCCTGTGCCCCGCGCGCGGGGGAGACCGGAGGCGCCACAGCCCAGGTAAGTGGGCCTGGGGCGGGGCTGCGGGGCCCGCCCCTCCGCCGCACGTGTCGCAGGCCGGGGCGCGCTCCCCCCGGGCGGGGACGCCAAGGGGAAAGGCGCGTGGTCTCCCGGGCTGCGCCCCAGGCAGTCGGCAGGTGGGGAGGAGGGGGTCCGGGGCCCAGCGACTGTGGGCGCGGCGGGATCGTGAGGCGAACCCCGCGACACCGCCCGCTCTCGCCTCGGCGCCCGGGGCGGCGCCTGCGCGGGGTCCGTGTCCTCCCTTCGCCTCCGCGTATGGGACCCCGGGTTCAGTAAGCCCGACGTGCTGGCCGTCTTTTCCCGTCACCCCGGAAGGCTGTGGGGGGGGGCGGGAGGTCACTTTAAAAGTACGTGTCCCGCGGGAATCCAGCTGCTCCCCCCGACCTTTGAAAACCAGGTCCTACAGTCGCTGCTGTTCCTGCAGTTGTGCGAGGTGTTCGCAGAGTTTGCAGCTTTCTGGCCCCTCTGCTGAAGCNCTCTGCTGAAGTGGACGCTAAACTCCTGGCGTGCGATCGGGATTGGGGGAGGGCTGTGGCCCTCACTGACGACGCGGAGGTTAAACGGTCGAGCATGAGCGAGGCTGCTGACTTTCCTCCGGGGACGCGCGGCTGCCAGGCACCCGGGCGCCTGGATTGCCCACGGTGCCAGGTCCCTCAGCCAACCCCTTCACCTGCAGAGCGCAAGGTCCGGTTCCTCGGAGCAGGCCAATTAATCCACAGAACGTTAACATCGTTCCGTATAGAAACTTTTTAGGATGTACCCGCTTNACATCGTTCCGTATAGAAACTTTTTAGGATGTACCTGCTCCCTTTGGTTGTATCACGAATTTGCACTTGGGAAAATTGTTTGAAATAACATGCTGCTCTCAGGGACTAAAAAGTCTGTTGCAAGTTTTAGGTGTTGTACTAATTGTTCAGCAGGATCGCCCCTTTCCTCCCATGGGTGCGTTCAGTCACAAATCCCACGTAGGAGGCTGTTCAATCTCTTTTCGATGTTTCACACTCATAAATCGTGCCCTGCAGACAAGTGTCCAAGGGTGGAGGGGGCGGGTGTTCAGGGCAAGAACTGTGGACCTGGAGGGCTTGGAGAAGTTCAAATGATGCTTAAGTTCTCACCACCAGCGCTGTCAGTAGGAGGGAGGGTTTATGGGTGACCTTGAGGCCTTTACTGGTATTTCCAGGTTTTCCACATTGGACTTAAGAATACATTCCAAAGCAGAAAATTAAAAAACAAAAAAAGGTAGTTAAAACTGGTCAGTTAAACAGAACACTGAGCAACCTCACAGTTTTATGAACTGTGTGCAAGCGTATATTATATATATATCTGTATATTAAAAGTGCTAAGGCAGTTAGATAAGTAGTGTATCACCATGCTGTCCCTTTTCTGTTTGATTTCTACATCATCCATAAGTGGCTTAAACTATTATAGATTGAACTGGTCTATAGTGGCAAATAAAAATGGGTCTTGTGTGTTTACATATAGTTCAGATTCAGTAAAAAATAGAGGATAATCATTTTTGCAGAATGAGGAAATAACAAGCCTTCTCCAAAGAACTGGAACTTGAGGTAACATTTAACACCATCAAATTAAAAACAAAACATTTTATAGAGGAAAAGTTAGGGTTTCAACATTTTTCCAGTTGAGGACTTTATATAATCTTTTATGGAAAACTTTTTCTCTCTTATTTATGTCCATATATTGTGGTTTACAGGGCTGCTCAGAGATGGGTGAACTGACAGTCATTTGCTAACAGCATGTTGGAAATCCCTTAGTGTTAGTGTGTCCTTTGTTCTGGTCCTTAGTCCTTATGAACATTTGGTGGTAGAAAATAGAGTAACAGAAGATTTGCAAAGTTCTAACTGTAAGTGAGTGGCTTTAAGTGCTGGTTGGTGGGGGCTCCTTTTTGGGGGAAGATGGCACCTGTAGTGTTTGAGATTTGGACATGTGAGAGATCCCTCTGAGCATATTCTTTCTATCTTGGACACTTACCTTTGGATTTTACCAGGAACAGGTGGCTGATATTTCTCTCTCCTTGCCTGGCTCAAGAAAGGACTAGAATAAGAAGGCAGAACACAGTGTCCTGGTCTCACACCTTGAGCTGGAAGTTTCAGAGGGGCAGTCAGGGACATGGTGTGGCTCCTGACTGGAGAGAACAGTGCCCTCTGACCTGGAGGGGCAACTCCAGGGCCACAGCCACTTTGCTCTCGATTCTGTGATCGTTCTGTAAAAGGTTGAATGGTAGTGGCTGTAGCTAGACTTAAGATTTGGGCTTAGCTGAGTTCTTGGCTTCATGTACAAATTAAGAATTCAGGCTCAAGGCCAGAGATTTGGTTAATCACAAGCAGGAGGCCAAAACTTGGGGTCAGATGCTACCTGGAGCTATTCGGAGGGCTGCGGTAGCAGAAGGCTTTCCTCCCCGCATCCCTAGGGTAGTCTTGAGCCTCCTGGTGAGTCTTTTCCACCAAAGGATTTTGAATGTTGCTTTCTGTGAACCCAGGAATGGAGGAGTCTTTTGGATGGTGTTCTTTGTTTTTAAAATCTTGATGAAAGTTGGAGCATGCAGCTAGTGCTGCCTGGTTGTACTCCTCTGTCTCTCTCAAGCCCGGATTGTCCTTCCTTAAACTTTAAGACATAATGGCTTCTTGTTTCTCAAAAACTGGTACATAGTGTCCCTTGAGTTGAAATCATTTGTTTCTCAAATAAACCAACACCTTCTAGGTAATTCTAACGCACTCAAGTTTGAGAAGCACTGCATATGCCAACTTTTGTGCATTGACTTATTTTGTTTTTGTTTTTTTTTTTCAAAGATTTTATTTATTTATTTCACGGAGAGACAGAGATTGTGAGAGAGAGTACAAGCGGAGAGGAGGGGGAGAAGCAGGCTCCCTGCCAAGCAGAACCCTGGGATCATGACCTGAGCCGAAGGCAGGTGCTTAACTGAACCACCCAGGCGCCCCAACTTGTTTTATATTTCATTAGAGGAAACCTTTCGGCAGATCCTTTCATGATGTGACCCAGGCTCTTATAACCCATTTATTTTATTTTGGGATCTGCTTTGTTTAATAAGTTAAAATTTTGGTGTGTTGGAGTTTGTCAAAGTGGACATCATTTATTTTTGTTAAAGATCTGAAGGGAAATCATTCTTCACAATGTCTAGTTTTTTTGTTTTCAGTTAAGAATTTTACATTTGTGGGGGCGCCTGGGTGACGCAGTCGTTAAGCGTCTGCCTTCGGCTCAGGGCGTGATCCCGGCGTTATGGGATCGAGCCCCACATCAGGCTCCTCCACTATGAGCCTGCTTCTTCCTCTCCCACTCCCGCTGCTTGTGTTCCCTCTCTCGCTGGCTGTCTCTATCTCTGTCAAATAAATAAATAAAATCTTAAAAAAAAAAAAAAAAGAATTTTACATTTGTGGATGTCCATTAGTTGGGATATTTTTAGCCACCAATGATGGAAAACCCAGCTCAGTCTTGGCTTAAACAGATAGGGAAGTCCAGAAGGAAAGTATAGGACTTCAGGATGGGTTGTTGCAGTGGCTGAACCAGTATTTGGGGGCCCAGGCTGCCCCTTTTTAGCACATTGTCATGTTGGTGGTAGCTGTCTCACATCTGGAGGAAGAGGGAGGGTGGCTTCTGTGACTCTCCAAGAACGAGGAGTAACATACCCAGTGGCCTCTGCGTCATTGGCTTCTGGGCCATTGAACCAGTCACCAGCTGGAAAGGGGCCTACTCCACCTTGGTCTGTGATAGGCTCCACACTTCCCTGCTGCTGCTCCATGGAGGCAGGGTGCATGGGGGCTGTGGGAGGGCAGGCTTTGGGTACCTGGGCCCTGGAGGGCTTGTGTAGCTCACCACACAGGTGGCGTGCATCCCCTGGGCCCCTCTGCATGGTTCGTGCACTGGCTGTGCTGGTTGTCAGAAGTGGAGCCCTGGTCTCTTGATGATTTGTTTTTATTTATTTAAAAAATTTTTTTTAAAGATTTTATTTATTTATTCGACAGAGATAGAGACAGCCAGTGAGTGAGGGAACACAAGCAGGGGGAGTGGGAGAGGAAGAAGCAGGCTCATAGCGGAGGAGCCTGATGTGGGGCTCGATCCCATAACGCCGGGATCATGCCCTGAGCGGAAGGCAGACGCTTAACTGCTGTGCCACCCAGGCGCCCCTATTTTTTTAACTTTTTAAACTTTAAAAATTTTTGTTGTGATTTGTTTTTAAATTGTGCACTCACTGTGTACCAGGCTTTGTCCTCTGCTTTTGGTAAATTCTTCCGTGTAGTGCTCATAGGAGTCTGCTGAGCCCAGGCATGCTCTTGACCCCAACCTGAAGACGGGGTTATGCTCAGGATCCCGTGGCACCAGGATCTGGATAGGCTCTCTGCAGAGTCTCTGCTTCCTAGCACGTGGGATTTCCACTATCTGTCACTGCCTCAGCGACTAGATCATTTCTGTACATTAAAAAGAAAGGAGTTTTCAGTGCTGATAAAAAGCTGTGACTTACACAATCTGTCTAGATGTGTGAAGTGAGTGAGAGGTAAGAGAACGGGCAACTCAAATTCCACATGTAAGCAGTAGTTGTACTTTGCATTGGTAGATATCATGTGTGTGTGCGCCCAAGGAAATAACATTAAAAAGATGAGTCTGACGTTGGGATTGGGGCTGTAGCCTCCTCCAGACACCCTGTGGTCAGGGCAACCTCCTAGGAGTGCCATTCACACTGGGGGCTTGTGGGGTCCCCCTCAGGGTCACAGATGGCATCAGACCATAAACATAAGAACTAACATTAACTAAGGTAATTAAACAGTCACTGATTTGGGGCTTAGTTTAAGGGCACAGGAATTTCATAAACAGTTATATATTATTTAAAAATCAATAGAGTGGTCTGCTCAGTCAGACTTTGATAGCAGGTTGCCATACCCCAGGGCAAGCTCAAGGTATCCAGAACGTCTTTACCTGCTGGGATGTACTCAGTTGGCCTGAGGCAGGAGGGGCTAGGACTGCCAGTCCATGTGGCCACCAGGCTTTTGGCTATGCTCATGAATATGGACAAAACTGGGCAAGAGTGGGCAGTACCACCCAGTCCCCAGCTGGGGAGAGACTGCAGAACAGATGGGGCTCCTCCCTACTCCGGGGCTGTGTGTCCCCATGTGGATGAGGGAAAAAACTGAGAGTTTACTGTCCCTCGGATAATAGGGAGGGTAGTGCCTTCTGCCCCAAGGAAGCCAATTCCTAAGAGCTAACTGTAGCCCAGCCAGTTAGCTCCCTGGGTTCAGGTAACTGGTCTTGTGGTCTGACTTCAGTGAGGTCACCAATCCCCAAGGACCTAAATGAAGAGCGAGTTTGCTTCCTGACTTGGCCAGAAGCATAGGTGCCCAATTTTTAAACCCCACAGTCTACATTAGTGGCCTGTTCTCACTGCCGGTAGCACGCCTCAGAAAACTGCTCAAATAGGATGTTTGCAGGGGTCCTGCCTAGTTCAAACTTAGCCAGGCCTGCTCTGTGGCAAAAGTGCTTAAAATTAAGGAATTCTTGACACATTTTAAATTCTTTTTGAATTTTTATTATTTCACATTGTACACATAAAGTAAGACTTTGTTGTTTGTGATTGTACTACTGAAAATTCTCATAATTTGGGGCTCCTGGGTGGTATAGTCAGCTGAACATCTGAATTTTTTTTTTTTTCTTTAAGATTTTATCTGTTTAACAGAGAGAGAGGCAGTGAGAGAGGGAACACAGGCGGGGGAGTGGGAGAGGGAGAAACAGGCTTCCCACTGAGCAGGGAGCCTGATACCAGGCTTGATCCCAGGACCCTGGGATCATGACCTGAGCCAAAGGCAGATGCTTAATGACTGAGCCACCCAGGTGCCCTTGAACATCTGATTCTTGATTTTGGCTCAGTTCATGATCTCAGGGTCCTGGGATCAAACACTGAGTCAGGATCCATGCTCAGCAGAGAGTTTGCTTGAAATTCTCTTTCCCTCTGACACCCCCCCTCACGTGCATGCTCTCTTTAAATAAATAAGTAAACAAATAAAATATTTAAAAAAAAGATTTTATTTATTCATTTGAGAGAGAGAGAATGAGCAGTGGGGAGGGGCAGAGGGCGAGGGAGAAGCAGACTCCCCACTGAGCAGGGAGCCTGATGCGGTGGTCCATCCCAGGACCCTGAGATCATGACCTGAGCCAAAGGCAGATGCTTAACCAGCTGAGCCACCCAGGTGCCCCTAGGTAAATAAAATCTTTTAAAAAAAATTCTCATAATTCACATTCTTATAAAAAGTAATTGCCCTGCTGTGGATGCCATTCCTAAGAGATCCAAGTTAAGGTCACCTGAAGAGACATCATTGTGCCTCCTTGACGAGAGGTACTCAGAAGGACGCTGCCTCACCCACCCCACCCTGAGCGTATTCCCACCGTAACCTGACTCTGTGTGAAGACATCAAACGCCCATTTGTGTGATGTCCTACAGAGTGTTCTGCAACTGGCCTCTGTGCTCTTCAGACATTTCAAGGTCAAGAAACAAAGACTGAGGAGCTATTCCGGTTGAAAGAAGACTAAAGGGACCTGACACCTGTATACATTACTTGACCCTGGAATGGAGCCAGGAAGGGGGCAGAAGAGCTAAAAGGATGTTATTAGGACAATGGACAAAATTTGAATGTGAACGATGGAATAGACAATAGTATTATATCAGGGTCACATTTCCTGAGTTTGATCATTCCGTTGTCACTATGTCCTTGAGTTTGTTAAGTGCATAC
>NC_048223.1:43320231-43336494 GCF_002007445.2 Ailuropoda melanoleuca
CAGTAGAGACTGTTTATTTCTTTTGATTAGTGTATTTAGACCATTCACATTGAAAGTGATATTGATACAGTCGGATCAATACCATATTTATAACTGCTCAATCCATTTATTCTTTGTTTTCTTTTTTTTTAAGTATTTTATTTATTTATTTGAGAGGGGGAGAGGAAGAGAGAGCTCAGAGAGAGGAGCAGAGGGAGAAGGGCAAGTGGACTTCATGCTGAGCTCAGAGCCCAATGTGGGGCTGGATCCTGAGACCCTGAGATCATGACCTGAGCCAAAATCAAGAGTCAGACGCTCAACTGACTAAGCCACCCAGACGCCCCTCTTTTATTTCTTTTTATAAAGATTTTATTTTTAACTAATCTCTACGCCCAATGTGGGACTCAAACTTACAACCCTGAGATCAAGAGTCACATGCTCTTACCAACTGAACCAGTCAGGCACCCCTTCTTTGTCTCCTTTTTTTTTTTTTTTTAAAGATTTTATTTATTTATTCGACAGAGATAGAGGCAGCCAGCGAGAGAGGGAACACAAGTAGGGGGAGTGGGAGAGGAAGAAGCAGGCTCACAGCGAAAGAGCCTGATGTGGGGCTCGATCCCACAACGCCGGGATCACGCCCTGAGCCGAAGGCAGACGCTTAACCGCTGTGCCACCCAGGCGCCCCTCTTTGTCTCCTTTTTAAAAAAAAATCTTTCTGCCTTTTTTCTGCCTTCTCTGGTTTTAATCAAGCATTTTATGTGACTCTGTTTTCTCTCTTCTCTTAGCATTATCAGCTCTTTTGAAAAAAACTTTAATGGTTGCTCTAGAGTTCGCAATACACAGTTACAACTACAGTTGGCCCCCAAACAATGCTCGGGGTTAGGGGCCGGCAACGCCTGCGCCACAGCAGTTGAAAGTGTATGTAACTTTGGACTTCCCCAAAACTTAACTAATAGTCTGCTATTGATTGGACACCTTACCTATAACAAACTGTTGACTAAAATGTGTTTTGCATGTTATATACTATATTCCTACAATAAAATAAGCTAGAGAAGAGAAAATGTTATTAAGAAAATCATAAGGAAGAGAATACACATTTACAGTACTGTATTTATTGAAAAAAATCTGCGTATGAGTGGGCTTATGCAGTTCAAATGTATGTTGTCCAAGGTTCAGTTGTAATCTGTGTCTACTTTCAGATAACACTGTACCACTTTACAGGTAGTAAAGGTACCTCAGGACAGAATATTCCCAATTTCTCCCTCCCATTCCTTATAATATTGCTGTCATTTGTTTCACTTATCCATAAGCTGTAATCACCCATGACGTCGTTGCTCTTTTGAGTTTGAACAGTTAAATTAGTTAAGAATAAGAAAAAAGCTTTTATTTACCTTCATTTATACTTGTTTGCTTGGTTTCAGAGAAATTGGATGTTATTCTTTACTTTGCTTCTCTGTAGGGTTGAAGAACAAAAATCCAGTTGAGTATACTGGAAAGTAGAATTGGCTCTATTAAGCAATTCACGAATTGAGGTAGCATTCCATTAGCAAGTAGAGGGGAGCTCAGAAGAGTTGTACAAAATAGAAGGTCTTTATAGAAGGAGCGTGGGGCAAGAAAGTTATTAGCAAAAGAAAAGAAAGGATTGTTTCAGGCAAGGTCACCTTCCCTTAGGGGAAATGCATGGGCAAGGTGGATTACCTCATCTTCCTTTGGCGGAGTGGCAAGGGTCCATGGGACTGTTTGCCTTGCTGATGCTGATCAGAAGATTCCAACCAGTTAAGACTGCATTTCTGGGGCAGGTTGAAACTACAATTAAATTAGGTAATAAAACCTGGTTTGGTGACTTGGCCCAAGTGCCGCCATTTTGGGTTTGTGGTTTCTTTTAACAGTAGGTAAGGTATTCTGTGCCCCCCGCCCCCGGCTTTTTTCATGATTTCTTCTTGGTTTCCTGTAGTTTGAATATGGTATGTGTAGGTGTAGGTTTTGGGGGATATTATCCTGGTTGGTGTTCTCTGAGCCTCCTGGATATGTGGTTTGGGATCTGCCATGAAATTTGGAAAATTCTCAGCCATTAAAATACTTCAGATGTTCTTTCTCCTTTCTTTGTTTCTTCTCCTTCTCATATTCCAATTATGCATATGTTTCAGTGTGCTGGTGAGTGCATCAAAGGCGTTCTGTACTTCTATAGTATTTTGATTTTTGGCATCTCCTTTTGATTCTTTGAGTTTTCATCTCTCTGCTTATATTACCTTTGTTTTTGTAGGTTGTCCACTCTTCTCTGTTAGAGCTCCTAGCATATTAATCATAGTTATTTTAAACCCCTAATCTGATCATTGTGAAATCTTTTCCATATCTGAGTTGAATTCATGTTTGCTTTGTCTCCTCAGACTTTAGCACACCTTGTAATTTTTAAAAAAATTTATTTATTTGAGAGAGAGAACGTGAGGGGAGGGTCAGAGGGAGAGGGAGAAACTTCAGCAGATTCCACGCCAAACATGGAGCCAGACATGGGGCTCTATCTCAAGACCCAGAGATCATGACCTGAGCCCAAACCAAGAGTCAGATGCTTAACTGACTGCTCCACCCAGTGGCCCCACACCTTGTAATTTTTTGTTGAAAGTGGGACTTGACACCTGGGGTAATAAGACCTGAAGTAAAGAGACCTTTAGTGTGAGGTTTTGTTTATCTGGGTAGGGGTTAGGTTGTATTCGATGTTTGCTGTAGTTGTAGATGTCAGAGGCTTCCGATTCTTCGAGTGTCCTTTTTTTGTCCGTCTACCATCTTTGGGTTTCCCTGGAAATCCCATCTGAAAATGAGTCTTCATTTTACGTCTCTCAGCTGTAATCTGCTGCTGTTTTGCTGGAGCCCATTGATGTGGTGAGCTGTTGGGCTTGGAAAGCATTCTGTGATCCTGTGAGTCAAGTCTCAGTTTTTTGTGGGACTGAGGCCCTGGAGTGTGCCTTTGGGGAGACTTTTCTCTGCCTTTACTTTTTTTTGTTTTTCCTCCCTATTGTGAGACTGAAAGGCTAGGAGAGGCCCCAGTTGTTGGTCTTCCCCCAGGTGAGATAAAGCTTTGACAAAGTTACTTTTCCTTGCAGGGAGGGCCTTTGGTATGGGTGGGTTTTAGAGATGGTTAACTTTTCTCTGGGCTCATTTCATAATGGTTAGTTTTAATCTCACCTCTGTCCAAAGCATGAGGGATTTTCTTTTTTTTCTCCTCCAGTCTACACCATGAGAAGCTGGTGGGGCTCCTGGAGTGAAAACTCATGAAAGTGTGTTCCTCCCCTTTCCTCAAGACTGGGCCCAGGAGTTTTAAACTGCACTTTCCACAGTCAGCCTCCAGCAGTTGTCAGTTACTGTTCACATGTTCAACCAGTCGAGGGCTCTGGGGAGTTCTGTTGCAGAAAAGCTGTGGTTCTCTGTACTTCCCGGGTCAGTCTCTCTAGTTTTTAGAGTAGCAGTTTTCCCTGTAACCTCATTCTGATGGATCCAAAACAGCCTGTTGATTTTCATTTTATTCAGCTTTTTTTTCTTGTGGGGTGGACTGGTATTATTTACATGTTTGAACTGATGTAAGAAGTTAGTTTCGTCAGTTTTTGCTTTGTGTTTTATTGGCCTATTTTTAAGTATATTGTAGTCTCCTTTTATCTCTGGGAGCTGTGTTCCAAGACCCCCAGTGGATGTCTGAAACTGGATTGAACCGAACCCTACATGTACTGTGTTTTTTCCTTTACATACGTATATACTTATGATAAAGTTTAACTTATAAACTGGGCACAATAAGAGATTAACAACATTAATAACAAAATAGAGCAATTATAACAACATACTGTTATCAAAGTTATGTGAATGTTGTCTCTTTTTCTCAAAATGTTTTACTGAACTGTACTCATCCTTCTTGTGGTGATGTGATAAAATGCCTGCATGACAAGAAGTAAAGTTAATGAAAGAGGCTTTTTTTTTTTTAAGATTTTATTTATTTATTTGACAGAGAGACAGCCAGTGAGAGAGGGAACACAAGCAGGGGGAGTGGGAGAGGAAGAAGCAGGCTCCTAGTAGAGGAGCCCGATGTGGGACTCGATTCCAGAACGCTGGGATCACGCCCTGAGCCGAAGGCACACGCTTAACGACTGAGCCACCCAGGCGCCCCTGAAATAGGCATTTTGATGTGGTGTTAGCCTGCTGTTGACCTTCTTACCACAGGTCAGGAGGATCATCTGCTTTCAGACCTTGAATGAAACCCTGGAAAGTGAGACTGTGGATAAGGGAGAACTACTGTATTTACAGTAAAATTATTATGTCTTCTTGGTGAATGCACATTTTGAAATCATTATTTAATATTCTTCTTTATCTCTGGTAGTTTTCCTTACTCCAAAGTGTACTTGTGATATAAATATAGTCACTCCAGATGAAAAAAAAATGCATTTTGAAGTCATTGAAGGTTCCTCTTTATTTCTGGTAATTTTCCTTACTCCAAAATATACTTCTTCTGGTATTGATATAGTCACTCCATATGGAAAAAAGTAGCATCCTTCTACTTATACTGAAAGTGGATTTCTTGTACAAAGCATATTTGGGTCTGCTTTAAAAAATTTCAATCTGATAGTCCCTCTCTTTTTATAAGTGTGTTTAGACTATTTACATTTAATGTAGCTATTAATATGTTTGGATTATTTAAATCATTTTATTTTTAGTAGTCTCTCTGCCCTCTTTGTGTGTGTGTGTACTGAAGTATAATTGACGTATAACTGACACCTATATTTTTATTTTTCTCCCTTTCCTGGATCTTGAATTTTTTTTAGTATTCCATTTTAATCAATCTATTGAGGTTTTTTACTATGTATCTCTGTATAGTTGTTTTAGTAGTTGTTCTAGGGAATTACAGTATTCATATTTATCTTTTCTGTCTACTTAGAAGTAAGATGTGGGGCAACAGGGTGGGTCAGTCAGTTGAGCATCCGACTCTTGGTTCTGGCTCAGGTCATGATCTGGGGTCATGGGATCGAGCCTGAGTTGGGCACCGTGCATNTGGGGACCGTACACTGAGCATGTGAAGTCTGCTTGAGATTCTTTTCCTCTCCCTCTCCCAGTCTCTCCCTCATTCTCTGCTTCTCCCCAAGTCGTGTGTGCACTCTCTTTCTCACTCTCTAAAATAAATAAATACCATCTTAAAAAAAAAAAAGAAAGAAAGAAAGATGATGCAGGGTTCCTGGGTGGCTCATTCAGTTGTGTCCAACTGTTGATTTTGGCTCAGGTCATGATCTCAGGGTTATGAGATCGAGTCCTGAATCAGGGTCTGCACTGAGTGTGCAGCCTCTCTCCCTCTCCCTCTGCCCCTTCTGCTCTCTCTCTCTCTAAAAAAAGAGGGAAAGAAAGACATGAGGCCGCTTCAAGTAGAACATAGAAACCATACTATCACATAGGTTCCTTTACTTATGTGTTACATCTTTCTAACATTGAAGATAGCTTCAGTGTTACCTGTTTTGGTCTCTGCTATCATACCTGTTTTAAAGAACCCTAGAGAAGAAAAAGTCTCATACTTACATAGCTATTTGACATTTCTGTTGCTCCTCCTTTATTCCTAAAATTCCATTTCTGCCCTGGTATTATTTCCCTTCCACGAGAAGAATTTTCTTTAGCATTTCTTTTAGAACAGGTCTATTGGTTCTTAGTTTTTCTTTACCTGCCCATCTGTTTCTTTCACTTTCATATCTGAGAGATATTTTGCTGCTGTTATTCATAGTCCTCAGATAGCTGCTCCTTCTCCATCTGTTAGGGAGAACAGATAATGAGTATCTTGGTTTAATGACCATTAAACTTCGTGAGGGAGATCCCTGAAGACTAGGAAAGGAACAGGGTACTGTAGGTTCCTAGAGAAGAAGAGATCTTCAGCACAGTTTGTTGAAGATTCCGGGGTAGTACAGCCTTTCAGAGGGAGAGGTTAACAGCTGATGGAACACTCAGGGATGCTAGGCCCCAGGCCTTGGCTTAGCAAAAATTCCTGTGCCCATTTTGGCACAGATATATGAAGGCCACCTGACTTTCAGGGTCATGAGCTGCCTACTGACTTAGGACAAGTTGATCCTTTATAAATTTTAGGTTCCTTTTGCTAGAGGCTTTCTGCCACATAGGAATTCAAAAGTACATGAGAGTTAGATAGTCCCCCTCATAACCTTGTTTCTTGGTTATAATAAAAGGAACTCTTGGACTGTACATTATGCAGGCATTGATTAAACAACACTTAATAGCAATCAGGCAAAAAAAAAAACAACAACCCATTATATATGCAGTCTGTTCAGTGATGCCATGGAGTCCAAGATTTCATTCTTTCTTGTGATCTGATCACTGCTTTACACAGGGAAAGATGCTGTAAATTTCTTGAGGCTGGGTT
Source organism: Ailuropoda melanoleuca (assembly GCF_002007445.2). Taxonomy (NCBI): domain Eukaryota; kingdom Metazoa; phylum Chordata; class Mammalia; order Carnivora; family Ursidae; genus Ailuropoda; species Ailuropoda melanoleuca. Next base: position 43,326,602 of record NC_048223.1, read on the forward strand.
ATTTTATAATTGTCACCAAGCAGCCAGAAATTCTCTATGTAATGACTAGACACAGGATGTTTAGGAACCAAGCTACTGCCTCTTGAATTCTCATCCTCCCAAGGCGAAGGGTGGTTCTAATGTACCTGATGCATATCTGGGAACTTTTTCATTAGGTTTTTTAAAATTTTATTTCCAGTATAGTTAACGCAGTGTTACATAGCTTTTGGGTGTACAATACAGTGATTCAGCAATTTTTTGGAGAAATGTCTGTTCGTGTCTTCTTCCCATTTTTAATTGGATTATTTGTTTTTTGGGGTGTCGATTCATATAAGTTCTTTATGTATTTTGGATACTAACCCTATTTTGGATATCTGCTCCCATTCAGTAGGTTGCCTTTTAGTTTTGTTGATTATTTCCTTTGCTTTGCAGAAGCTTTTTATTTTAATGTAGTCTCAATAGTTTATTTTGTTTTTTCCCCTTGCCTCAAGAGATGTATCTAGAAAAATGTTGCTGCAGCTAATGTGAGAGAAATTACTGCTTGTGGTCTCTTCTAGGATTTTTGTGGTTTCAGGTCCCACATTTAGGTCTTTAATCCATTTTGAGTATAATTTTGTGTATGGTGAAAGAAAGTGGTCCAGTTTCATCCTTTTGTGTGTAGCTGTCCAGTTTTCCCAATGCCATTTGTGGAAGAGACTGTCTTTTGCCCACTGGATATTCCTTCCTACTTTCTTCAAGATTAATTGATCATATAATTGTGGGTTTATTTCTGGGTTTTCTATTCTGTTCTATTGATCTATGTCTTATTTTTGTGCCAGTACCATGCTGTTTTGATTACCACAACTTTGTAATATAGAAGTCTGGAATTATGGCACCTCCAGTTTTTTCCTTCAAGATTGCTTTGGTTATTCAGAGTCTTGTGTGATTCCATACAAATTTTAGGGTTAGTATTTTCTTGTGAAAAATGCTGTTGGTATTTTGATATGGATGGCATTAAATGTGTAGATTGCTTTGGGAATATAAACATTTTGACAATATTTATTCTTCCAATCCATGGGCATGGACTGTCCTTCCAGTTTTTGTGTTGTCTTTAATTTCTTTCATCAGAGTTTTATAATTTTCAGATACAGGTCTTTCACTTCTTTGGTTAGGTTTATTCCTAGATATTTTATGATTTTTGGTGCAGTAGTAAATGGCATTATTTTCTTAATATCTCTTTTTGCTGCTTCATTATTAGTGTATAAGAATGCTATAGATTTCTGAACATTTATTTTTTATCCTGTGACTTTACTGAATTCATTTATCAGTTCTAGCTGTTTATTGGTGGAATCTTCCCGGTTTTCTATACACATTATCGTCATCCGCAAATACTGAAAGCTTTACTTCTTCCTGAACAATTTGGATGCCTTTTGTTTATTTTTGTTGTCTGATTGCTGTGGCTAGGAATGCTGGTATTATGTTGAATAAAAGTGATGAGAGTGGACATCCCTGTCTTGTTCCTGACCTTAAGGAAAGCTCTCAGTTTTCCCCCATTGAGGATGATGCTAACTGTGGGTTTTTCATATGTGGCCTTTATTATGTTGAAGTATGTTCTCTCTAGATCTGCTTTGTTGAGGGTTTTTATCGTGAATGGATGTTGTATTTTGTTAAATGCTTTTTCTGCATCTATTGAAATGATCATATGGTTTTTATCCTTTCTCATTGATGTGATATATCCTGTTGATTAATTTGCAAATATTGAACTAGACTTGCATTCCTGGAATAAATCCCACATGGTCATAGTGAATTTTTTTTTTAATGTATTCTTGGATTCAGTTTGACAGTATTTTGTTGAGGATTTTTGCATCTATATTCATCAGAGAAACAGGCCTGTAGTTTTCTTTTTTGGTCATGTCTTTCCCTGATTTTGGTGTCAGGGTAATACTGGCCTTGTAGAAGTTTTCCTTCTTCTTCTATTTTTTGGGATAGTTTAATAAGAATAGGTATTAACTTTTCTTTAAATGTTTGGTAGAGTTGCCTGTGAAGCCATCTGGTCCTGGACTTTTGTTTGTAGGGAGTTTTGTTTTGTTTTTTAAGATTTTATTTTTAAGTAATCTCTACACCCAATGCGGAGCTCAAACCCACAAGCCTAAGATCAAGAGTTGCGTGTTCTATTGACTGAATCAGCCAGGCGCCCCTATTGGGAGTTTTTTTGATTATTGATTCAATTTCTCTGTTGGTATTGGTCTGTTTAAATTCTCTATTTCTTTGTGCTTCAGTTTTCTTAGGTTATATATTTCTAGGAATGTATTTATTTCTTATGTGTTGTCCAGTTTGTTGGCCTATAGTTTTTCATAATATTCTCCTACAATTGTTTATATTTCTGTAGCTTTAGTTGTTATTTTCCTCCTTTCATTTGTGATTTTGTTTATTTGTGTTCTCTCTCTCTTTCTCTCTTTTTTTAATGAGTCTGGCTAGAAATTAATCAATTTTGTTGATCTTTTCAGAGAACCAGCTCCTGGTTTCATTGATCTGTTCTATTATGTTTTAAGTTTTTATATCAATTATTTCTGCTGTAATCTTTATTATTTCCTTCGTTTTGCTGGTTTACATTTTCTTTGTAGTTATTTTTCTAGTTCCTGTAGGTGTAAGGTTAGGTTATTTGAGTTTTTTCTTCCTTCTTGAGGTAGGCCTGTATTGCTACATACTTCCTTCTTAGAACCACTTTTGCTGCATCCCAGAGGTTTTGGACCATTGTGTTTTCATTTTCATTTGTTTCCATGTACTTTCTAATTTCTTCTTTGATTTCTTGGTTGATCCATTCATTGTTCAGTAGCATGTTGTTTAACCTCCTTGTATTTATGGTCTTCCCAGATTTTTTCTTGTGGTTAATTTCTAGTTTCATACAGTTGTGGTGTTCAAGTCCCCTACTATTATTGTATTGCTGTCAATTANAGTCCCCTACTATTATTGTATTGCTGTTGATTAGTTCTTTTATGTAAATTAACTTTATGTAGTTGAGTGCTCCCATGTTGGGTACATAAATATTTACAGTTGTTATATCTTCTTGCTGGATTGTTCCCTTTATTACTATATAGTGTCCTTCTTTGTCTCTCGTTACAGTCTTTGTTTTTAAGTCTATTTTTTTCCATTGTAAGTATTGCCACTTTGGCTTTCATTTGACATCCATTTGTGTGATAAATGTTTTTCCATTTTCTCACTTTCAATCTGAAGTGTCTTTAGATCTGAAATGAATTTCTTATAGGTAGCATATAGATGAGTTGTTTTTTTTATACACTCTGTCACCCTATTCTTTTGATTGGAGCATTTCATCTAGTTACATTCAAAGTAATTATTGATAGATAGTATTTATTGCCATTTTGTTACTTGTTTTATGGTTGTTTCTATAGTTTTTGTTTTATCATTTCTTCTCTTTTCTCTCATGCTTTTACTGGTTTTCGGTAGTGATACAGTTGGATTCCTTTCTTTTTATTCTTTGCATAGCTATTGTTTTTGGTTTTGATTTGATACAGACCTGTTAGGTTTGTATCTAACATTTTCTACATATAGCAATCTACATTAAGTTAATGGTTACATAAGTTTGAACCCATTCTTTACTCCTCTCCTCCCCTCACCTACATTTTAGGTATATGTTGTCATAATTTACATTCCCTTATTTTGTGAATCACCTGACTGATTTTTATTTTTTAAAATTGTTAAAAAATTTATTTTATTTAAATTCAATTAATTAACATGGTGTATTTTTTCAACTTTTTAAAATTAAATTTAAATTCAATTAACATATAATGTATTATTGGTCCTTGATTGATTTTTAAATTGTATTTATTTTTACTGCTTTTGTGTTTTTTACTTTTCTTAGTCTACTCATGGTCTTTCATTTCCACTCAGCGAGTTCTCTTTAATATTTTTTGTAGGCCTGGCTTAGTGGTCATAAACTCTTTCAGTTTTTATCTGAGAAACTCTTCATCTCTCTTTCTATTCAGAATGATAGCCTTGATGGATAGTGTTCTTGGCTACAGGTATTTCCCATTCAGTACTTTGAGTATATCATGCCATCCTCTTCTGGCCTGCAGAGTTTCTGCTGAAAAAGATGTTGATAAGCTTATGGGGGTTTCCTCTTGTATGTAACTGTCTTTTCCCTTGCTGCTTTAAAATTTTTTTCTTTATCACCACTTTCTTGCCATCTTAATTACTATGTGTCTTGGTGTGGACCTCCTTGGGTTGATTTTGTTGGGGGATCTCTGTGCCTCTGGATCTAGATATCTGTTTCCTTTCCCAGATTAAGAAAGTTTTCAACTGTTATTTCTTCAGATAAAATTTCTGCTCCTTTCCTCTCTCTTCTTCTTCTGGGATCCCTATAAATGCAAACATTATTAGACTTGATGGAGTCACTGAGTTCACCATGTGTATTCTCATTTTGCGTACTTTTCCCCCCTCTCATTTGTTCAGCTTGATTGCTTTATATTACTCTGTCTTCCAGGTCATTAATTTGTTCCTCTGCTTCTTCTAGCCTCTTATTTATTTCATCAAGTATATTTTTAATTTCATTGACTGTGTTCTTCATCTCTTTTTTTTTTTTTTTAAGATTTTATTTATTTACTTGACAGAGATAGAGACAGCCAGCAAGAGAGGGAACACAAGCAGGGGGAGTGGGAGAGGAAGAAGCAGGCTCATAGCACAGGAACCTGATGTGGGGCTCGATCCCATAACTCCAGGATCGTGCCCTGAGCCGAAGGCAGACGCTTAACCGCTGTGCCACCCAGGCGCCCCGTGTTCTTCATCTCTGATTGGTCCTTTTCCTTTTCTGTTTTTTTTTTTTAAGTAATCGCCACACCCATTGTGGGGCTCAAACCCACAACCCAAGATCAAGCGTCATGCACTCTACCAACTGAGCCAACCAGGTGCCCCATGATTGGTTCTTTTTTTCTCTCTCTCTTTGTTGAGGATCACACTGATGTCCTCCACTCTTTTGTCCAGTCCAGTGAATATCTTTATGATCGTTACTTTAAATTCTCTATCAGGCATTATACTTATCTCCTTTTCACTTAGGTTTCTTGCCGTGGTTTTTTCTGGTTCTTTTCATTTATGACATATTACACTGTCTCCTCATTTTGTCTAACTCTCTGTGTCTGTTTCTTTGTATTAAGAAGTCAGCTATATCTCCTCTTGAAGGTGATGGCCTTATGAAGAAAAGGTCTTCCTGTTCCTCAGGACCTGGTGCTTCAGGGAGTGTCTCCTGTGTTCCATATGCCCTGCTGTTGAGTCCTGTCTGCTTTTGCCTTCAGTCTAGCCGCTGCATCATCTCTCTTTGCCTATTGTGGGCTTTGTTTGGTTCCTGGCCAGGTGGGGGGCATTCTAACAAGGTGCACTGGTCTGCTTGCAAAATGAGACCTGCTGCCACCTCTGGAACTGGGGTCCTACAACAGGCAGGGGTTGGGACATGAAGTATTTGTGGTGTTTATTTAGGTCTTGTCGGGGAGGGGGCCTGCAGTGCCGGGACTGAGGCAAGTGATTGGGAGAGAGAGATCTTGGAAGAATGGGGGGGTGGGGCTTGGTTTGGGTGTATGCTGGTTCCTGCAGATGGCTGTGCATTTATGCTGAGGGGCAGGGGAGGGTAATGGTGCCTGTGGCTCCTTTTTTCCTGGAAAGGTCTCCCTATGATCCCTGCCTCTCAGGGCCACACTCCTCCTGTCTGTCCCTGGCAGTTTTTCAAACTGTTGCTTCCAGGCTGTATCGTAGCTGGTTATTTGTTGTGCTGTCTCTTTAAGAGCAGGGACTCAGCTTCCTAATGTCCTCTGGGCTCTCCCAAAGCCAAGCCCACTGATTTTTTATAATATCAGGCTTTAATTCCAGGCTGATTGCATGAACTCATGAGATTTGCCCCCTCTGGGTTTGAAAGCCAAATGTTATGGGAGTCTCTTGTTCCCTGTGCAGGCTCCCTGGTATGATAGCCTGTTTTTTTTGCCTTTCTCTGTGTCCCCAGCTACCTCCCCACTATGGATGGCCACAGTCCATTTAGCTCCCCAACCACATTTTTGCCCTTCCTACCTTCTTCAGTGTGGTCTCTTCGCGACCTTTAGTTGTGGAGTTTGTTCTGCCAGTCTTTGGGTTATTTTCTGGGTTATTTACATTGATGTGAGTGTTATCTAGTTGTTTGTATGGGAGGAGGTGAGCTTAGAGTCCTCCTACTCCACCATCTTCCCACCCTCCCCGAATATCTGGAAACCTCTAATTTTGCCAGTGAGAGTCCCATTATTAGCTGATCAGCATTTTGCTAATTTCACCAATAAATGCCCATTTCTGACTTTCACTCTGCTGCTGAGATATGGTAACAGAAATGTTTATAGCATGTGCCTTCAGAAACAAAGCCGGTACCCTAGCCCAGTCTTTCCTGATAAGAATGCTGCTTCCTCTGGTTTGCAGGTAATCTAAGTAGCCCACACATCTGTCTGTGATGAAATATGCAAAAATAAGCCAGTCGTCAAAACGCCATGCATGGACAGAGAATGAATTCATGGCAGCAAGGAGATTGAAGAGAAGAAGGGCCTGCACAGCTGTCCTACCTTCGTACAACCTGGAGGAAGGATCTGGGAATCCCAGTAATAGAGATTGCCTTTTTTGCTGTTCCATTGGGATGGGGCCCTGAACCAAGTTTAATTAAAAAAAAAAAAGACATTTTCACATAATTAAGTTTGTAGAATAGATTTCCTAAGTTTTACACAATTGTGCAGTCAAAATATAGTTACAATTTAAGTAATAATAAAACTAGAAAACCACTAAAAATCAAATTAATTTTAACTTTCTATAATAAATAGTGTCTTCTGCCAGAACAAAATCTCCATAGTGCACATGACCAATTCCTGACTGTTGTGGTATTGGTGCTCTGGATTTGACATGTCTCTACCAGTGTGTGTTGCCACCACCCCTCCACCCCTGCCCCTCTGTAGGCCTTCACCACCAGGCACCATGTGGTTGCTCATGTCTTCTACCTTGCACAGTGGGCCATGATGTTATTTGTTCAAAGTGTGTAATTTATGAGTTAAGTTTGCCTCTGGTCTTTCCTTATTAGCCGAGAAACTAGAATAGAACTGCTTGGCACTAATTCATAACTCAAATGTTAACACTAGCACTGAATTTTTGAGGCAGAACTCATTTGAAAAGTGACTACAGATTGAAAAAATAATTTACCTTCACAGAGAACACTATGACACCTGAGAATATGTAAGACCAGAGTTTGAGAAGCCCTGTTCATAGATTCATCTCCCACTTTCGTGTAGACAGTATGGAGAGCAAGGATTCTGCATAGTGCTGCCATAATTGATGAATCTCCAGGGTGTTGAGTCATTGTTAAGTTATTTTATTTTTTTTTTAAAGATTTTATTTATTTATTTGACAGAGATAGAGACAGCCAGCGAGAGAGAGAACACAAGCAGGGGGAGTGGGAGAGGAAGAAGCAGGCTCATAGCAGAGGAGCCTGACGTGGGGCTCGATCCCATAACGCTGGGATCACGCCCTGAGCTGATGGCAAACGCTTAACCGCTGTGCCACCCAGGCGCCCCATTGTTAAGTTATTTTGAATAAACTTCAAAAAGTTAGTATACCGGAATTGCCTGTATTTTAGTTGCCAGACAAAAATACCATATGCTCATATCTTAAACCAGTCAGGGGTAGCTGAGCCTAGATGAGTACAGTCTGAGAAGTTTGCCTGTTTTCTCCATCCTCCCTGGCTCTTCCTCCTGACTCAGTGACCCCTGAAATCATTTGAGGTTGGTTCTGAAATGTGGTACAGGCCAGTGGTGGGCACCTTCATACATGCAGAAAAGTCATCTCTCAGAGACCTCTTTGCAACTCACCCTACTCAAAATTCCAAGCCTCTCCCCAACCCGCTCCTGTTTTATTTCTCTTCATACCACTTATTACCATTTAAGATATAATTTATGTGTTTATTTTATCTGTCTGCCCCCACTAGAATGTAAACTGCACAAGGTGAAAGATTTTATCTGTTTTTCTGTAGCATCCCAAGGTCACGTTTTGGTGCCAGGCACATAGTAGTACTCAATATTTATTGAATGAAAAAATACTGTTTTGCAATTTACTTTGTAACTTAAAAAAATTAAGCTGGCTCTGACTTCCCGTGGAATTGGCGTGTGTAGATGTGCTAGGCACAACCTCCATTGTAATGCACTTCTTGCAGTTTTAGCTTAATCCCGATCTTCCTTTTGCTCCCACACCGAGCTGAGCACACTGTATTACCAGGGATATTCTGATGGGAGTGAACATGCTCTGGGACCCTGGATCATTAGGGTGGAGGAGCACAGAGTCCGTGACATGGCTTTTGTTCACATAAATGAGGACCTTGGGTGTACAGCTGCCTCTGGACCCTGTGATCACATGATAATCCCTTACCTTGAACCAGGCTCTTCAAGTCTCTTGCGACAGAACCTTGCAGGGAATTGCTGAAAAGTAACAGTGTTACAAAACACATAAAACCCTGGAGAATTTCATAAGGCTTTGGCACCAGAACAGCCTCCTGGGGAAAAGCAGAAGATGCAAGCTTATGTCTTGCCTCTGTTGCTGGATATTAGAAATGAACAAAGGACTTTCTATGGGCCTGATACTGTGTGTATGAAATGGGGACATAGGCTGCATCCACTTCTTACTGAGTTGTGTTCGCAGTATTAAAAAAAAAAAATTGTACTTGGCTATTCTGCACTTCTGGCTGACCACTTATGGTTGGCCCTACACACATTTCTGGAGAACCCGAACTTCTCATCAGGAACCAGCTTGGTGGACTGCGTGGCTGGCTCAGTCAGTAGAGTGTGCTACTCATGATCTTGGGGTTGTGAATTTGAGCCCCACCTTGGGTGTAGAAATTACTTTTAAAAAATAATAAAGTCTATCAAAAAATAATAAAATCTTAAAAAAAAATAACCACTTTGGTTCTGGGGTAGAAAATTTCAAAATCTAAGAGGAAAGAATAAGGTCATCATGCTTTAGGAAGAATGGAATAGTCTTGAATGAATCTCCATGCTTGGAAAGTATGTTTAGAAGGAAAAAGGCATCAGTACAAATGATCTTGCTCGGCTTCTTCAGAAAGACTTGCCTGCTAAAAATCCTTATGAGTGTCAAGGAGATTAAAAAAACCTGTTATTACCTAAATGCTTAACAGTTGCTTATTAAATACTGGCATATTTATTTTTAGATAAGGTGATGGATGGTGTTGTTTATGTCATTTGTCTTTATTGGTTCTCTTTGGATCTATTTCTGTCGGCTGCCAAAAAACTGGCATTAAGATTTCCAACCATGATTGTGGATTTGTCTATTTCTCTCTCACATTCAATGTATTTGGGGTCTCATTTGTGTATTTTGAGGGGCTGTTGTTAGGCACTTAGATATTTATGCTGTGTTTTCCTGCTGAATTACCACCAGGAGAAGTCTATCTCTGGTAATACTGCATCTCTGGGAATCTGTTAGTATGGCCTCTTCAGCACTCATTTGTTTATGGCATGCATGGTAGCGGTTCCAGCCACTTACTTTTAAAAAATGATAGCCTTATTGAGATACAATTCATGTATATAATCACCCATTTAACATGTGTAATTCAGTGGTTTTTAGTATATTCTCAGAGTTATGCAACCATTACCACAAAAAATTTAGAACAGTGTTATTACCTCAAAAAAACCCCACATCAGCAGTCACTCTCCATTCTTTCCAACACCACTCTCCACCTTGTCAGTCCTAGGCAACCACTAATTTACTTTTTGTCTCTATAGATTTGCCTATTCTGGACAGATTTCATATAAATGGAAATGTGCTATATGTGGTCTTTTGTGAATGGCTTCCTTTCCTTGGCATCACTTTTTTAAGATTTATAAATGTTGGCGCATGTATCAGGATTTCATCTAACCATTTTT
>NC_048223.1:43336594-43365600 GCF_002007445.2 Ailuropoda melanoleuca
CTTCTGCCCCTCCCCCTGCTCATGCTCTCTCTCACTATCTCTGTCTCTCTCAAGTAAATAAAATCTTTAAGAAAAAAAAAGTATAGTATCAGATAAAATGGCAACACACTCGGCCATCATATCCCACTACTGTTTGATGGTTGGAAGAAAGTCAGCTGATAAGTATTATCAAAGACACAAAAGAAATCAGAGATTAGATCAAAATTTTCATTTCATTTTGCTTCCATGTATTCAACAAGTATTTTGAGCACTTAGTTTGTGGTGTGCAACATGCAGAAGCTAGGGATGTGATAATCAAAGAAATACAGTGTTTATCTTCATGTGGAATGAAATCTATGCAAGACATTCATCCTACTATTGATTCAAATAGCAAAAGAGTAGAAACAGCCTTTTATTTATGAGATTGGTTAAACAAATTCTTTTTTTTAAATATTTTATTTATTTATTCGCCAGAGATAGAGACAGCCAGCGAGAGAGGGAACACAAGCAGGGGAAGTGGGAGAGGAAGAAGCAGGCTCATAGCGGAGGAGCCTGATGTGGGGCTCGATCCCACAACGCTGGGATCACACCCTGAGCCGAAGGCAGACGCTTAACCGCTGTGCCACTCCGGCACCCCTGGTTAAACAAATTCTGATAGATCCATCTGATGAAATTTTATGGATTTCTAGGAAAGTATGAACAGGCTTCAGATATTCTGGTAGTGGCAGGTTAGCAAACTCAGGCCAACCGTCCAGTGAGGGCTACTAAAAAAGATGAACAAAATCATAAAAGCAAAGATCTTGAAAATGGCAAAGAGCAAACACGTCAGTGAAGAATTACCAGCCTAAAAATCTGTAAGTCACACAGTGAGAGAGGTTTGGCCCAGCACACAAAACCCCGTTAGTGCTGAGAAACTGTAAATTGATGTGGTCTTTGGGCCCTCAGAGGGCCAGGGAAATCTATGTCAAAACACAGGTTCAGGGGCGCCTGGGTGGCTCAGTTGGTTAGGCATCTGCCTTCGGCTCAGGTCGTGATCCTGGGGTCCTGGGATCGAGCCCCTCATCGGGCTTGCTACTCAGCAGGAAGCCCGCTTCTCCCTCTCTCACTCCCCTGCTTGTGTTCCCTCTCTCTCTTTTTTTTTTTTTTTTTTTAAGATTTTATTTATTTATTTNGAGGGCCAGGGAAATCTATGTCAAAACACAGGTTCAGGGGCGCCTGGGTGGCTCAGTTGGTTAGGCATCTGCCTTCGGCTCAGGTCGTGATCCTGGGGTCCTGGGATCGAGCCCCTCATCGGGCTTGCTACTCAGCAGGAAGCCCGCTTCTCCCTCTCTCACTCCCCTGCTTGTGTTCCCTCTCTTGCTGTCTCTCTGTCAAATAAAGAAATAAAAATCTCAAAAAAAAAAAAAAAAAAAAAAGAAGTGTACACTCAATGACTATCCCATAATGAGCACACCGGAGTAACCAGCATCCTGCATCCCTCCCCATGTGCCTTGCAGTCCCTCTGTCACTAAGGCTACCACTGTCCTGACACTAACACCATAGATTTGTTTTGCCTGTTTCTGATCTTTATAGAATGGAAATACACAGTACATGCTCAGAGCATACTCTCTGACTTCCTTTACTCAGTATTCTATCTGTGAAATATGGTTCATCTTGTCTCTGTTTTCTTCCATCATCATATTTCATTTTTTGATTATATTATAATTTACTTACCCATTCCATTTATGAACATCTTGGTCATTTCTCCTGTTCTTCCTGTAAATTGTTTATCTGCTTGAAAAAAGACTATTGAAAGTGAAATAAAAACATTTCAGATAATCAAACTATAAAGAGTTTAGCACCAGCATAGTTAAGAAAAATGCAGTTCTAAACCATGTACTTCAAATAGATAGAAAATTATCCCAGACAGAAGGTCAGAAATATAAGAACAAATGAAAAACAAAGCAGTAAATATTTGGATAATTGTTAGTGAACATTGATTATATAAAACAAAAAATAATATTTTGTGGGTGTTTAAAATAGAGCAAATTAAAATATATGGCAACTCATAAGAAAGGAGTATAGTAGATGAAATGAAAGTGTTACGTAGGCTTATTGTCACAGAAGAGGATAAAAGTATCGACTAATAGTAAGCTTTGATAAGCTGAGGATGTGCGTTGTAATTTTTAGGATAAATGGTCAGAGAAAGGAAATAGACTATGTAACTTCTAACTTTTAATAAAGGGAAAATGAAGTCCTTAAAAAAAAAAAAGTCAGTAAATCTGAAGAGAGGAAACCAGGGAGAAAACACAAGCAGGTCGGATTGAAAGCACACAATAGAATAGTAGATTTAAATCCGATTATATCAGTAATTATGTTAAATGTAAATAGACCAAATAGTTAAAAGATAAAGCTTTCATAAACAACACCTGAAATATTATGGCTATAAAAAATTGACATTATTAAAATTTGGTGAAAAGATATATCATGTAAGTACTAACCAAAAGAAAGCTAGTCTTTATGGTAAAAAAAAAAAATTACTGAAGTAAAGAAGGTTAGCATTTTATAGTAATAAAAGATTCAGTTCACCAAGAGGATTTAAATGCACATTCTGTGACCCACCAATCCCATTCTTCAGCATATACTCCCAAGAAACTCCCAAGGACACACGTACAATACCGTTGAAAGCATTTTTTTAAATAGCCAGCCACCGGAAACAATGGGAATATCCATCAGTAGGAGAATGGATTAATAAATTTTTGCACTGGGGCGCCTGGGTGGCTCAGTCGTTAAGCGTCTGCCTTCGGCTCAGGGCGTGATCCCAGGGTCCTGGGATAGAGTCGGCATCGGGCTCCCTGCTCTGCTGGGAGCCTGCTTCTTCCTCTCCCACTCCCCCTGCTTGTGTTCCCTCTCTTGCTGGCTGTCTCTCTCTCTCTGTCAAATAAATAAATAAATAAATAAAATCTTTAAAAAAAATAAATTTTTGCACAGTTAAACGATAGAATACTATACAGCAGAGAAAATGCATTATACATGGCAGCTTGAATGGATATTACAGAAGTAAGTCTAAGAAGCGGGACATAAAAGAATATATGCATATGATTCCATTTAGACCAAATTTGAAAGGAGACAAAACTAAACCATATTGTGCTGGGATGCANTTGCTGGGATGCATACAAATGAGGGGAAAAAGCAAAGATGTTAATACCATAAAAATCAGAGTAGGGGGGCAGGGAATTTAATTAGGAAAGGAGCCGTGGTGGAGGAACCTCCAAGGTGCTGGTATCATTTCCATTTCTTGGTGGGGTGATGATAGCCTGGATGTTTTCTTTATGTACATTCATGTTTTATGATCATCAGATCCCCCTTTTGGATACTATTTTCTAATTATTAAAATTGGTAATAGGGGTTTTTTGGTGATTAGTTTGTGGCTCACTTTTACTTTTCTTGTTATATTTTTTTATTTAAGATAAATCTTAAGTGAATATTAGAAAAAATGAAATGAATGTTCTCAGAGCTAAAGGCAACAATAAGATGTTTCCATCTCAGAATAAAAACAAAAGGCTAAGATATTTTGTAGTGATCTGTTGTAAGTAGTGCTGCCCTCTCTTCTCATACTCACCAGGTCACCTTTGAGGAACTTAAGGAAGGTCTTGTGGCAGTGTTGTCATCAAATGCTGGTGCTGGCCCCTTGGATGGAGACAGTTCTTTGGAGTCAAGTAAGAGGATTTCCTCCTCTCACTTCAAGTGTTTGTTTGTTTGTTTTTTTCCATTATTTATCTGTTACCTTCTGGGGTGTGATATTCAGATTGAAGAATATAGCAAGTCTGAGAACTAAATTGTAACTTCACCCCCTTACTGCCAGCCTGTGTGGACTGGGACAGGACTTTGGGTTTTTTCTTCTTCTGTTTCCTTATTTGTGTGATAGTGTTGGAAAGGAGAAGCTCTATTATTTTCCTTTACACACAGCACTTCTGGTCACCTGATATGTGGTAGTCTGTCCCACGCCAGGCAATTCTCCCCCTTCTGGATGTCCTCCATTGTAACTCAGTGCGGACATTGCCTACCTCCAGGTCGCCTCAGATTCTGCAGGTGAGGGCTCAATCCTATTATATGGTCCTCATTTCACATGCCAGTCACAGGTCCAGGTTGTCACCTACGCTTCTGATTGGCTATAAATCAGAGTTTCCCACAACTCCTTCCTCAGGATCCATGAATTTCCAAGAGGAGCTCCTAGAACTCAGGGAAACAGTTTACTCACTAGATCACCAGTTTATTATAAAAGGATGTAAGTCAGGAACAGCCAGGTGGAAGAGAGCACAGGGCAAGGTATGGGGAAAGGATGCAGAGCTTCCATGCCCTCTCCAGGCACGCCATTCTCCCCCAGTGTCTGTGTGTTCACCCCAGAACCTCTTGGAACCCCATCCTGTTGGGTTTTTATGCAGGCTTCATTACATAGGTGTGATTGATCAAATCATTGGCTATTGGTGATTGAACTCAACCTCCAGCCCCTCCCCCTTCCCTGGAGGTCAGGGTAAGGCTGAACATTCTAACCCTCTAATCACATGGTTGGGTCCTTTGGCAACCAGCCCCCATCCTTAAGGGCTTTCCAGAAGTCACCTGATTAACATAAACTCAGGTTTGGTTGCTCTTGTCACTTAGGAAATTCCAGGGGTTTTAGGAGCTCCGGGCCAGGGATGAGATGAAGAGCAAATATGTATTTATTATAAATCACAGTATCACAAGTGTCAGATAATACCATGTGCTGTCCTTACAGCATGGGCCGTTGACAAGATAAAGTAGATTTAGAGCAGTCGAAGTGTCAAGAATTGAAAGCTCAGCGCAGACATGGGAATATCTAGACCACTGAGGTTGGGAGAGCAGGTGGGATGCCAGCAGCCAGAGACAGACGTCGCTGTAGTTTTTGTCAGACAGTAGTGTTGTGCTGATACGCCTAATCAGACCCCTGTTTTGGAAATGGGGCTGGTGGGACAAAGATAGCATGTCCAAGTGGAAGTGGTGTCCTGAGGGGGGATGTCCCCTGGCTTTGGTCATGGTCGGGAGGAGGAGGGAGGCTTTGGAGAACGGTCCAGTCGGGGGCATGTAGATTGTGGGGTGAGGGTCAGAAGATGCTGACAGACATTGCTGTTAGTGCCTGCTCTATCAGACTTGAGGCTGTGAGTGGCAGCCATGCTTCAGACCCATCTTGGCTATCTCTGATGAGTACTGGGCAGGTGAGTGAAATGGGTCATGGGGCAGTGTGTTTGAGGTTGGAGGCGTGGTATTGATGAGCAGATTGAGGAGGGAGCTCTTTCCCACAGCCCCGGGGTAGGCTTCTGCCACGGCTGATCCTTGGTCTGGAGCAGGTGCATGACTGGATAACAGGGATAACAGTGTGGGAGGGCTTGGGGCAGGGGTGGGAAGTGGAAAGGATGAGCGCTCACATCGATTGTCTTCAGTGTGCCAGACTCCCAGAGATCTGTAGCATTATCATGCCCGGTATTTAAATGAGGAACTGAGGCTTGGTGTGTGAAAGGATTTTTCTGTCCAAGATCCCACAGCTAGTAAGTGATGACCAAGATTTGAGTCACAATTTTCCAGTTGTAAGCTCTGGGGCCTTGTATATGCAGTGTAGACAGAACTCACTCCTTCCCCTGGCTTCTGAAGGCTGCGGAGCACCTGGGTGTAGTGCAGAGAACCCTGCCCTGGGAGGAGCAGACCAGGGGTGGGAACCATTTGCAGGACCCTCGGCATTCTCTGGCTGTTTTGTCTGACACTTTTCTTCCCCAAGAGGTGAAGAAGGCCACTGGCCTTTATGAACACAGAATTTGGGAATGTGGCCCGTGATGGTGTACAGGAATGGAAAGGTGCCCGGTGTCCCTGACACTGCATGTGCCCCTCCCATGCTAGAGAATGCATGGAACTTCTAAACGTAAAACTGGATCTGTGCGTGTCACTCATTTCCTCCAAGGAGAAAGGAGCTATTTTAGGACTCGTGGGTTGTTTCCACCTATTCTATTTTTTTGTTTTCTTTGGCTTTTTCTTTTCTTTTGAATTTCAAAGCTTTCCTCGATTAAATGGTCATATGTGTGGCCTGAGACTCCTCCCCTCGTGCCCGCCTAAGGAGGGGGGCATCAGAGCCCCTCTGAGTTTTCTGTGCTTGGTTTCCTAAATGTGCCCCAGCTTCCCATTTCCTGCCTGATAGGACTTTCTGTCTTCCTAAACCACCTCAAGGTGGATGATTCTTCCTCCGCCCACATTAACCAGCCTGCAGCCTCTCTGTAAGTGGAACCCACACTCAGATGCAACAACAGCTTGTCTTTTTGTTTGTTTGTTTCTTTGTTTTTGTTTTTTTTGTTTTTTTTAAAGATTTTATTTATTTATTTTTTTTTATTTATTTGACAGAGATAGAGACAGCCAGCGAGAGAGGGAACACAAGCAGGGGGAGTGAGAGACGAAGAAGCAGGCTCATAGCGGAGGAGCCTGATGTGGGGCTCGACCCCATAACGCCGGGATCACGCCCTGAGCCGAAGGCAGACGCCTAACCGCTGTGCCATCCAGGAGCCCCAACAACAGCTTGTCTTCACCGGTCCTCACTTACCCTTTTGATAGCTCTCTGGGGGGAGCCTTTTTCCATGTTTGTGGCTTCCCCCTTCTGAACGCTGCTGGGTCTGCTCACAGGTTCTGTTTTCTCTCTGCTGACTTGGATACTTTGCCCTCCTCTTCAGCACATCACATGCCTGTTGTCCCAGGGTGACTGGTGTAGTGTCCCTGATTCCCTCCAAGTGTCCCAGTGAGGTGATAAATGCTATATTTGCCCTGCATAGTGTCAGCCACCTTAAATGTCATGCTGTCACTTCACAGTCCGTACATCCCATGTGGAACTTGGCGTCTTCCTCCCTCAACCCCAGTGTCTGTCTGCCACTGGTATCACTGTGCTTCCAATTGGCCAGGCTGTACCCAGCCCCCTCCTCTGATGTGGTCCCAAGGGCAGGGGCTCTGGCCTGGAAGAAGGAAATGATGTGGTACTTGGCTTGAAGGAGCGTGACACCTCTCAGAGAAATGCTCAGTTTCGCTGGCCTGGCCTTACCACATTGGACCCTGTGCCTTTCTCTCCAACCAGCCCATTCTGGTTACTTTCCTCTGAACTTGTGTCCTGTCCTGGTCACTGGCCATGATGCTCTCCCCAGTCTCTCTCCTACCACCCAGATTCCACACAGAGTCAGTGTCATTTTTTTCCCTGAGAGGTCCCAGCTGCTCTGTCAGGAGGGAAGAAGGAAATGCAAGGGATTGTTAGGGTTTAAGGGGTTCTCATGAATCCCAAACTAAAACCCATGCCTGCCTCTGCCCCAAATTTAAGACCTGCAGAGTTTCAGCCTCCTGGGCTGTGTGTGAGGCCCATGCCCACAGTGCCCTGATGGCCCTGTCCAGATCAGGTCCCTGAAGTGAGCAGGATGGGAAGTGACCTTCTGGTCTCTAGAGCAGTATGTTGCTGGATTATTGGAGGTTTTTTTTTTCTTTTTTTCTAATAAAAAGCTATTAGTATTAGTCTTCTATTATATAAACAAGAAGTCTTTTCTTAGTAGTAGTCTTTTACTCCATAAACAAAAGCAAAATATGCTCAGAAAAATGTAAACAGGGACACCTGGGTGGCCCAGTTGGTTAAGTGTCTGCCTTCGGTTCAGGTCAGGTTATGATCCCAAGGTCCTGGGATCGAGTCCTGCATTGGGCTCCCTGCTCAGTGGGGAGCCTGCTTCTCCCTCTGCCTGCCACTGCCCAGTATGCCGCTTGAGTGCACGTGCTCGTGCTCTCTCTCTCTGACAAATAAATAAATAAAATCTTAAAGAAAAAGAAAAGAAAAATTTAAACAGCACATAAGGTTTAGAGTAGAAAGTCTTGTTTCCCAGCCTGGGTTTCTCAGTCCACTGCCCAAGGATTAGGGAGAATAGATTGACCGCTGTTAACTGGTCTCTGTGTTCTTCTAGGCATTCTCTGTGTGCATCTGTGAGAGCTGCACTCCACATCTTGAAATGTGTTACAGCAGTGTGTGCAGCACCGCCCCCCCCGCCCAAATCTCCCGTTTTCTTTCCAGCTGCCTCTCGTGCTGTCCCACCAAAGTATGTGAGCGGCTCTAAGTGGTACGGTCGCTGGAGCCGGCCTGAGCCCGAGCCGTGTGGCTCTGCAACAGAAGCCAACTGTTCACCAGAACAGCAGGCCCGGACCACTGGGAGAAGCCAGCTCCGCCGCTCTGCATCTTTGGAAAGTGTGGAGGTGGGTCAGGTTCCCCTTCCGCACCCCAGGTCGCCATTTCACTTAGTCATTGTGACATGACCACAAGAGAGTGTGAGGGGCAGGTGGGCATTCCTGGGCATCTCAAGTTAGCAGAAGCATGGGTGCATGTTGGGAAATGACATTTCATTCTCAAGTGTCTCTGGGTCTGATTGTCTGCGGGGAAATTCTGACCAGCGAGCGTACTCCTTCAGACATTGGGGCAGCAGAGAATTGGTGCCCAAATCACTTGTTCCTTTCCTTACCCTGCTTACCACCACCTGCTTTCCCCCAGCACTGCAAGAAGACTGGTTTTATGGTTTCATAGGAGTGAGGAAAGAAAGGGAAGATGCTTTTCTGATGCTCCTGCAAGGTTAGGAGTTTGGAAATACCAAGCCCACAGTCCCACCTGCCTTGAATACTGAGAATACACCAAGGCCCTCACATTTACAATTTGGCAAAGATGTACCAGATACCTTCTAGGGCCTTGGGGGTTGATTCTAGCCCCCATGTCTCTGAGTTGCTCACTGCTGTTGGGACCAACCCAGGCTGCTGGAGCCCGACAGCCTTCATGTCAGGAAATATCCGTGGGGCAGATCCACAGCTTTCAAATTAACCATGGATTCCTTAGACCTATTTTCAAGAATTTCAGAAGGTTCTTGGTTCCTGCTATTTATGATGTCCATTTTGTCAGGTGGGGCTTTATGGGGGCTTATTTTTAGTAAGACAGCTCTGGGCCTCTCACATTAATTTGTTTATATGTTCAACATTTGTTGAGGCAAACCTATCTACTTAAATCCTGGAGTCCCTTTGCTCATGGATGTTCTATGCATAGACAATACCAACAAACCCCTGGAGTCTACTTTTTTTATCATCTTTAGCTTTGGTCCTCAGAGATGGAGGTCTGAGGAGTCTGCTCTGTCTCCATTGTACCATTCTGCTCGATAAAACCACCTTGGATCCCTGGAACTAGAACATGGGAAAACATTGTTTTTAAGGTTGTTGGTTGGGCTGAGTGCATTAGAAAAAGGGGACATACCACCTGCTCCCAGATTCCACTCTCACTTCAGTGCTGGCTCTGAGGGACGCTGAGTCTTGGTCAACTTGGCATTCCCTCCAGGATCAGTCATGGGACACACAGCACCTGTCAGAAGCAGACTTTGACTTTGTAGTTGGCTAATTTGGCCACAAAAACGTAAAGTTTTTACTCGAGTCAAGTATTTCTTGGTGACCTGCCACCTGCAGGGTGCAGCTCGCAAAGGGCCCTGTGGTGTCAGGTGCTTGCTCGCATCGTTGGTCCCTGGAGCTCCTGGAGGGACAGAAAAAAACACTCTCCCTCCAGCTGTTGGCCGAACTGATAAGGATGATAAGGGACGGGGTGCAGAGAGGTGAGGACCATTAAGCTTGAGTCAAGATGATGTCATGTGATGGCAGGTTGACCGTGCTCCACAACCGCTCCTCTCCAGTGCTGGTGTCTGAAGCCAGTGCCACAAGGAGCTGTTGATTGGGAAGCATTTTTCTCCCCTTTCAAGGTGCAGGTGCTTGATAGTGTTTTTAGTGTGAACTACTGATGATTTTTGGTTTATGTTGAGGAACTTCCCGTGTTCCCGTGTCTGCACTGTAGCGCGTGGTCTGTGAGAGGGAGCTGTGGGCTTTCCCTCGAGGAGCTGCATCTCACCAGCTGTCGTTCCTCCTCTTTAGTCCCTACCAGCCCCAGAACATACCCTCTGTCTGTTCCTGGAGCTCTGTCACTGCCACGTACTCCGGGGAATTCATATCTTTTTCTTTCCATTTTCACAGAGTCTCAAGTCAGACGAAGAAGCCGAAAGTGCTAAAGAGCCTCAGAATGAGTTGTTTGAAGCACGAGGTAAAGTCACAGAGTCATGGTCGATGCTCCCTACCTTTGACCAGTGCTTTGAAGTTCAAGGAGCTAGGTCATTGGTCAGTGAGCCAGCCGTGTGTAATTTCCTGGGAAGCATGCCGAGTGGGTGGTGTCCCTGGTGGGCCCCTACTCCAGAGGTAGTCCCAGCTGGGAGGTGGTCACTTGATCCTCAGCATCCCCTGAGGTCAGACCCTTAGAGGCCACTGGCCAAGCGAGCAGTATGTCCTGCCACGTCTCATAGTCTGTGAGGACCAGTGTGACTCCAGCTGGCAGGCATGGCCTTGGGGGTCTCAGTCCTGTTGCACTGCCCTCTTGATGGGCTGGGCCTGGGCGCATCTTCTTCCTGGCTGTGTGCAAGCAGTCTTGGCAACTGTCAGCAGCCCTGTCTATGCTCCAGGTAAAATGCCAGACATGGTGCTGGCCCTCAGGAGCCTTGCAGGAGCAACCAGAAGGAAGCAGCAGGTGTACATAAGCAGATCACAGTGTGTCCACCTGTGGGTCTGTGGATGCCTTAATGATACCTCCCACATGGGTGTGTCACAGGGCAGAAAATGCAAAAACTTGATTTGAAGGGAGAGACCTGAATTGACCTTGAATTTCTGCCACAGTAAAAAAATCAGCAGCTGGAACCGAGCCATGCTCTAGAATGTGGTCCTCAAGGACCAAGGCTATTGATCATTGTTTGCCTCGGTGGGGGTCATAGGGACTGACCTGAGCACCCACCTGGGCTGCTGGATGAAGCACACAGGTCAGGAAGAGCGGCCACGCCATCACACCTTAACTGCCTTGGCCTCAAGCCTAAATTTAGGGTGGGAAAGGAAGGACTGGCTGGGAAGGTGGTGCATGGTGCAATTTGGGGTCTTCAACTGCAGGTTCTTCCTAGCCTTGAACAGAAACCCTTCCACCAGTTTAGAACTGATGGTGGTGCATGAAACGCATGTCAGACCTCAGAGGGCTGACGTACCCCCCACGTCCTGAGAAAGAAACCCTAGTATCGGAGGTGCTGTTATGTTTTTACTTAGACATTTCAGACTCTTTAAGCTAGGAGGGATCTCAAAGAAGGCATTTTCCTCAGCCCAATACAGTGTTCTTCATGAGCACAGAGTTCAGTGTGGACTGGCCGTGGAGGGGATGTCTGGCTTAAAGCATGGCCCGTCCATGGATGCCTTCTCATGGGCACCCCCAGTGTCTGTGTTCTTCCACAAGTTGTTTCTCTGGCAAAGCTCAGAAACATAAGTTACTAGAAATTGTTTTTTTAAAAACTAGTCTGGTTTTTTGGTGTGTGTGTGTGTGTTGGGTTTTGTTTTGGGTTTTTTTGGTGAATAGAAATAATGCAGCCCTCTTTTATGTGCTTTAAGTGGTCTGACTTCTGACTTTTGGAGGTTCCCTTCAGAAAAAGCTTTCCCCACATGGACCAGAGATTACCCCCAAAGACATTTTATTATGAAAATCTGCAAACACAGAGTGGAGATGAAAGAACCCTACTGTGAGCAGCTATGTACCCATCACCTAGATCCCACCTCTTATGCTTTGCTATTCAGGTGTGTGCGTCTGATCTCACAGTACATTGCCAGCATTGCTGCGTTTCCGCCAGGTGCTTCCACCTGGAGCGTGGGGTTTACCTGTCACTCTCCCTGCTTCAGGCCAGCTGCCAGCTTGGGGTTCTGAGGTCTTCGGGTGCCTCCAGAAGCCCTGCAGCCCCTCCTTGGACACCCCTGAGAGCCGGGTCCGGGGCATCTGGGAAGAGCTGGGCGTTGGCAGTAGTGGCCACCTCAATGAGCAAGAGCTGGCCGTTGTCTGCCAGAGCATCGGGCTCCAGGGACTGCAGAAGGAGGTGAGAGGGGCCAGGGCAGACCGCACTAGAGGACGGGCTGTTTGCAATGGTCAGGTCGGTGTTGGGTCTGGAGAACCCCTTCACCCCGACACAGATGTGGCTGTACCACTTTCTGGTCTGAAGTTCTCTGGTAACTTTCGGTGCTGCTGCTGAGGTCTGCGCCCACGCAGGTCACAGGTGGCCTGCCTCACTGGCATCAGAGCATCACTCATGACCCTTCCTCTGCCTAGAGTGCCCTTTCCCCTTCCTGCACTGCCCAGTTCTACCACGCAGCCCAGATATCATGCCCTCTGAGGCAGGCTGTGCTCCCCAGGGGCTGTATTCACCCCTCCTTTCCTCTTGCAGGGTCTGAGGGGAGTTGGGTGGGCATTGGTGATGGGGAAGCTCCCCTTGGTAAAATCCTCCATAGCCCTGCTGTCCTTGCTAGTTCCTGGACCACTGGGGGCTCAGGGCACCTTCCATATGCATGTCTTCTTTGTACCACCCAGCAAGTTCCTGGCATGGTAGTCTTTGAATGGGTGTTTGTGGAATTAGGAAGAGCAGGTGGCGTCCATTCACAGCAGGGTGGAAACTGACCAGGCATGTAGGTTTCACAGGTCAGAGCCAAGGGAGGTCAGGTGTGTCCCAGACAGTTTGAATTTGGTAAGGATGGGCAGACCATCCAACTTGGGGAGGGAAGGCCTGGGTGGTGGTGGCCTCAGCACAAATGTGGCGGCTTTCGTCTAGGAACTGGAGGATCTGTTTAACAAACTGGATCAAGATGGAGACGGCAGAGTGAGTCTTGAGGAATTCCAGCTTGGCCTGTTCAATCATGGACCCACTTCACTTCCAGAATCTTCCACTCCCGCCAAACCGAGCATGTCCTGGTCTCATTACCAGGTAAGATGGGATGATTAAGCCTTGAACCATAGCAGTAACTGCTGTCGCTCTCCGGTTGTCAGCATCTTCACAGACCCGGGAGTTGGCGGGGGGGGGTGTGTACACATATGTGTATAAGTGGGAGGCCGCGTGACTTAGATTCTAGAACCACACTGGTCTTAGGGCTGGTCTGGCATTGCCCCTCCCTAGCTGTGTGTCCCAGATTGAGTTACTTGCCCTCTCTGAACCTCAATCTGTTCATATGTAAAGTGGGTGCCTGCCTCATAGGGATTCTATGAGAATTACATGGCAGTTGCTTGGTTGTGGGGTAGGCTGCCTTCCAGTAGGAGGACTCCTTCTCTCCTCCCTGTAGTGCTACAGCAAGAGCATTCGTACCTTCCCTAGGAGTAGCTCTCCAGGTACTTCTTACCCTGTGCTCTCCCTGTCCTATAGTCCTAAATTTTCTCTCTCATACAAATACCAGGTCTGCAGATGGATGAGAGGAGATTTTAGGCAGTTATTTAGATTGTAATCTCATTTGGTGACCGTTGGCTTAGCATTTGGTTTTTCTCCATCCCAGGACAGGAAAACCTCCCTCTTCCACCACAGGGCATGGTTCTCTGAGGAGTCTTGCTGATGTGGCTGATCCCATAGTTTGTGGGCAGTGGCGCAGGACCAGTAACATTGTTCTCTGCTAGGCTGGGTAATCTGAGAGTCCAGTTTCTGAATCTGAACCTGATGAGAATGGATAGAGAGGAAACTTAGAGCAATAAAGGAAGGTGTCAGGCCGCATAAGGTCAGAGGCCACAGTGAAGTCCCAGCAAGTCCTGCTTGGAGCCAGTGGAAGGAGGGTGTGTCTGTGGTGGAGCCGCCCCTGTTCCTGTGTCCCAGTGAGGAGGCACAGCTGGACAGGGCTCTGAGCTGTGGGGCGCAGGAATGAGGCCAGGCAGGACCCACCTCTAATCAGAGGCAGGGGCCCAAGGAACACCTGCCTGCCCAGGAATTGCCCCGAGCCAACATAGCTGCAGGTGGGGGATAGTGTGTGCAGACTTTGGCATGGCGTGGTGCTGCTGGGCCCTCGGGTATATGGCCCAGCCCCCACCTTCTCCTGTTAGGCCATGGTACACCTGTCCTCAAGCTCACAGTCCTTACAAAGGAAATAAGTGGGAGGGAGATAAGGGTGGTCAGAGTGCATTTGGGTATCTGAGCGTCTCCACACGGCTGTGGCCACATTCCCAACCATTCTTGAGTTACCCTCTCCCATTTTGTAAACCGGGTCAAATGCCTACTTTGTAGGGCTGTAAAGTACCTAGTATAACTTAGTGAGCATCCAGTCCCTGAGTAAGTGTTTATAGGGAGGTAGGGGCACAGCTGAGGACAGATGAAGGCACGCGGGCCTGGGAGCACCCGCTGAGGACTGAGTGTGGAGAGGGGCGTGGTGGCCTGGGAGGGGCTGTCAGAGCAGAGCCCTGGAAAGCACAGCCATGGGAGTGTGGGGGAAAGTGTTTCAGGCAATGAGACAAGCTTGGATTGTTTGGGAATAGCAAGAGACTCCTGTGAGGGGGTGGAGAGGAGGCCAGCAAGGAGGGGAGTCCTGGGAGTGTGGCAGGAACCCTGGTGGCCAGAAAGAAGGGGCAGTTGCTCCTCATTCCTGTGGTGCCAGACAACAAATGCTTGTTCTGCCTGGAGCAGAAAACAATCTTTTTTTTTTTTTTTAATTTTTTAAAAAAGATTTTATTCATTTATTTGAGAGAGTGAGAGAGAGGCATGAGTGGTGAGGGGCAGAGCAAAGGAAGGGAGGGGGAAGCAGACTCCCCACTGAGCAGGGAGCCCGATGCGGGGCTCCATCCCCGGACCCTGGGATCATGACCTGTGCCAAAGGCAGATGCTTAACCAGCTGAGCCACTCAAGTGCCCTGGCAGAAAATAACCTTGCTCATGGATTCTTATAGCCCCTCAGTCTACTAGGTCAGCTTTCTGGCCAAGAGATTTTCTTTCCCTTCTTCTTAACACTCCCCAGTTCTGGGGCTCTGGGTGGCTCAGTCGGTTGAGCATCTGATTTTTTTATTTTGGCTCGGATCTGGATCTCAGGCTTAGACCGAGCCTCTGCCCTCAGTGGGGAGTCTGCTGCCCTCCGGCCCTCTGTTCTGCTCGCACACACTCTCTCATAAATAAATAAGTCTTAAAAAAACAAAACCGAAACTCCCCAATTCTGTCGGCTATGAGATGTGTTTCTGAGGCCTCGGGAGATGTGTGGCTTTGTTTGGGCCATTCCACCTCTTCTTTTCAAGCCCATCTTGGGTTTCTTTCCACAGATGGGATTTCCTAGTGTTAGCAGGCGCCTTCTCCAGCTCTCCCTTTGAGAGGCCAGGTTCACACCATTACCGAATCCCGGAGGGAGGTTAAAACCCCTTCATGTCTCCCACTAAGCGCTTGTGCTGACCAATCAGGATGCTAGGATACGTTCCCTGGGCAAGGCCTCTGGTGCACGATCGGAGAGCAGGCACCAGGGTCCTTGAGAAGGCAGTGGGCTGGGTGTCCAGAGCCCTGGGTTCAGATCTCCGCTTTGTCGCCTGCAGAGCCGCATGGTGTCAGGCACACTGCGCGACGGGGCTGTGGCTCTGTTTCCTAGTCTGGGAGACTGGGCTCACAGTCACTGTGTGAGTGGTTCCCATCAGGCCTCAACGAGACAGTGAAGGGCCGAGCACAGGCTGTTGAGGTCGGAAAATCTAGAAATGAGCAGAGGCCGGAGTGCTGACAGGCACCTTTGCTTTCCCCGCACACAGGTCCTGGAGGAGGCTGGCTGCCAGACCGCCACGACGTCGTCCCTGGTGTCTGTGTGCTCAGGCCCGCGTCTCTTGTGCAGCATTGATGACGGCACCGGCTTTGCGTTTCCTGAGCAGCTCATTGCCCTGTGGGCCCAGGAGGGGATTCGGAACGGCAGGGAGATCTTGCAGGTCTGGAACTGGTCCCTCCACAGTGCCCTGGGGAGAGCATCCAGTTAGCAGGGGGCTGGTGGGGGACCTTGGGGCCCTCTGCCCACAGAGGAGGCTGGACAGAGAATCCCAGACACACAGGGCCTGAACTCTCTGCAGAGAACCCCATGTAGGAAAGACCTATTGGAATCACTTTCTTCTTTATTTTTTGCTATTAAAATATAGATTTTTGGGACACCCGGGTGGCTTAGTCGGTTAAGTGTCAGCCTTTGGCTTGGGTCATGATCTCAGGGTTCTGGGATCGAGCCTTGCATCGGGCTCCTTGCTCAGCGAGGACCCTGCTTCTCCCTCTGCCTGCTGTTCCCCCTGCCTGTCCTTGCTCTCTTTCTGACAAATAAATAAATAAAAATCTTTAAAATATAGGAGATTTTTAACTTAAAAAGATAATAAATAAGAAGCAGAAAAACAACAGTCTGAAACAAATCCATTTGAAAGTAGGTTTTAGTGTATAGACATTCCCTTCAGTGCATTGTTAACCATGGAGATGTTCTGCTTACCTGGATAAGGGAGTCAGTCCCAGACAAGGGAAGGAAATTTCCTTCCTTGTGGTAGAGACTCTTACTGGATGTCACAGTCCCAGTGGTCTGAGTGTTTCCATTTGTTGAGGGTGAGCTCCACAGTGAACCTGAATTCCATCAGAGCTGCCTGCCAGCCTGGGCAAGCTTTTCCCCCCGATAACCCCAACTCCCCCAGACCCGCACTCCACTGGGTGGGGCAAGGAGAGGGTTGCTGCCTGGCTGTCCTCAGACGGGGCCCGTCTGACCTCCCCCAGGGACACAGGGCCAGACCCTGCAATTCGGAGGGAGCTTGGTCTGGGGGCGGGACAAGAGTGACGGAAGAACACGCTGGGTGGAAGTGTATATGGTAAGCTGCACTGATGATTTTCATTTCCAAATTTCACTTTTATGTTGTAAAAAAAAAAAGTACCAACTGTACAGAAAATTATAAAATAATAAAGCCTGCCCTCTTTTGGTCCCATTCTGTAGGAGTGGCAACGTAACAGCTTAGTGGGAGTTCTGTAGAGCCTTTCCCTGGCACAGAAAAAAAATACATATTTTAGATACTCCAGCTTTAACTTTTTTTTTTTTTTTTTTTGCAAAATCAGTGTACTATGTATCTTGTTAATTTATGTTACCCTTTTCCTCTTGCTGTCCATGTAGAGTTTTTTTCTTTTCTAAATCTTGGTGTTTAAAATGTACGTATATCTTCCTGTTACTATGCTGGTATTTCTTTGTAGGCTAGATTCCTGAAGTTATGAGTTTTAACTCTTGATAGACTTTGTCATATTACCTCTCAAAATGTTCTTATTAGCACAAACTAACAATACATGGAGGAGACCAACAACAGCCTGTAAGACGGTCCTCCTGACACCTTGGGCCAGTCCCTCCTGGACCTAAAATCGGCCATTGCTGAGTGTGGCCACCCAGCAACCTGGGCAGAGCCTTGACAGCCAGGACAGGCCTGGGCAGCTGGCCCTTGGGACTGTTCTGAAGGCCGGAGACTGAGCCTGGATCACTGGATTGGCCCCCAGGGAGGGTAGAGAGCAAAGGCATTCATGGTTTGGGGCTTCTTCCTGAAACTATGCTCCTGATTCCCTGTCAGTTGGGGGTGGGTCAGTTGCCTTTATAACATGACAGATGGTGAGTCTCAAATTTGCCTCTGACATTTCATCATTTACTCTTTTTATTCCTTCCTGCTGTCACAGAGTATTTCCAGTTCTTCAGCAATTTATGATTTACCAGTTGTGTTCTGAGTTTGCTTCCATTTTGTTGAAAGGCATCAACGTTTACTGAAATCTTGGCACTTGGCACCAAGCAAGGACCTGTGAAGTTTGTGAAGTTATTTACTCCTCACATGGCCTGGAAGGTGTTTCTGTCTCATGTGCACGCACAGCCAGGGCGGGAGCACCAGCAAATGGGCAAGTGATCCAGGCCCTGGCATGCTGAGTCACTCCCCTTCCTGTCCCTGACACTCTCAGAAACTGCTTACCTGTGACATCGGTGGTCAAGACCACAGGCTGCTGCCCTGCTAAGAGCAGTAAGCACAGCGTGCCTAAAAAAGAAGGGCCTTTCTCTTGAGAAGGAAGCACCCATCTGGGTGAGCCCTCTGCCTGGACGTGCTGGCATCATGTACCCAGCTTCTCGAGACCCTGCCCATTTCAGGGTGGTTCTTATCTAGGCCCTCGGGAGTGCTCTGTGAGGAGGTCTGGGAGTGGTTGTCTGTCCCCCCTCAACAAATCACCACTGAATTATGCCTCCACACCCAATGACCGTTCTGGTCTGGAGCAGCTTCTGGGGGTCAGGAATTTGGGAACTGTGTAGTGGGGTGGTTCTAGCCAGGGGTCTCCCCTGAGGTTGGTCAGAGGCCTTCCGAGGGCCTGAGTGGGGCTGAGCTGCCGCTTCCAAGTTGGCAGGTTGATGCTTACTGTAGTAGGAGGGCCTCTATTTCTTGTACGTGGCTCCTTCCTTGGGGTGCTTGAGCTTCCTCATACCTGGGCTTCCCTCCCCAGAGCGGGGAGGAGGCCACGTGTCTTCCACACCCCAGCCTTGGAAGCCCTATGCTGTCACCTCCTCAGTACCCTGTGGGTCACATGGGCTGGCCCTGCTTGGCGTGGCAGGGGAGTACCTGGGCGTGGGTGCCAGGAAGTGAGGGGCGTGGGGCTGTCTTGGAGGCTGCTCCTGCCCATGCCGTGTGGTTTTTGATGACTCCTTTCTTCTTGATTGGGAAGCTGCTGCCATGATCTGTCATGTCTGTGCCCTCTGTCTGGTGACATGATTGCTGGGCCATCTGTATTTGAGGAATAATAACTTGAGCTTCCTGGTTACTCCATACGCTTCACCCTGAAGTCATTTCTCTTCAGAAGCACTCTGGGAGGCGGGGGAGTAGTGGAAAGTCAAGTCTCCATTGTATCCATGCCTCATTCCCACGTATGATCTGGGAATGCTGTGGCTCTTTCTCTATAGGCCCTGACGCGGTGCCTGCCTCTGGACTTGGGCGTAACTGATTTTTTGACATCATAGAAAGAAACAGGGGCCAAGAATACTCAACACGGAAATGCAGCGAGTGTTTCATTGTCAGTTGAGCAGAGGAGTATATGGGTATGGTTTATTATTACTGTGGTGCAATATATATAAATTGTTTTATTCTCTTTTTTCCAAAGAGAATGGAAAAAAGGGGAAAAGAGTGCTCTGCTCTGTGGAGTGCCGGGCCATATGCCTCATCTGTCACATTGTTTTCCTACCCACCCATACACATATTTCACGGAGATTCTATTAGCCTGAAATGATAAAAACTCAACTCTAAATGGCTTAAGTAGAGCGGACGTTAGGGGCTCACCTGGGCAGGCACTCTGGAGAAGGCATCCCAGGGGTGTTGTCAGGGCTCTCTTCCATCTGTCCTCTGCTTGCTTCTTGGTGGCACTGAGCTCAGGTCAGGTCTCCTCATGCAGCTCCCAGGGCCAGCAGGGTCCATACAGCAAGTTATTTCAAGGGAGAATGGTCTCTCCCCCAGCCACCTATCAGTCCCCATGACATCCTCTGTTTGGGACATGCCCCTTCTGTGTCAGTTACTTTTTCAGGAAGAGGGTCTCTGTCCAGCCTGGGTCTCATCCATATCCACACCATAAGATGAGTGGGGACAGAGGCAGGTACTTTACAGACAGAAAAGTTGGCAGGTGCTGCCTGCAGGACAGTGCAGATCTGGGCCTAGCTTGTTCTTCGGAAAGCCAGGAAGTGTTTGAAGAAGTCACACATCTTTCCTGCCCAATGGGCTTTGCTATTTCCAGATTCTTGACTTCAGTGTGGACGAGAAGGTGAATCTTTTGGAGCTGACCTGGGCCCTTGAGAACGAGCTCATGATGGTTGGTGGTGCCACTCAGCAGGCGGCCTTGGCCTGCTACCGCCAGGAGCTGAGCTTCCGCCAGTAAGAGCCCAGTGTGGTTGGATGGAGGGGTGGGTACAGTTGGCCAGGCTGCTGGGTGGAGGGATTCCTGGGAAATGGGCATTCTGCCCTTGTCCACCCCGAGCCAGGCCCAGGGAACGGGGGCTCGACATTGCCTTTCCACTGGCTCTCCTTTAGTAGGCACTTTTGGGGGGACAGGGAAAGAGCTAGGTGCTCCCTGTGCCTTGAGTGACATGCCTGTGTGTGGTCTGAGGGGGGCTCGGTGCTTGGGCTTTTACAGCCACAGCATTTCAGGGTTACTGGCCTGTCTTCACACTTGGTGAGAAGCTTAGAAACTGATGTCGGGGTCCTCCCTTAGCCCCTTTTAGCAAGGTTCCAGAGGGGGCACTGGAACCTGACATCCTGCTGACACTGGAGCTCTTGAGTGCAGAGGCAGAAATCCTCCAGTTGGCAGGGATGTGTTCCAAGAGCAGGCAGAGGGCTCCTGAGCTGGGGCGGCTGGCAGGAGAGAACAAAGTGTTCCTCAACACAGTCACCGAGGGCTGAGGATGCGTTCCATTTTAGTCGGGCTCAGCTTTCGATTAGCTGAGTATTCGGGCCATCTATCTGCTCAGCAGAGTGGCATAAAGATCATTTTTGTGTTTACTGATGTTCCAAAGCTGCAAAAAAGAAATCATGATTTCTGTCCTCAAGACTTTGCATCCCATTAGGTGCTGACAGGTGAGCTCTCCGACCTCAGGCAGCTCTGCGAATAGGACCACAGAAAGACTGTGCCTTGGGAGGGTGGAGGGAGAAAAGCGCCGTGCTCCTTCAGGGGGAGAAATGGGCATCAGAATGGCAGGTTCAGGGGTGAGTGCAGAGCTACAGGTGAGGCCTGCTCTGGGTGACTTGCCTAGATGTCAGGCTGCAGGTGTCGGGGTGTGACCAGGCAGGATGATGGGTGACCAGCCTTCTCCCCTTCATGTATCTAGTCCCAGATTAGGTGCTGGGGATCCCTGGGAGGGGAGACAGGAGGAGGGGGCATGGATAAATTCTTACCTATTCTGGGCCATCTGGAGGTGTGGCACACTGTAAGGCTCTAGGCTCAGACTTCCTTGGTTCAGAAATTTTCTAGAAACCTTCCTCAAAGGTCATTTAGCCTGTCTCTCAGTACGTCCATCTGTGAAAGGGGCACAGTAATGCTGGAAACCACTTTTAGGAGGTGGTTGGTGGTGGCTGAGGTCAGAGCACAGCACTGCCTGTGCTCAGCACCCAGTTAATGCAGCCTCTTTCATCATTCATGCAGACACAGGGCTTGCTGGGCCCAGAACAGGTGTCCTCATCTGACCCTGTCTCCTTCCTGTGGCAGGGGGCAAGTGGAGCAGATGGCAAGGGAGCGAGACAAGGCAAGGCAGGACCTGGAGAAAGCCGAAAAGAGGAACCTGGAGTTTGTGCAAGAGGTGGATGACTGTCACTCTGCCCTAGAGCAGCTCACGGAGAAGAAGATCCAGTAGGTCTTGTGGTCATGCCCAAGCCCAGAGCGGCAGCTCCGTAGCAGCTGGGTGGTGATCCCCCAGCCCCGGCCACGGGTGGGTGGGTGCTAAATGTGGGGCCACTGGCTGCAGCCGTGGTCGTGAACGTCGTGGAGGTGAGGCCCTCCTGTTTCACCTGAGCCAGTAGAAATCTGAAAGGTGTACCTCCGGGGACGCCCTTCCTTGAAAGAAGAGGGGTGCATTTAAAAAAGCAGCCTTGCTCTTTATGACATGAGGACATGCGCAGGGGCATCCAGCTATGTGTGCCTGTGGACTGCAGGGAAAATTCCTATTCTCTGCTTTATTTATGGGTCTGTCTCACTTCACCCGGGTCTTCTGTGTGTGCCTGTGGCTAGTGACATGGATGAATGTTTTGAAAGAGGGCTGGTGAATGGGTTTTTTTTTTTTTTTTTTTTTTTGGGGGGGNGACGGGTCCCGAATGGGTGGCCACTGAGGGCTGTCACTGGGGGTCTTTATTGAGAACTGACCAGGAAGCTTGTGGCCTTGAGATTCTGGTGCCATCTTTGTTTGAGCATGGACTATTGATAACCCTCTCAATGGCTTACTTCTTTGAGGTCTGGTCATTTTCTGTGATTTCAATGTAGCTGCCATAAAAAAAATACCCCTAACATCCAGGGCCCGGTGGTCTGGTTTTTCCCCTGTCTCTGGTTTTGCACGCCTCAGCATTTCTCTGCATCTGGGATTTCTGGGAGCCTGGTCCAGAGCCCCCTGCACGAACCTCGTCAAGGGAGTCGGTGGCCTCCCTTCTCTCCCTACACCTCACCCCTTTCCTCACTCATTTCCACACACTGCTAGTGTGTGATCACTCCTTTCTGTACTCAGCCGTGGCCACCAGGGCAGCGAGGACTCTCAGCCACGTGCAGTAGTGTTTGTGGGTCTTTGTGGTCCTGCTGCTGCTGTCCCTCCTGTTCTCCTGGCTCTCGAACACGATCAAGGGGAGAGGGACAGACACGTCTTCACTGGGCCATACCCAGAACGAAAGTGTGACTGAGGCCTCTGAGATGGGTCATGGTCCCGTCCAGCTGTGGGGGAGCAGATGATGGCAGTGAGCTGGCTCTGGTGGGACAGCACGCTGGCTGCCCACCACTGGCTCCCTGCTCTTTATCTGTGCAAGTTATAAAGTAAGAACCCCAGGGACAAAGTGTGGTAATAGTGCTAGCGACCTGTCAGCTTTCTCAGACCCTTTGCTCTCAGACCCACACGTCCAGGGACACTTCTGACTTTCACTGCCCCCATGGGGCTCCGCGGGGTCCCGGCTGTCGGGCGTGCTGACCGCTGGGCGGTGACTGCCGTGGCCATGACGGTGCGGTAATGACGCCTCAGCTTCCAGTCACCACACAGCTGGCTACCCTGCTTCTGCAAGAGTCCAAGCACCCTGGTGGCTTCGCATGGGATTCTCCAAACTTCCAGATACTGTCATTCCTTTACTTCTCTGATGCGAGCTCAAGCTGAGCTCTGAGGGACATCACATTCACGGACGGAGAGCCTCAGCCTGTGCTCATTTCCGTGGCCCCCACTCCTGCCCCTGCTGGCCCCCCCACATGCCCTCCCGCGGAGCAGGCAAGGTTAGGTTCCTGCCTGGTCCTGCACGCTGCGGGGCGTCCCGGCGCTCCGACCCAGCCCCGCGTCTCAGCACCTGCAGGAGCCCTGCCTCACGCCTGTCTGCATGCGGCTCAGGCTCTGCGAGCGTGCTCTCCCTACTCTCCCCTCTGCGGCCGGCACGTTCTCCCCACGCATGCGCCCTGAGACACACGGAGGCCGCCCGGAGGCCGCGCCGCTGCTGGCTGAGGCACCGACTGCCTCCAGATGTTCTCCCTCTTTCCTCCTCAACTCTCACGCACTCTCCTCCGCAGCTCGCGCTCACTGCTCTGCTACTCATATTCTGTCCTCCCGCTCCCCCCACACGCTCTCCTCCCGGACCCTGCGCTCTGGTGAATGGTTTTGAAGCCTGACGAAAGGAGCCTGATGTGGTTGAAGCAGCCAGAGCCCAAAACCTGACTTCGGGCATTGTGACGTACAGTGGGTTAAGCAGACCCCTGGTAAGCGGTCTGCTCCATTGGTGGGGCTGGTGGCTGGACAGACCAGAGGGAAGGATTTCTGACCTTTTGTGGACACAAAACCCACCTCTTTGGTTTATTAACCAAAATGTGAAGAAATCCAGCCCCTGAGGATCTCCCAGGCTGGGGCAAGCAGAGGAGGGGCTTTTCACCCCATTGTGGGGAACAGTCTATGCTAGGCTTCCCTGGCAGAGTTGAGCTGGTTGTTCACCTGGAAGCTTTTATCACCTGGAGGTGTCCCCTTAAGGATAGCAAAGGGTGTGCGCTGTGGAAAAACCAGGGTGCTGTGCTTAGCTCTGGGTAGTGGTGGTAGTGGAGGCACAGGGAGGCTACCAGCCTCCCCACCTCATTCTCCCTCACCAGCCCTTGCTGTGATCCTGGGTGGACAGAGCCCCTGAGATACCTCATCTGCGAAGTGGGAGTGGTGACAGACCGTCCTCTGCATGGGAGGCTACCGGTCAGTGTGTTTGAGCCCTCAGCAGGGTTTGGTGCGTGCAGCCGCCAGGTGCATCTCATGCCTGTGGGTTAGCTGAGCGAGGGCCTCCATGAAATGTATGGCAAAGAGAAGCAAGAACTCAGGTGGTGTACATGGCTTCAGCGAACACGTGTCTGAGAGCTTGTGACCAGCCATCTCTGGGATGTTGCCTCTCACTGTCTTGTGTGGTTGTGACATTGGAAGGGAACGCTTTTCTCACGCCAGCCCTGCCAGCCGTGTTTGTGGGTATCATGGCATGACGTACATGCAGTCCCCGCAAACCTGACCCTGGGTGGGCAGCGTACGGGCCTTCACAGGACCTTTTACCTGCCCCCATGAGCCTTGCTGCGGGCTTCTGAGCACTGTCCCAAGAAAGGCCTATTCCTGCCATGCGTGGGGACGGTCACGGTCACAGTTACAGAGCCCTCACCCTAATGGCTCACAGCGGGAGGATCGGAGGCACCCGGGGGGTGCAGCCAGCTTTCCTAGGGCTCCGAGGTTCGTAACATGGCCA
The DNA here is from genome assembly GCF_002007445.2 of Ailuropoda melanoleuca. Taxonomy (NCBI): domain Eukaryota; kingdom Metazoa; phylum Chordata; class Mammalia; order Carnivora; family Ursidae; genus Ailuropoda; species Ailuropoda melanoleuca. Next base: position 43,360,868 of record NC_048223.1, read on the forward strand.
CAGCAGATGGGCGGGGGCGGTTTCATGGCCACATAGGGCCAGGCGATTGTGTCCAACTAAACAGTGGGGTCAAAGACCAAGAGCTCTTTCATCGTCACTGGAGACACTGGTTGCCTTCACTGTGCAGCCGGAGGTCTGGAGGTGGAGCCAGTCGGCCCTCTAGGAAGGAGCTTCTGTTCCAGCCGTGAAACTGCTGTGTTGTGCTCCTGGCTTACCAGCCACAGTTACCCAAATAGGCCATTTTAGCCCCATTTTTGAGCTAAAGAAACTGAGGCTAGCAGCAGTGCTGTAGCTTGCGTGCAGTCACACAACTAGTGTGGCCTAGAAGTTGAAGCCAGGTCTCCCATCTCCTTGTCTCATGCTCTCTCTGAGATGAGAGAGCATGGGGCCCTGGCCTGCCGTGTATTGACACTGTGAGAAAACAGACCATTAGGCAGGAGGAGCACTGAAAGGTAGAGAGCTTGTCGCTTCCCAGGCTGGGGTCACCTGAAGTCACATACCGCCATCCTAGTCGGCACATGAGGGCCCCACCAGCTCACCCTCCCATAGGACCTGTGTACTAGGGGTTCAAAAGGAGGGTACTGGCTGTCCCTACCCGTCTGCGGGTGTCTGCTCTGGGCCATGCAGGGTCACACATCTGAGTCCACGGGCCCCTGGAAGCCCAAAGGCCTGGGACACCCTTTCCTTCCTGAGAGTGGCTGGGGAAGGCCAGATGCAGCAGGCTGAGATCCTGGTCTGCTCACCAGTGGAAGTCCACACCTACCTCTGCCTGTTGTGGAAGAGAAGTGTGCCAGAGATGGCGTCAAGGGGTGTAGTGTGGAAGAGTGCATGCGTGTGTGTGTGGCTGTGTGAGTGCATGCTGTGTGCGTGCAAGTGTGCACACGTGCATGCTCATGTCCACCGTTCCTGCATGAAAGACTCACAGGATAATGGTGATGTTCAGGAGACTGAAACAGTATGGATCCTTTCACCAAATTTTCAGAAATATTTCCAGTCAAATCTGAGAAAATAAATAAACATGGTCTCAGTGTAAGGAGGTGTTAGTAAGGCCGTGGAGCCCCGGGTGGGGAGATCGGCCATGACACCTTGACTTCTTCATGGACGCACTGGCTGTGGCCTTGCTGAGCCCCCCTTATCTCAGGATGGAACATGGGCGGTATTTATCACAAAGGAGCATTTAGTTAAGAAACACCTGCATCTTGTTTCTGCTCCTGTCAGCAATCGACAGTCTCTATTCAGCTGATTTCCTTGTAGTATGCAGCTGCAAGCCTCCCCGTTTACCACTTCTTACTGAGCAAGTTCCTGTGGGTGGAATTAGAATGTTGAATTGGTTGGCTCTTGCAGCTACGATGTAGCTAACTGACATAGTCTCCTTAGTTCCCCGACCTCACAAAACAGGGCCTGAGTTCAGTGTGGGTTTCCAGAGAGTAACTCTCTTTAAAAATTAAGAATTGAGGGAACCTTGGAAGGAGACAACAGAGGGATTGCCGATATGCTCTTTCCTGTCTTGGTGCCTCCCCCACCTCTTCATGGCCCTTCTAACAGCATGGTCGGTTGTTAGACTTACCGTTGACATCAGAGGCTAGGGATCCCACCTGAGCAGGAGTGGGACTGATTCTGGTGCCACTGAGACCTTGGGTCGCAGCCTCATGGGGACTGGGGCGGGAGGGGCCCACAGGGGCCTGTCTAGCCTCTGGAGCAGCCCGACTTCCCACGGTCCTCCTATCTGCCCTGCACTGCCACCTGCCAGCCCTTGGTTAATGTTGTTCAAGGGAGAAAACTCCTTTTTAAAGAACTGTGTCCAAGAGCTAAATACAAGTTGATTTTAGATGATCACCTTAAGTAACTATAAACTGATTTGCTTCAGTCGCAGCGTGTTAGGCTTGACTCTCTCTCAAGCACGTGGGAAGAATTGTATGATGTCTTTCCTCCAGTCAGAGAGTCACAAACTTGAAAGCCTTATCTTAGTCTGAGGGCTCCTTAGTCAAGGGATCCATGAAGGCCCTGTGAGTTTGGGTTTTGCCCCATGAGTAATGGAGCATTATCAGGAGTTTCTAGAAATAGTTGTTATGGCTGCATTAGGTTTTTCTCATTACAGGAGTAATAAATGATACATGTTCATTGTAGAAAATACAAGTGAAAGTAAAAATAAAAGCAGAAATTTCACCCAGAGTTTATCACTCTTGATGTTTTTTATGTCCTTCACTTCTTTTTTCCATGTACATATTTACAAAATGGTGTATCATATATGCTTTTGTGATGACTGCAGAGCCTCCCATTATGTGTGTCTGCCATATTTTATTTGTCCATTTTTCTTATGTTGGGTATTTCTAAAGTTTTTAAAGAATGGAGTGATAACGGTTAAATAGGTGTTTTTAAGACTACCCCAAAGGTTTGTGGAGTGTTACATTAGCTAGATTCGTCTTACTCTTTTTCCCCTAAGTACCAGCTGTTTTTTCTCCGTCTCCTTTCCTGCTGGGTGTTCTTTTCTTAAAGTTCTGAGATGAGAAAGTCTACACTGTCTGGAGGGGGCTGGAGGATAAACCCCCGGTGTTCTCTGCTGAATTATTAACATTGCCAAGCCCTCTGCCGAATGAAGTAAGAGTTCCTCTTATTTTCCGTCTAGAGAGACTTGGTTTGAGAAATCCTGCTAAGCAACTGATTCAATGATAAAACTAAGATTTGGGCGCCTGGGTGGCTCAGCTGATTGGGCATCTGCCTTCAGCTCAGGTCGTGATCTCAGGGTCCTGGGATTGAGCCCCACATCAGGCTCCTCACTCAGTGGCAAGTCTGCTTCTCTCTCTCCCTTTGCCCCCCCCATTCTTGCGTGCTCTCTCTCTTTTTCTCTCTCTCTCAAATAAATAAAATCTTTTGAAAAATAAATAAATAAAACTAAGATTTGGCACTTTTTGCTGATGAAAAAAATGGTTCTTACAAAAGAATAAGGCAGAAACTGAGGGGTAAACGCCTCCTACCTTCTCTTCTGATTGCTTTGGGATTCACTGTCCACAGGTTTTACATTGCCTGGGTCCTGCATGAGAGGCTTACTTTGGTGTACATTTGGTTATCCAGGCTGCCCTGCTGTAGGAGGTGGCTGAAAGGCAGAGGGCATCAGAGAGGTCTACCCACAGAGAGCATTGGCAAGCTCACTCCAGAGGCCTCAGGGACCTGCTGGCTTCCCTTGTCACCTCCCCTAGCCCTGGGGGGCGTGGGGGCACATCCACCTTCAGGCCCAGGGTAAGGGGGCTTTAAAGGAGAGCCCCTGCCCTTACAGCATGTGCAGTTTAGCTGAGGTTCAGTGACCCCATCTGTCAGGCAGAAACAATTGAATCCCAGATAGTGTGGCCAAGTGCTACTGGCAGAAAGGTTCCAGGGAAAAAAGGCCATGTTGCCTAGGAGATGTCCCTGGAGAGGGAGGGGTCAGTATGGGCCTGGGGGGCCCCTTGGGACCCAACATGACATATTCTGTGTGTGCCTCGCAGACATCTGGAGCAGGGATACCGGGAAAGGCTGAGCCTCCTGCGGTCCGAGATGGAGAGGGAACGTGAGCTGTTCTGGGAGCAGACCTGCAAGCAAAGGGCTGTGCTGGAGAAGGACCTGGAGCGCCTGCGTGCCGAGGAGGCCAGCCTCCGGGAAAAGCTGACCCTGGCCCTGAAGGTGGGTGGGGAGCAGTGTCTCCCCGGGTCATCCTGCCCTGAATGACAGAAAGGAGGTTGCCTGAGGGTTCATCCTCCCACACCCCACATTTTCCTTGTCAGGAACATGACTACCTCCATGGTAGGGAAACTCCTTATTTCTAACTAAGGAACGTTGGCTGCAGCCACAGAGAAAGCACATTTCTCANCAGCACATTTCTCAGCCAAAGCAAAAAGGGTCCTGGCTTTTCCATGAGAGGCATTGCCTCTTCCTTTTCTCTGGTCATGGGACAGCAGGACAGGTTGAGACCTTAGGGGCTCTCACTCTCTGCTTTGACTCAGGAGGATAGTGGTCAGGGAGGGTCAGCAGCAGCGGCCAGCTTTGCCACACCCACCCATTCCCGGAGACCAGAGCATCTGTGGGGTCAGCAAAAGACCAAAACCTAAGGCCCACCCTGCCAGAGTCCTGGGTGTGTAGCCTGAAGGAAATGGGTTTTTCTGGGCTTTGGTGAATGTCCTGTGACCCACAGCCACCCTACATTTGGTCCTATACAGAGGTGTCCCCTGGCCCTATGTCCACTGGTCCCTCCTGTGCTCCTGCCTTCCTCCTCCTCTCCTAACATGGAGCCTGCAGATTCTTTCCACATCTGCCTGGTCTCTGTCTCCCTGGGGGAGAAGCTGCGTCCTTGCCTGAACTGTGTTCTTACTGCTCTTCTCACTGGTTTCCCATGTCTGTGGGTACTGCCTTCCTCCCCCGGGGGACATCTGAGCTGTGNATGTCTGTGGGTACTGCCTTCCTCCCCCGGGGGACATCTGAGCTGTGAGGGTGCTATTTCCAATCCCTCATTTAGACAATGGCTCAGAAAGGATTGCCCCCCAACCTCTTCTCGTGTTACTCATGGCCTTCTTGAGCATTCAGGGCAGGAGAAGGAGGAGCAATGGGGAAAGCGACAAGCACTGGTGAGGGGCTCTGTGGGGTTGGTCCCCAGCACAACCTCCCCTGTGGGTGCCCAGGCAGTGAGTACCGGTCACATTGCATTTGCAGGTTTCTTCCTTGATTGTGAGTGCTGCTGGGAATAAGTCTTTGATGCAGAGGGG
>NC_048223.1:43365700-43379331 GCF_002007445.2 Ailuropoda melanoleuca
TGAGGTCCTGTCTGTCATTTTCCTGTGTGGGTCTAACTTTTAGCTGGAGCCACAGAGCACAGAGCTCCTGGTCCAGGAGGAGCGGTTCGTGGAGGTCCTAAAGGAGTATGAACTCAAGTGCCGGGTACGTGCCCCACCCAGCCCCCTTTGCCATCCTGAACCATCACATTGCCTTTGTCTTGAACTGGGGCCATTGCTCTTATCTTTGGTGCATGGGACCTTCATGCACCCCTACCCCACACCCCCAGCCCACTTTGCAGCAAGGGTGATGGTGCTGGGGAGGGTACTAAGAGTTTGGCCTTCCAGAGACCTCCTGGTGCCAGAAGGCCACGTAGCCCTCTTCTAGCCATGCCCACTAAGAACGGGATATGGAGCCCATGAGATGGGTGGGTGGTGTAGGTCATCAGGGTCTGACTGGTTTAGACCTGGATAGTGGTGTGCAGACCTCGTACTTTGCCCTCCTGCCTAGAAGTGGCCTGTCATTCATGGCGGGCCACATTCCTGGCCTCCACATGCAGGGTAGTCCAGGATGAGTCAGCAGGAGTGTCCTTGTATGAGCAGAGCAGGTGGAGCCTACATTCTACTAATGGGGCCTCCAAGTCTCATGTTCCATAAGGAGAGGGGACCCAGCTTGCCTACGTGGGGCCCGTGCTCAGCCCCACAGGGGCGGGCCAAGGTTGCTAGACTGGCACCAGTTCTGAAGACCCCCTCAGTGTTTCCAGGCACCATGCAGGTAGCCAAACCTACCAGGGGCCATGCATTCAGTTAGAGACACCACAGAGCAGGGCATAGGTCAGTGGTGAACAACGTCAGTGGTGCCGAAACATATCTTGACCCTGTTACACTCTTAAAATGACCAGGACTCCAACAGCTAAAATATTATTGTGTGATATTAAGGGTCTATTACCAATTCACTTCTTAATGATTTCCCTCCAAATTAAAGTCAGAATTGACTTTGTTCCTGCTGCTCGTTGCTTTGGCAACACCAGAGGGTAAAGGTGAGCGCGTGCTGTTCTGGAATGTGATGTGACCTGCCGCTTCCTGCCCTGTGCTCTTTCCTCCACTCCAAACCCCGAATACCAGGGTGCCCCTCTGAAAATCCTGTGTGTGCTCAGCTGCGGCAGACTCCTCGTAAACCTACGCCTGGGCGCGCGCTGGGTTGGGGTTGGGGTCTGTCGTGATGGTTGGATTGCAGTTACGTGTCATGTTTCCTCCCTCCCTTTAAGCTTGTTGCCTTGATTTAGAGCCTGTAACTAACCATCAACTAATACCTTACTTTAGTGCACTGGATCTTTCAAACACGCATAAACCCCATCTTTCCCTCACAGGACTCTGTCACTTAAAGAGCTGTTACTCATTTCACTTCTGCTTCTTGAAATTTGACTTTCTGAAACATCAGAAATATCGTACATATTAGTGTTAGTTGATCTGTTTATTTAGAAATTGCTCTTTCCGGGGCGCCTGGGTGGCACAGCGGTTAAGCGTCTGCCTTCGGCTCAGGGCGTGATCCCGGCGTTATGGGATCGAGCCCCACGTCAGGCTCTTCCACTATGAGCCTGCTTCTTCCTCTCCCACTCCCCCTGCTTGTGTTCCCTCTCTCGCTGGCTGTCTCTATCTCTGTCAAATAAAAAAAAAAAATCTTTAAAAAAAAAAAAAAAAAAGAAAAAGAAATTGCTCTTTCCATTTTTTGACTGGTTTTCATTGTTCTAAACTTAGAGCATTAAAAAAAAACCTTTTTATTGGAAAATAATTTCTAATACGTGAAGTTACAAAAGTAAAAACAGTGACAGGGACACCTGGCTACCCTTTGCCCATATTCACCTGTAGTTTTCATCTTATTCTGTGTGCTCATTGCATACTTGCTCACTTGTGTGCTGTGTGTGGTTGTGAATACGACGTGATTTTCTGAACATCTGAGTGGGTTTGGCGTGCATCATGGGGCCACCCCACCCCTCAGCGGTCAGTGCGCGCTTTCTGAAGAACAGACTTCGTCCTCCGACCTTGCAGAGGGGTGCTGGTGTGCCAGAGTTCATTGTTTTAAGTGTTCAGGAGTTTTGCCAGCTTCTTGTTAAACTTTTGATAGCTTGAAATCTGCTATGGTGGGAGTTACTTAGAAATGTGCACAGAATGTGCCAAAGTCAGAAGTCTGGGCTTTTGTTCCTGAAGACCCAGCTCCCTGTTCTCCCTAACTGGCACACTTAGTAACTTATGCAATACCTCAACTCATGGGGCATATTTCCTTTTCATTAGTTGACCTAACGGTGTCCTTTAGAGCCTCGCCCCCTGAGATACAGGACACAGCATAGGGTTAGATGCCGGGTTTAGCTGTCATGAAACATCTGTTGTAGGCCATTCAGGCTGCTGTAACAAAAACGACACGGACTTGGGGGTTTATGGACAAGAGATTGCGTTCGCGCGGTTCTCGGTTCTCGAACCCGAGTGGTGAGTTACAGACAGAGACAGCCCTGGGGGAGCTGCCTCACAAGGTCACTTTATCTGTAGCAACAGGGAGATGGGATGGAGTAATTGAAACACAGCCAAACAAGGGAAAGCAGGCTCCTTTTACTAGGGCTTCGGATGAATAGGCAGAGGGGGATTTTCACATTACAATGAGGCTGAGGTAACTGTGGGTCACTTCTGGCACTTCTGATTCGTAGGTAGTCAGGCCTCCTCAAATGCTGCTTTTTCCTTTCAGGTAGTTTGTTAGTTTGTTTCTAAAAGGTGAGATGGACAGTTAGGCAGAAACTTCTACTAGAAATTTCCTGAGCTCCGGGGAGAGGTGGGGGGGGTCAGGCCTGCCCGGTATCTGGTGACAGCTCTTTTCCTGGGACACAGGGAAAGCTGCCTTCAACGGAGCTCCCTGGGGTCTGTCTCTCTCTCTCTCTCTCTTTAATGATCATTTGCCTTTTATTTTCTATATTTTTATAATAATTTTTATTCTGTTATGTTAGTCACCATACAGTACATCCCCGGTTTCCGATGTAAAATTCGATGATTCATTACTTGCGTATAACACCCAGTGCACCATGCAATACGTGCCCTCCTTAACACAAGGGCACTGATTCCTTCATGAGGCTCTGCCCTCATGACCTGATTACCTCCCAAAGGCCCCACCTTCAAAACCTTCACCTTGGGTGTGAGGATTTAACCTGCGAATTGGGGGTAGGGGAGGGCACATCCAGTCTAGAGCACTTTCCTACAGTTTTTGTCTCTGACATGGGTATTTTTAAACATCCTTATTTTGTGTTTTTCTGATACTTCCTTTGGGTTAGATTGAGATTGTATGTTCTCAGTGGGACAGCATAGGTGATGTTAATTTTTGATCACCTGGTCAAGGTGTTGCCTGACTTCCCCACTGTGTAATTACTGTTGTTTCTCCCATGCAAACGAACTAGCAGTCAGTGGGGAGACACATAAAGACCACAGAAACACCTGCTCTTCATCAGAATTTTCCCTGGATTCAGTGTCCATTTCAGTCTTTTTCATGATGGTTGCCAAATGATGATTTCCCAAGCCAGCACCCACTCCACACCTATCCGTTGACCCTTGGAATTCTCCCATGAGCCAGAGGAGTCCTGCTTCTCTGCTCCGTTTGCTACCAGAGCGTCACTGACTTTGGGCTGATGGTGTTTTTACAGTCAGTCTCCAGAGGTGGAGACAACCTTCAGCCTTCCCTGCGGGGCATCACCCAGCCTTCCCACAGCTACTGCTCGGCGTTTCCCTGTACCTTGTGACCAGGATATTAGCAAGGAAACCATGCTTTCCCTAATTGCCAGGTCCTCTTCCTTCTTAACTACCATTTTAGCTTTTTGTCATTTCCTTCAGTTCTCGGTCTCCATTTTCTTGGTGAGGCTGCCTTTGGTTAAAGGGGAGTGTAAAATGTTAATCAGAGTTCTCTGTGGTTTCATGTTTCTGCTGTTGCCTTGGGTGGACACTCGAATGGAGGAGCATGTCCTTGGTCAGAAACCCCAAATGCAGATTTTCCCTTTCTGCATTTCCACACTGTTACCGATGGAATGCTTGTGTATCCCCAGATTCATATATTGAAGCCTGTTCCTGCAATGTGACGGCTTTAGGAGGTGGTAGGCCTTTGGGAGGTGATTAGGTCATGGAGGGCTTTATGTAAGGGATCCCAGAGAGCTCCCCCGTCTGTTCCACCATGGATGGACATGGAAATAGCAGCCCAGATGGACTGAGACACACACCAACCCCTGACTGATGTCCCCACCATTGCCTGTCCCTGGGTGGTTCATCCTCCGTGTGTGTGTGCGCGTGTGTGTGTGTGTGTGTGCGCGCTTACTCCTGCCTAGCTTGTAGCCTCAGCCAGCCTGCTGGCACCCCCTTCCTCTCCGATGCGCTGTTGAAGTCCCGCCCTCCCCTCAAACCACTAGTACTGCAGGATTACAGCAATGGACTTGTTGCCTTTCCTGGCTGGTGCAGTAGCACCTTTGGCACGCATAGGCACCCCAAGTAAGTGTGAGTTCCTGTGGAAATAGACAGGCGCCTGGCTCCGCAGCCCCACCAGACACCCCCTGAGTAGAGCTGGGGCCCAGGAAGGTGCATGTCACCCTCATCAGTTAGAACTGGCTATGCTTCCTGCTGTGTCCTCAGAGCAGAGAAGTCTATGCCCAGCATAGCACCTAAGAGAACCTGCTTTCTGGCACTGCTGAATTTGTGGGATATTTTAAGTTTTCTCATAGGCACATTAAAAAATGTAAAAAGGAATAGGTGACATCAATTTTAATAACATTTTATTTAATTCAATATATCTGCAATGTTACCATTATATCCTTTTTTTTTGGAATCCAGTCTTTGAAATTCGGTGTAGATTTTAGGCTACAGCACACCTCCATTCAGACTCACTGCCCCTGAGATGCTCAGTGGCCTATGCGGTGAGTGCTGCCTTCTTAGACATCCCAGGGCTAGAGCAGCAGTGACCACAGGCTGTGTCAGGAACCAGGGGGTGCACGCTCTGCTCTACACACTTGTCACGAAGCTCTAACTTACCGCCCTGTCCTTCCCCCCACCCCACAGAACTGCTTCCTCCATGGGGAAACTTGTGTTTTTGTCTAGGAGATTCTGAACGAGGTACAGTGACCCTGTGTGAATCTGTGCTTCTTGTAAGAGCTGTGCAGAGCCTGTCCCTTCTCCCACTGCCTAGAGCTGCCAATGAGAGGCTCCTTCTCCAGGGGAGATGCAGTCACAGGCCAGGCACTGGCCTTTAGGAGCAGTTTTGGGAAGATGAGGTTTATTCAATGAGAGCTGCCAGGAGAGGAAACTCAAATAGGATTAAAAAACCAGAGAGGGATGTGGGGCCTTGTGAATGTGCCAGGGGCTGGGCCGCAAGTCCTCTCCTTGTGGCCTTGGCTGGCTTGGGCTTCGCCCAGAGGGAATATCCCAAAAGGAGAAGCTGGCTAAAAGCTGCACCCTTGGAAGAGGGGGTATCACTTCTGCCATCCTGCAGGTTGGGGCAGTCACAGGCCTGCTGGGGTTCCAGGGAAGGAGGACATAGACCCGGAGTCATGAGTGGACATGGCAACACACACAGCTGTGGTGTGTTAGCTGTGGGACCCTCTGAGAAAGTGGTTATAAACTCTACCCTTTCTAGCCATTTAAACATCAGGTGAACAGGTGTGCTTGTGGAGATGTGTTTCTTTCACGTGTGGACAGAATTACGCTGGTTGCAAATGAGACCCTTCCTCTGAAGCTTTCATGACCCCCAGGTCTCCCCACTTCCCCCAGTGTGTGTGCTCACCCAAACACCATCCTTTCTGTTTGGTGTGATCACCCTTGTGCTGTGGCCTTTGGTCCGAAGCACCTGGTGTCCTCTTGTCTCAGTAGCTGTAGAAAGAACCCTTTGCAGATTCAACAGCAGAAGAGGAAAGAATCCCAGGACGCGTCCTGGGACATCGGTGCCTCACACCCACGTCACAACATCACTGCTCTTAAAGCACCTGGAGTTTCAGCTGTTGATGGTTCTCTGTATTTTCTACATTTCTGCTCTGTTTCCTCTCCACTCTTTTTTTCTGAGCCCCTTCTGTATATTGAGTACTCGAAAGTGGTGCAGGGTGCTAGAAAGTTGAGAAGTGGGCCCTGCTTTTGTTTGGCTCACCTGTCCTTAGGAAACGGGAATGCAGTTTTAAGTGCCGTGTGCTGGAAGTCAGGGCCTGTCACCTGACTGCTCCCTTGGTGGCCTGGCTACACACTGCTCTTCTCCTCACCACTCTTCAGGCAGCCGCACAGGCTGCAAGGGATGTCTGGCTGTACCCCACAGGACCTGCAGGACCGCAACGATGAGCTGCAGGCTTCACTGGAAGGCCTATGGGCACGACTGCCCCCAAGTTGGCATGGCCGGCCACATGCACAGCCAGAGGAACCACTGCTCCCTGGGCACAGGCCAGCAGGTAGGAGCCCAGTCTTGGGAGGTGACAGGTTGTGTGCTCCTGCTGTGGGAGAGCAGAGGCTGGTGGCACTGGGTGTCTATCTTCCCCCACTGCATGAGCTTCCCCCTGGTCCGGAGGGACTCTGTAGGAGGGGGCGGCCAGCTGCCCAGCATATCAGGCTTCCAAGGGATCACATGCCCTTCAGACTGGCACATGTGGGAGAAGGACCTGTAACCCAAGGCCAGGAACAATACCCAGAGCCCCAAAGGAGGTAGAGGAGGGGAAGGGTTCACCATTTGGGTTGAATGGTGAAGGTTACGATGACCTGGTCGTGACCTCAAGACAGGCATGTCCTAGTGGGCCTCTTGGGTCGTGGGGAGGATCCAGAGAGATGCCCTAGGGTGAGCGTTCAGCTTGGGTCGGACATAGTCATCTAGGGAGGGAGGAGGGGTAGGCTGGGAGTGAGCAGGTGGTGGTGGTCTCCCAGCTCCGCTCAGAGCATGATGTCTGGTCTTGGGTCTGTGACAGCTCTCAGAGAGGGAAGGTGAATGTGTAAAATGTGTCAGGGATCCTGGTAACTCACAGAGGCCTCATGTGGACTCCAGCAGACAGGGCTGATGTTTACTCCCTGGCTGGTGTGGAAAGGGCCAAGGTGGGCTGCAGCCGTGGCACCTGGAAGGACCAGCTCCACCGCCTGTGCATGGCACTGATGCTCAGGGAGTTACTTCACAAAGACCAGCACTTCATCCTCCGTAACTCTTCAGCCCATGAGGTTTGGGGCAAGCTCCAAGCACCAAGACACCCAGTGCCCTGTATTTAAGCGTTAGTGGCTCCTCCTAGAGACCAGAATTGGGGGGCGGGGTTCAGATGCCACAGCTGTCCTTCAGGTTTCCATGGTCCTTCTGGAGGACAGGGTGGGTTTGGCTGATTGCCACCTTTCCTGGCAGTTGCATGGTGTGGGCACTATACAAATTCACATGTTGCATGTGGTTCCATGTGCACCGCTGCTGGTGGGGGGTCCTGTGGGGACCACCAGGACTGCCCTGCCCCCAGCCACCTGGCTGCTTCCACTGACCGTGTACCACGGCAGAGTCAGCCCCTCAGAGAGCGTCTTGTTCTCATCTGCAACCCTGAGAGCACTCAGAGCTCCCATATTGTCCTAAAACTGTTTACTTAATAAAACAGGGAAAAAGGGGCACCTGGGTGGCTCAGTTGGTTAAAACTTGATTTCAGCTCAGGTCATGATCTCAGGGTCATGAGATCGAGCCCTGCATTGGGCTCTGATCTCAGCGTGGAGTCTGCTTGAGATTCTTTCCCTCTTCCTCCACCCCTCCCCCTGTACATAGTGTCTCTCTCTCTCTCAAAGAAAATAAATAAAATCTTTAGAAAAAACAGAATAAAGTTTGTACCTAAGAGAGCCAAGATGGGAGCCAAGTGGGGCTTTCTGTGCACTGGGTCCAGCTTGTTCAGTCCCTTAAGGGGACCCCCTCATAGCGCTTTCTTTAGTGGAGTCTGATGACTTCCTAGACCTCCAGCCCTGCCTGCACTCAGCTGGGAGGTGCTGGGGCCCGGCCAGCACACTGGACGGCACCACATCCCCAGATAGTGTTACACATGGCCCAGTGCGCAGCCTGGCCACAGGGAAGGGGGGGATGATTGCTACCTCCCTTTGTCCCTGGAGGAGTGTGGGATGCACAGAGCATGGGATCCTTGTCAAGAGCTACCAACCGTGACCCAGGGAGCAGCAGAGCTAGGGACCTGTACCTTGGGTGGCCCTTGTCCAGAACACCTTGGACTGTGGCACCAGAAGGCAGCCCCAGCCCCTGTGTCATCACTGATCCCCCCACCAGGGCCCTTTCTCTTCCCTTTTGCCCCCCGCCGCCCTCCATCTGAACACAGAAGTTCCGTCAGCCCCTTCAAAGGAGGAGGAGTCTACTGCCACAGGGGGGTGTTGGTGGAAGGGCTGTGTGGGTCATGGAGGCCGTGCCATCAGTGCTTCCAGCTGGAGCCGCTCCTGCCAGGTGCCGTTCACCTGGGCCTACTCGGCCAGAACCAGGTGGCAGCTCTGGTTTACAGGGCAGGGGCTGCTTGCTTTCCCAAGGTGCTTATCCTGACTTCTTTCAGCCCCATGGCCCTCACTCTGTCATTTTTTTCATGGCAAATTGTTAAGGGGGTGTCACCTCCCTTCACTTTCCCAGCCCCAGACCAGCACAAAACCCAAACAGTGGTGCAAACTCACGTTGTGAGTCAGCCCTTTGGCATGTTGCTCAGTAGCACCAGGAACGCCTGGTGGCCCAGCGGTGCTTGTGGTTCCACAGGAGCCTCACAGTGAGCTGCAAGGACGTCTGACATTGTCAGTGAGGAGAATCCTCTGGAACGAGGGGTCACTCATGCCTTCTTTCCTGGATCTGTCAGAACTTTGGCTCCATGAGCATTTACTATGCCTAACATACTTGTTTAGAACCCATGTTATTATCATGTCACAGTAAGTAACATAAAGCTTCCACAAAAAGGGCAGAGCTAGAATAAAAAGCCTGAAGAAATAAGGCTCAGAGTGCCTCGTCATAAAGCACTGACTGTGTGCCTCAGGTCACACTCGTGTCTCGGTCTTCCTAGTTCCTCTGTGTGCCTGGCATCATTGTGGAACAGAATTCAGTAAGCGTACCACGTACAGCATCTTTCAGGGAATCCGAGGGCCTGACAGATCTTACAGGGAGTCTCCTGGTTATGTCTGAGTAACGTGTCTTCTGGCAAAGACTCGGAATGCTGATTTCTAAAGAGCTCCTACCTTGAGAGCTCAGCATAGTAGATTGCTTGTGGAAACCCATGAGGGTCGGCTCTCTCTGCCAGCACCGTATTCCTCTTGCAGAAAGGGCCCATGGAGGGTTGTGCGTGGTCAGGGGCATGGTGGAAGAAGACTGCCGGCCAAATGTTGGATCGGAGGGCTGGGAATGGCCCACGGCATCCTCGGCAGGACATAAATGGGATGTCTCCTTGTTTGCAGGCATCATCTCATTTGTTGGTGATTCCATTCCTGTGAGTTTAGAAACGGAGATAATGTTGGAGCAGGTGAAGGAACACTGCCAAGACCTCAAGATCCAGCTGGAGACCAAGGTCAGGGGGAGTGACGGTGGCCGCAGGGACACAGAGGAGCTTCCTGCCGCACGCTGGAAAACTTCCCTTGGCTATGCATGTTTCCCCATGCATGTGTGCGCCCTAGATCCTGCACCCCTTAGGAAGACCGCTCAGGGGGACAGGAGATTGTGGGGAAATGTAAATAAAATGAACATTCTGCCTCACACCTTCTTTGGAAGGAGGCAGGAGATAGGAATGACCAGTAAAGGGAGGGAAAAGGTTATGTGTACCCAAGTGTCACGGGGGTCACACTGAGGCCAGACCTCCCTGCCCATTCTACCGTCAGGGAATCATAGCTCCCATCTGTGTTCTAAACTGATGCGACCCTGGGATTGCCCTTTGTGGGGTACTCCGTGGCCTTGTGGCCAGGACCCTGTCTTAGATGAACTTGTCTTCTGCTCCATTAGCAGGTCGTGGTGGGGTTTTGTTAGGGGGCATGTCCACAATTTGTTTCCACTATTTGTTATCAGGCATAAGAGTAGCAGCAAGGTGGGATTGCCTGTCCTGTGCTTGTGCCTCTGGGCTCCCTGGAGGCATTAGCTGGAAACTCCTACAGTGGCCATGCCCTGGGGGCCGGAGGATGTTCAGAGCCACCCACTAGTCTCGTGAAGGCCACCATCTGCCCTCCGGATGGCCTGGGCAGGTGCCTGGCCCAGCGTGATCCCAGCCTTCGTTCGCCACTGCTGGACCTGCCTCCTGGGGCCATTGTGAAGGTTATGGGAGACGACAGAAGCCTGAGGCCTCACCGTGCCCTGGGAGAGGCTCCACTGTCCTTAGCGCTGCTCTCTCCTTTCACAGGCCTGTGCACTTCTTTGGGTCTGGGCCACCATTCTTTGGGTGTCGTGCCTAGAAATGTGGTATTTCTGTGTTGTGTTGTCCAGTAAGTCGTTTTCAGGACATTCTGATCAACACTGCTGGTCACGTTTCTCTTTTCAGGTAAATTCCTACGAAAGGGAAATGGAGGTGATGAGAAGGGACTTCACAAAGGAGAGGGAGGAGATGCAGCAGGCCTTTAGGCTTGAGGTCCATGTGCTGGAGGGCCAGAGGGCTGACCTGGAGCTGCCGCTCGGGAAGTCTCAGGAGCTCATCCGAGGTCTGCAGGACCAGCTCCGGCAGGTGGCCCATGGCACTCCGCCGGAGAGGGCGGGGTTGGGGCAGTGCTGCGTGCAGGCACTGTCAGGCCCGGCCGAGCGGCTGGCCCACGAGCAGGACCCGCCGGAGCAGGAGCGGCACCAGAGGCATCGGAGCGAGCTGCAGCGAGTCAGGTCAGGGGCTGCATCCTTTCAGGATCTTCGTCTAGGGGTTCTTGCCAAGAGCCCAGATTTGAAATTGCATCAGGCAAACTGCTCAGAATCATAGTGCTTGCTAACGGGGTACTCTTTCTCGGGGCAGGTAGGTGACCATTGAAGGAACGGGTCAGGGGCACCTGGGTGGCTCGGTGAAGTGTTAGACTCTTGGTGTGGCTCAGGTCATGACCTCAGGCACGCGGGATTGAGCCCCGCATCAGGGTCCATGCTCAGTGCTATCTGCTTGAGAATTCTGTCTTTTTCATTTCCCCTCCCCATGCTCACTCCCTTCCCCCCCTAAATAATAGATAAATAAAATCTTTTTTAAAAAAAAGAAAGAACAGGTCATCAGGTAAGGATTGTCCCTTCGTATTAAAAATATGTGTTAACTAGAGCCTAGGAGTTTAAATTCCTTGTAGAATTTTGCCTCACACTTGCAAAGGGCAGTATGTTCTTCCTTGAATATCTCATTCTAATTTTCTAGGACAGGGTATTACAGCACATGAGCAGATGGATAAAAGGTCTAAAACCCCTGAAACAATGGGAAAGACAAGTAATTTGGGTTGGTGGGATTCTTGGAAAGGCCAAAAGGTATGACAAAGGAGTGGAAAGCTGGGATATGGCGTTTTGTGTCCAACAGTGTCATAGTTACATGAGAAATACCATGTGTCCATTCCTTATCGAGTGGGTCTGACTTGGCAGAGTGAATGACTAGTTATTTTAGCCATGGTGCTGGTCAGTCAGCCTCTCTGTGTCCTGTGGGGAGTCTTGGACCCACCCAGCTCAGGAGGGGATGACCACACCCAGCATATGTTGACCCAGGGCTGAGTGGGTGGCTCACAGTGGAGGGGCCCACTGCACTGTGCTCCTCATAGAGGGGCTGTGTAGGGCTTGGTGGGGTTCAGCGTGGGAGCTAAGTGCATGTGGCCTCAGTTACCCCCTGATGGCAGGATGTCGACAACCTTTATGTAGGGACCATGCACTCCAACTTGGGTGGGGTGCGCTCTCCCTTTTGGCTCAATGACTGGAGGTAGCCTGAGTACACAGGGTGTGCTGTGAATGAACTAGACTGCCCCCCAAGTCTGTGGGTGCGCCTTCCTCCCTGTACTCCAGGTGACACCAGTGGAGGGGCCCTGGGCCCTCGGGAGCTGACAGGAACTGTCACTGTCCTGCAGGATGATAAAAGTCACTTTTAAGTCTTGAGCTTTAAGTTATTTTCTCTTAAACTCCGGAGCTGTGTGTTGAGGGACTTGACCCAAGTCCCTGTAGACCCCTCTGGCAGCAGATGGGCCGGTGCAGGGCAGCCCCTTCCACCAGCCTGTGCCATTCATCTGGGGGGCCTGCTTGCTGCTCACAGTCCCTCCTCAGTCTGGAGCTAGAGCCATATCTGGCCACGTGTCCTGTTCTCAGGCAGGTGCCAGCCAGGAACAGAGAACGTGTCCTTAGTGCCCTCACCTCGGCTGGGACTGCATTCTCCCAGGGTGTGAAGGCCTGGTGCCCAGCAACTTACTGAATCTTCAAGGGTAGCTTTAACTGTGGGTGAGATTCACACATCTCACTAAAGTTTTAGACCAGCACTGTCTTTAGTACTTCCTGTGATGGGGTACACGTCCTGTGTCTTCTGTGTCCATGATGGCAGCCACCAGCCACATGCCCTGGACATGTGACCTGCGTGACTCCGGTACGGAATTTTTATCCTGTTTAGTTACAGTCAACTTATACTTAACAGTCATACGTGTGAACGGTTTCGTGTCAGCTTCTGTATATCGAACCCAGCCCCACTGAGGGCAGATGCTCCGACAGACCCGCTGCAGAGGGTCCCGGGCACGGATGGAGCGCTGGCATGCACGGGGGTTGGGAGGACAGAGCAGGCCAGGCAGAGGATGTCCATGGTCGGGACAAGAGGAGCCCGTGAGGAGGCCTTTCCAACCTGGGGTCGGACTGGGCCTGGAGCTGTGTCCACAGCGCTGTGATGTGCTCTGTGTCTGTAGGAAAGAGGCCGAAATTGTGCTGAACTACGAGCGCTCAAGGATGGAAGCCCGCAGGCTGCCCACTGTAAGCGCTTAGCGCTGCGGCCTCAACAGAAGGAAGAGCTGCTGCGGAGACCCCCGCTGCAAGCCCACAAGGTGACAGAGCAGCATGACCAGGAGAAGGAGCGGAGGGAGGGTAGGGGGAAGGGGATGCCCCTGCACTGGGGAAGTCAGCAGCCGAAGCTGCAGGAGCTGGTAGGCAAGGAACAGGCAGAGTTCTGGAAGTCCCCTGCCCTGGAGGAGGAGAGGCTGGAGCTCGCCTGTAGGAAGCAAGTGGGAAGGCTTGTAGGGGAAACAGACATGTTGTGGGCCTGTTTGAGGGACAGGCCGGCAGTGGCAGATCGTGAGCAGGGGGGTTCAGGGGGCCCCATGCCCCTGTGTGCAGGCAGGAGGGAACAGCCACTGGTCTGGCTGGAACATGGTGATGGGCGTGGCTGTGGGCAAGCCAGGTGCAGGGATGTGCCAGGCCGGCACCTGTGCCGTGTGGGTGCCAGGCAGAGCCCAACCCCAGCCCCTTCCCTGGCCCGCAGAGGGCTCTTGGAGAGCCTCGGCCTCAGAGAGGATGGTCAGCGTGTGCTTGCTGCCGAAGAGGTGGCTTCTGCTCCCCCCGAGAGGTGGGCACAGGTGCACCCACATAGGACGGACAGGAGAGCAGTTCTGGAGGAGCCAGCGCCTCCTGCCAGTGGCTCAGCTGGTCTGAGCCAGACTGAAGCCCAGGAGCTGCTCTGGGGACCAGAAGGAGATGTCTCACCAGCTCAGCCCCGACATTGGGCAGAGGAGAGACTGAGAGGTAGCTG
>NC_048223.1:43379431-43388539 GCF_002007445.2 Ailuropoda melanoleuca
GCCCCCCTCCCCTCTGAAGCCCTCAGTTTGTTTCCCAGAGTCCATAGTCTCTCATGCTTCATTCCCCCTTCAGTATGTTCTTTATAGATTGTTGACCTACCCCAGATCTAATCAAGGATTGTGGTGNCAGATCTAATCAAGGATTGTGGTATGCATTTAGTTATCGTATCTCTTTAATATGCTTTAAGAGTATATCAGTCTTTTTAAATTAGTTTTTCTGTCAATGGATACTGACTTTTTTAATCATGGCAAAGTATACGTAATGTAAAATTGACCATTTTAACCACATAATTTAGTGGCATTAAACATGCACAACGTGTAACCGTCACCACTTTCTGCTTCCAAAACTTTCTCACCATTCCAAGTAGAAACTCTGTATCTATTAAACAATAATTAATGCTAGTGTTTTGTTAGGATTTTAGCATCAATATTGGTAAAGGATATTGGTCTATAGTTTTCCTGTAAGAGTTTGAGAAGGATTAGCATTTTCTTCTTTAAATGTTTGGTAGGGGGTGCCTGGGTACCTCAGTCAGTTGAGTGTCCGACTCTTTGTTTCAGTTCAGGTCATGATCTCAGGGTCATGGGATCAAGCCCAGCATTGGGTCTGCGTTCAGTGGGGAGTCCGCTTAAGACTCTCTCTCCCTCTCCTTCTGCCCCCTCCCCATGCTCACAAGTGTGCATACACTCACTCTCTCTCTCTCTTTCTGTGTAAAATAAATAAATCTTTAAAAAAAATAAAAATAAAGGGGCGCCTGGGTGGCTCAGTCGTTAAGCATCTGCCTTTGGCTCAGGGCGTGATTCCAGGGTCCTGGGATCGAGCCCCGCATCGGGCTCCCTCCTTTGCTGGGAGCCTGCTTCTTCCTCTCCCATTTCCCCTGTTTGTGTTCCTTCTCTGGCTGGCTGTCTCTCTGTCGAATAAATAAATAAAATCTTAAAAAAATATAAATAAATGAATGAATGAATGAATGAATGAATGTTTGGTAGAATTCACCAGGGAAGCCATATGCTCCTGGGCTTTTCTTTGTTAGGAGCTGTTTGATTAACTCATTCAATCTCCTTACTGGTCACAGGTACAGTCAGATTTTTTATTTCTTCATGAATTAGTTTCGGTAGATTGTGTGTTTCTAGGAGTTTGGACATTGACATTTCTGAAGAATCAAGACCATGTGTTTTGCAGAATGACCTTCAATTTGAATGTCTGATTTTTCTCCTTGATTGGATTCCTTCTTATATCTCATGCCTTCTTTATAGGACCATTTTCTGGCTTTCTGATGTGTAGTTTTTAGAAGTTCTTTTAGTGAAACTCTCTTTGGAATAAATTCCCTCAGTTTTTATTTATTTGAAAGGGTGTCAAAATTTCCTTCATTGTGAAAGATAGTGTTCATAGGAATACAAGCCTAGATTAAAGGGCTGTTCTCTGTCTTTTGGACATATTCAGTATTTTCTAAGATTCCCCTGTTGGGGTGCCTGGGTGGCTCAGTCGGTTTAAGTGTCCACTTCAGTTTTGGCTCAGATCATGATGTCGGGGTGCTGGGGTGGAACACCGAGTCTGGCTCCATGCTCACTGGGGAGTCTGCCTCAGGATTCTCTCTCTCCCTTTGCCCCTCCCCCCACCCACGAGTGTGCACTCTCTCAAATAAATCTTTAAAAAAAGATGCCAGCGTTGACATTGGGCAGTCCACTCTGGTTGTTGCTCTGTGTGTGTATTAGTTTCCTGTTGCTGCTGTACTAATCACCACTACTACTAAGTTAGTGGCTTTTTAAACAACACAATTTATGATTTTACAGTTTTGGAGCTTAGAAATCTGAAATGGTTTTGACTGGACTAAAATTAAGATGTTGTCGGGATTGCCTTCCTTTTTCGTGGCTCTGGAACAGACTCGCTGTTCTCATGTCTTCCAGCCTCTGTGGGCTGCTTGCATTCCTTGTTCACCCCGCTCCCATCTTCCAAGCCAGTGGAGACTGGTCAGGCCCAGCTGCCATCACATCAGTGTGACACGCACCCCCTCCCTCCCTCTTCCGCGTTCAGGACCTCGTGCTTACATCGGGCCCACCTGGATGATGCAGGATGTGCAGCTGTAGGTCATTCATACAGTTCACTGCTGTGCATTGTTCTGTTGTGTGACTATGCCGCAGTTTACTCATTTGCTTGTGGACCGGCATTTGAATAGTGTTTAGTTTCGGTCATCACAAAGAGTACTGCTGAGAAAGTTCTTATCCGTGTCTTTCGGAGCATTTACGTTGGGGTGTACCTAAGAGTGGAATTGCCAGGTCATAGGGCAAAGGTGTGGTTTTCTTTCTACTCATCCTGCTTAGAAAAACCTTGTACCCATTGAATTTGTGTCTTATGAAAAATTCTCAGCCATTATTTTTAAAACATTGCTTTTCCTCTCACTCTACAATTAGATGTATGATGTTAGATCTTTTCACTCTTCCTCCATTTCTTCCCTTCCATATCTTTTATCTTCGTTTCTCTCTTGTCACATTCTGGGTACTCGTTTTCTTATCTCTGTGTTCCAGGTCAATAATTCTTCCTTCAGCTCTAAATCTGCCATCTAACTCATTCAGTGAGGTTTTATTTTGACATTGCGTTTTTTTTTTTTTTCCCCATTTCCAAAAGTCCCGTTTTGTCCTGTTTGGTCTGATCATTTTTGATAGTTTCTTGTTGCTTGTTTATTTTTTTTATTTCCATTTTTTATTATGTAAACATTTTACAATTCTGTCCTTAGTCTGTGTCTGATAATTCCACTCTCTGAGGTTCCTGTGGGATCCAGTCTGCTGTTTTGCTCCTGCTGCCTCTCCGAGGTGGCTTTTCTCCATGTGTGTTGTGGTGATCTTTGATTGTGAGCTCGTGTTTACATGAGGTTAATCTCCGGGACTCTCCACGGCTGTAGTAGAGCGTGCTTTCTGCAGACAGGGCGGATATTGCTGAGAATTGGGAGCCTGCTCATCTGGGACCACTTCAACTTCCGTGTAGGGCACTGGCTTAATGTAGGCATCCACGGTGTGGTTTTTCCATGCTGCCGATGGCAGTGCTGACATAGGCATTGGCCTCAGGGTAACCCTATCTTTGTGTGGTTACTTAATGCTCACAGTTGGGGTTTCAGCTTCTAGATTTTTTTTTATTTGGGGCCCTTGGAGGTTTCCATTACCTTCAATGAGGACAATCACCCATGTATGATCTAGTTGCTTGGTGTGGTGAGGGGGGATGGGGTGGGACAACCATCAGCTTATCCGAGGTCCAGGAAGCTGGAAGTGGGAACCCCCCCCCAAACACACATAGCTGCACTGAATCAATTTGTTTTCCATCCTGGAGCCAGAGTGGCTGTTTCCAAACACAAACCTCATTTGTTCACTCCTCTGCATGAAACCGTTTGCTGCCTTAAAAATTCCAATGACTGACCTTCCTTTATTTTTTGTGTAGTTCCTCATAAAATGAAGTTACATTTATGCATATGAAGGAAACATTTATGCTTGGTATTAATAATCATATTACATTAAATAAACATAACAAGACCATGTGGCTTTGAGTATTTTTAGATTGAAAAAATTAGAAGCTAGTGCCAGATAGGGACCTATGGGGGGAACAAATGTCAGACCAGCATCTACTAAGAATAAATTTCTGGGGGGAAGGGCTCCTGGGTGGCTCAGTCAGTTAAGTGTCTGCCTTCAGCTCAGGTCATGATCTCAGGGTCCTGAGTTCAAGCCCCGTGTTGGGCTCCCTGCTCAGTGGGGATTCTGCTTCTCCCTCTGCCTCTGCCCCTCCCCTTGCTCGAGCGTGCTCTGCTAAATTGCTTATGTGTCATATGTCAGTGATGTTACCCAAGTCGAGGTCTCTGAGTTATCAGAAAGCAAAGGTGGCTCCAGGCAGACTTGGTTCAAGTAGTAGCTACCCCTGCTTGCTCTTTCCCATTGAGGGATCCACTTTGCATCGGGTCTCTCTCGTTACAGCGATGTGGGCATCTCCCCAGTTTTCTCCTCCCTAGTGCTGACCTCAGCGTGTACAAAGCGGGTAGCTCTCACTAAGGAGGAAAACGTGTTTTGGTCTCCTGATTCCTTGTTTTCCTTAACTCCATGCTAGAGTTCTCTGGTGGGGGATGAATATCCTTTGCAGTAACCTGAGGACCCACAGCCGGCAGTGTGCATTGACGCCAACCATGAGCACACTCATTTTAGTTGTGGTTGTAATATGTGGTAACAGGTCAGCTGTAAACATGAAGTAAACAGAACCAGGGTGCTGAATACATTATGAGTTGTTTGTTCTGTGACTGTTTTAGAAGCTAAGAAAGCTTTATTTTCTGTAGCTTGTTGCTTGGGAGAGGCAAACCAGAGCACGTGAGCGGTGCATAAAGGAAAAGGAACAGTATGCTCCGTACGATCCGGGGATGATGCCAGGTCCACCATGACTTCCACCTGCAAGACCATACTCAAGTGAACTACCTATGGCAGCCAGCTCCTGGAGTCCCAACTCTTACCACTTGTTTTCAATATTTCTTTTCTTTTCTTTTTCTTTTTTTAAAAGATTTTATTTATTTATTTATTTATTTGACAGAGAGACAGCCAGCGGGAGAGGGATCACAAGCAGGGGGAGTGGGAGAGGAAGAAGCAGGCTCCCAGCAGAGGAGCCTGATGTGGGGCTCGATCCCAGAACGCCAGGGTCACGCCCTGAGCCGAAGGCAGACGCTTAATGACTGCACCACCCAGGCACCCCTCTTTTCAATTTTTCATGCAGAGTTGAGTTGGATAGGCTTTCTGAAGAAAACGTATTGCTGAGGAATGAGCTGGGAAGGATTCAGCAAGAGCTTGAAGCTGCAGAAAGGACAAATGATGCTCAGAGGTAAGGGCCCTGGCTCCGTGGTTCTGCCTGGACTCCAGTCTACAACACGCTTTGCTCTTTGTCCAACGAGCTTTGAAGGTGTTGCTGTGGAAAGTCGGGAGTGTTCGGGTGCCTGGGTGGCTCAGCCAGTTCAGTGTCTGCCTGTGTGTGGAAGGGGAGTGGCTTTCTGCTTTCACTACCATAGTCTTATCCAAGGACAGTTTCTTCTTTTTTTTTCAACTGTGAAGTTAAAGATTATTAAAATATGGCATCCACAGCAGGTGATCAACAAGTGATTGCTATTATATTTTAGGAATTCTGAAATCTAAAAGTCTTTTCCCCTCTAGAAACCATTGTTTCCCTGGATGCCTGGCTGGCTCAGTCGGTTAAGCGTCTGCCGTCATCTCGAGTCATGGTCTTGGGATCCCAGGATCGAGCCCGCATCCAGCTCCCTGCTCAGCAGTCTGCTTCTCCCTCTGCCCCTCCCCTGGCTAGTGTTCGTACTCTTTCTTTATCTCAAATAAATAGCATCTTAAGAAAAAAAGAAAGAAACCATTGTTTCCCTCATTTGCTGCCAGGAAATTTTCCATTTTACAGGAGACACACCAGCAGATACAAGGCTGTTTTAGTCCTATTTACGCTGCTGGCTGTGAATGGTCATGTGTCTTGCTAACGAGATGTTACTGTGTGTGACTGAGAAGTGCCATGGAGGCTCTGACCGTGTCCCTGCAGTACCGGCAGCGTTCCTCTGCTTCCAAGGGTTGGGGTGGGCAGTGGCAGTGGTGTAGAACAGTGACAGAGTGGTGGCTCCGGGGTCCCAGGAGCAGGTGTGAGAGTCTGTTCTGTGCCTGCAGAAAAGCCAGCACTGTTACGGGGGCAATGACAGGGAAAAAATAAACTGGTCAGTGATACTGTAAATTTTGCTTCTTAAACAGGAAGGAAATCGAGGTTTTAAAGAGAGACAAGGAAAAGACCTGCTGTGAAGTGGAGGAACTCAACAAACAGGTCAGGTTTTGATACCTGCTGATAGCCCCACTCTCCTTTTTCATTAGTTTGGAATGATTTCAAACTTACAAAAATGAAGGACAGCACTTTTTTCTGAAGTACCTGAGAAGGAATTGCCAGCCCATCAGTGCCTTCCCTGGCTCAAAGTCGGGCTGTTAACATGGGTTCAAAAGTGTCGTCTGAGCCCCCACCCCACTGAGCTTTGCCAGCTGACCCCTCACCTTCAGCATCGTGTGGCTCCCATGGTCAGTGCTTGGTTTTTAGGACCAGGGCACTTTTGAAGATTACAAGCAGTTATTTTGTAGAAAGGCCCTCAGTGTGGTTTGTATGATGTTCCCTTTAGGTGATGCTAAAGCATGATTTGTCCCGTCCTAGTGCTGTCAGCTTTGATTCCTGGCTGGGTGGTGTTGGCTAGGCTTCTCCGCTGTAAGGTTACTTTTCCCTTTGTAATTGGTGAGTATCGTATGGGTAGATATGTTGATATTAGGTAAATACCCTGTTCCCCATCAAACTCTCATCCCCTTATTTTAGCATCCTTTGTTTCTTGCTGTGATGGTAGCCAGTTGGTAGCTAATCTTATTGGTATTTTAGTGTGAGGAAGAGCTTTGTTTCTGTTCATTTATTTATTCATTCCGTCATCATATTACTATCCTGGGTTCCTGTTTAATTCAGTGGGTTTAATACTTTAGCATCAGTATTTGTTTTTGTGTTCAAATTGTCCCAGATTTGGCCACTGAGTGTCCCTTCACAGTGGTTTCTGGGTCCTCCAGACAGATCCTAGTCATTTTTTGACCACTTCCTTACTTTCTGGTACCCCCAGATATTCCAGGTTCATCTAATACTCTACCTTCCTCAGCCTGCAATCAGCTATTTCCCACAAGGGGCCCCTGGTCACCTTTACTGTAGAATGGTGTTTGGAGACCAAGACCTGGGCACCAGGAGTGCCCCCTGCTTTTGGGGTGTCGCTACTTCCAGGCACAATTTATGGGTAGAGCTAAGGACTATGTGTGTTCTTATGTACGTGCACACTCACATGCATATGATTTCATGAATATTTATTTATATCTGTCTATCTACTGAAAATCATGAATTCAAACCCCATCTGTGCAGTTCTCACCTCACATCGTACGCATGATCCTAGTTTCTCTCTTTCCGTATTTGTAACTCCTGTCTCCAGCAGTGAGAAGTCTGGTTTCTATCTTCAGAAGATCTACTTACTGTTGATTAAACTCTGCTTATCCCATAAACATCCTTCCCGCTCTGTTTCAGCACTAACCCCACACTGGTCCCCTCTTTGCCCCCATACAGATGCCTTTCATACTCAGTCTATTTACTGGCTTTTGGATGGAGATTGATTGATTGATTGATTGATTGATTGATTGATTTATGTGAGAGTGAGAGAGATTGAGAGAAAGAAAGAGTGAAGGCGAGAGAGAGAGTGCACACGAGCAGGGGAGAGGGAGAAGCAGACTCCCGACTGAGCAGGGAGCCCCATGCGGGACTCAAAACTAGGACCCTGGGATCATGACCTGAGCTGAAGGCAGATGCTTAACTGACTGAGCCACCCAGGTGCCCTTTTGGATGAATTATTGAGGAAGAAGCACACAAGTGAGGATGTGTCCTTCTTGGGTTTTTTAATTCTTTTTTTAATTGATACTGTTGTTGATAATTGCCGACTCATGTAGTTGTAAGACATATAGAGAAATCCTTAAAACACTTTGACCAGTTTCCCCCAGTGGTAACAGTTTTTTAAAGTTTTTATTTAAATTTCACTTACTTAACATCCAGCGTAATATTAGTTTCAGGTGCACATATAGTAATTTTACACTTCCGTTCATCACCCGGTGCTCAAATGACAAGTGCGCTCCTTAATTCCCATTACGCGTTTTATACATCCTTCCACCCACCTCCCCTCTGGTAGCCATCAGTTTGCTCTCTGTAGTTGAGAGTCAGCTTCTGGTTTGCCTCTATCTTTTTTTACCTACGCTCACTTGTTTTGTTTCTGAAATTCCACATATGAGTGAAATTATATGGTATGTGTGTTTATTTCACTTAGCATTACGCACTGTGGCTCCATCCATGTCATTGCAAATGGCAAGATTTCATTCTGTTTTATGACCAAGTAACATTCCAGAGTTGGTGTGTGTGTGTATGTTTGTGTCTCACATCTTCTTTATCCATTCAGCAGGTGATGTACACTTGAGCTGTTTCCATAATGTAGCTATTGTAGATAATGCTGCTATAAACATCGGGGTGCATGTACGCCTTTCAATCTGTATTCTTGTATTCTGTGGGAAAATACCTAGTAGGATGACTGCTGGATTGTAGGGTAGTTCTAATTTTAACTTTTTTTTTTTTTTTTAAGATTTTATTTATTTATGTGACAGAGAGACGGTCAGCGAGAGAGGGAACACAAGCAGGGGGAGTGGGAGAGGAAGAAGCAGGCTCCCAGCCGAGGAACCTGATGTGGGATTCGATCCCGGAATGCCAGGATCACGCCCTGAGCCGAAGGCAGATGCTTCACGACTGTGCTACCCAGGCGCCCCTAATTTTAACTTTTTAAAAAAGATTTTATTTATTTATTTGACAGAGAGAAAGAGAAAATACAAGCAGTGGGAGTGGCAGAGGGAGAGGGAGAAGCAGGCTCCTCGCTGAGCAGGGAGCTTGATGGGGGACTTGATCCCAGGACACTGAGATCATAACCTGAGTCAAAGGCAGACACTTAACTAACTGAGCCACCCAGGCGTCCCTGTTTTTAATTTTTTGAGAAGCCGCCATACTGTTTTCAACAGTGGCCCCACAGTTTGCATTCCCACCAACAGTGCATGAGTTTCCCTTTCTCCACATCGTCACTAACACCTATTGTTTCTTGTGTTGTTGATTTTAGCCATTCTGACAAGCATGAGGTGGTATCTCGTAGTTTTGATTTGTATTTCCCTGATAATGAGTGATCTTTCCATGTGTTTGTTGGCCATCTGGATCTCTTCTGTCAAAAAATGTCTATTCATGTGACCTGCCCATTTTTAAATTGGATTAGTTTTTTGGGTATTAAGTTTTATAAGTTCTTTATATATTTTGGATACTAACCTTTTATCAGATATGTGATTTGCAAATATCTTCTTCCATTCTGTAGGCTGCCTTTTAGTTTTGTTGATTGTTTCCTTCGCTGTGCAGAAGCTTTTTATTTTGATCTAGTCCCAGTAGTTTATTTTTGCGTTTGTTTCCCTTGCCTCAGGAGACATATTTAGAAAGAAGTTGCTATGGCCAATGTCAGAGACATTACTGCC
>NC_048223.1:43388639-43414171 GCF_002007445.2 Ailuropoda melanoleuca
TTTCTTTGTGTGATCTTCAATTTTTTTTCATCAGCATTTTATAATTTTCAGAGTACAGGTCTTTCACTATGTTGGTGAGGTTTATTCCTAGGTATCTTGCTGTTTTTGGTGTAATTATAAATGGGATTGATTCCTTAAGGTCTCTTTCTGCTCCTTCATAACTAATGTATAGAAATGCAACAGACTTTTGTATGTTGATTTTGAATCCTGAAACTTTCCTGAATTCACTTATCAGTTCTAGCAGTTTTTTGGTGGAGTCTTTCGGGTTTTCTATATATAGTATCCTGTCATCTGCAAATAGGGAACGTTTTACCTCTTCCTTTCCAATTTAGATGCTTTTTATTTCTTTTTCTTGTCTGATTGCTATGGCCAGGATTTTCAGTACTGTGTTGAATAAAAGTGGTGAGAGTGGATATCCCTGTCTTGTTCCTGACCTGAGAAAAACTGAGAGCTTTTCCCTCCTTAAGGATGATACTAGCTGTGGCATTTTCATCTATGGCCTTTATTATGTTCCCCATAAACCTACTTTGCTGAGGGTTTTTAATCATGAATGGATGTTGTACTTTGTCAAATGCTTTTTCTGCATCTATTTAAATGATCATATGGTTCTTATCCTTTCTTTTATTAAAGTGATGTTGTATGTTGATTGATTTGCAAATTTTGAACAACCCTTCCAACCCAGGAATAAATCCCATTGGATTGTGATGAATGATTTTTGCTATCGTTGGATTTGGTTTGCTAGTATTTTGTTGAGGATTTTTGCATCTGTGTTCATCAGAGAAAAAAGCCTATAGTTCTCTTTTTTGGTGGTGTCTTTATCTGGTTTTGGTATCAGGGTAATACCAGGCCTCATAGAATGAATTTGGATGTTTTCCTTCCTTTTTTACTTTTTGGAATAGTTTGAGAAGAATGGGTATTAACTCTAATTTATGTGTTTGGTAGAATTTGCCTAGGAAGCCATCTGGTCCGGGACTTTTGTTTGTTGGGAGATTTTTGATTGCTGACTCAATTTATTTGCTGGTTCTCAGTCTGTTCAAGTTTTCTGTTTCTTCCTGTTTCAGTTTTGGTAGTTTATATGTTTCTAGGCATTTATCCATTTTTCTGAGCTGTCCAGTTTGGTGGCATAGAGTTTTTCATAGTATTCTCTCATAATTGTTTGTATTTCTGTGGTGTTGGTTGTTATTTCTCCTCTCTCATTTGTGATTTTATTTATTTGGGTCCTTTCTCTTTTCTTTTTGAGAAGTCTAGCCAGGAGTTTATCAATTTTATTAATTTTTGAAAGAATCAGCTCTTGGTTTCATTAGTCTGTTCTACTGGTTTTTTGTTTGTCTAGTTTCCATATCATTTATTTTTGCTCTAATCTTTATTATTTTCTTCCTTCTACTGGTTTTGGGTTTTGCTTGTTCTTTTTCTAGCTCCTTTAGGTATGAGGTTAGGTTGTGTATTTGAGATTTGTCTTGCTTCTCGAGGTAAGCCTGTCTTGGCTATAAACTTCCCTCTTAGGACTGCTTTTGCTGGGGCGCCTGGGTAGCATAGTCATTGAGCATCTGCCTTCAGCTCAGGGCGTGATCCCAGCATTCTGGGATCGAGCCCCACATCAGGTTCCTCCGCTGGGAGCCTGCTTCTTCCTCTCCCACTCCCCCTGCTGTGTTCCCTCTCTCGCTGGCTGTCTCTCTGTCAAATAATAAATAAAATCTTTAAAAAAAAAAAGAGGGCGCCTGGGTGGCACAGTGGTTAGGCGTCTGCCTTCGGCTCAGGGCGTGATCTCGGCGTTATGGGATCGAGCCCCACATCAGGCTCCTCCGCTATGAGCCTGCTTCTTCCTTTCCCACTCCCCCTGCTTGTGTTCCCTCTCTCACTGGCTGTCTCTATCTCTGTCAAATAATAACTAAAATCTTAAAAAAAAATAAAAAAAAGGACTGCTTTTGCTGCCTCCCAGAGGCTTTGGGTGCCCCAGTGGTAACACTTCATAAGACTATAGTATAATAGCTGTATTAGGTCACCAGGGCTGCCATAAGAAAATGCCACAGACTGAGTGGCTTACACAACAGAAATTTATTTCCTTACAATTCTCGAGGATAGAGGTCCAAGGTCAAGGGTCGGCAGGTTAATTTCATGAAGCCTGTCTTGTAGATGGCCATCTTCTTTCTGTGTCCTCAGTGGCCTTCCATCTTACACGTCCGTGTTCTAATCTCTTCTTAATAGGACATTATCAGATTAGGGCCCACTTGTAGGAACTCATTTTATGTTAATCACCTATTTAAAGACTCTGTCTTTAAATACACTCACATTCTGAGGTATTAGGAGTTTGAACTTCAACATACGACATTTCAGTGGACAGAAATCAGCCTATAATAAATATCATAACCAAGCTGTTGATGTTGAAACAATCCATGGGTCTAACTTAGATTTCCCCAGTTTTGTGTACTCATTTGTGTATGTGTGCACATGTGTGTATATGTGTGTGTGCATGTGTGTATATGTGTGTGCATGTTCATATGTGTGTGTGCATGTGTGTGCACGTGTGTATGTGTGCATGTGTCTATGCGTGTGTGTATGTGTGCCCGTGTGTGTGTGTATGTGTGCACATGTGCAAGTGTGTGCGCACATGTGTACATGTATGTGTGTGTGGTGTGTGCGCATGTGTGTGCATGCGTCTGTGTGTATGTGTGCATGCATGTGTGTGTGAGTGTGCATATGCCTGTGTATGTGTGCGTGTGTATGTGTGTCCATGTGTGTATATGTGCGCGGGTGCATGTGTGTGGATGTGTGTGTGCATGTGTGTATATGTGTGTGCATGTGTGGATGTTTGCATGTGCTTGTGCGCACGTGTATGTGTGTATGCATGTGTGTGCGTGTTTTTCTGTGTGCAAGTGCGTGTGTGTATATGTGTGTATGCGCATGTGTGTATGCACGCGTGTGTGTGCGTGTGTGTATATGTGTCCATGTATACGTGTTCATGTGTGTGTGCATGTGTGTATATGTGTGTGCGCATGTGTGTATGTGCATGTGTGTATGGGTTTGTGGGGGCAGTCTATGCGTAGGTCTGTGTGTATGTGTATATGTGCATATGTGTTCGTGTGTGTGTATAGGTCTGTGTGTATGTATGTGTAATATATATATATATATTGAGTTCTATACAGTTTCATCGCTGTGTGGGTTCATGCATTTACTACCACAGTCAAAATACTGAACAGTTCCGGGGCACCTGGGTGGCTCATTAGGTTAAAGCGTCTGCCTTCGGCTCAGGTCATGATCTCAGGGTCCTGGGATAGACCCCACATCAGGCTCCCTGCTCAGCAGGGAGTCCGCTTCTCTCTCTCTCTCCCTCTGTCCCTCCCCAGTGCTCATTCTCTCTCTCTCAAATAAATAAAATCTTTGAAAGAGAGAGAGAGATTCTAAGCAGTTCCAACTCCTTAAGGATCCTTCATGTAGCTCTTTTACAAACACACTCACATCCTTCCTGCCTACCCACCCCAGCGCCTGACCCGACATCCACTCATCTGTCCTTCATTTCTGAAACTGTCATTTCAAAATGTTATATTAAAAGAATCATACAGAGTGTACCCTTTGGGATTGACTTTTCTCACACATCATACTCGCCTGGAGGTTCATCTAAACATTGCCTGAACGGCAGTTGGCTTCTTTTTATCACTGAATATTGTTCTGTGTGATGATGTCCCACAGTTTAACACTCACCTTTTAAAAGACAGCTGGGCTGACTCCAGTTTGGGCCTGTCACAAATAAAGCCTGCTCCTAACATTCCTATGCAGGTTTTATTATTTTTTTTTAATGAACATAAATTTTCATTTCACTGGGATAAATGCCCAAGAGTGAAAAGACTGAGTTGTATGGTAGTTACCTGTTTAGTTTTGTAAGAGACTGCGTGCCTGTTACCCAGAGTGGCTGTAACAGTTTACATTCCCACCAGCGATCTATGCTGGCTCCAGTTTCCTCCCATACTTGCCAGCATTTGCTGCTGTCACTCTTACTTTAACCACTCTGTTCGGTGGTGTGTGCTAAGACAGAAGGGCTGGAGGGGCTGGGGGTGGTTAAGCTCCAGTTTTGTAATTTCTCTTGAGGGCAGGAGAGGAACAGAGTGCTCTGAGTGTCCTTCATAATGGCTTCAGTTGCCTTAACAAAGTGCAGTAGGCTGAGGGAAGTCACAGAAGTTTATTGTCTTGTAGTTCTGGAGGCCAGAGTCCAGGGCCTTGGTTCCTGGTGAGAGCCCTTTTCCTGACCTGCAGGCAGCTGCCTTCTCACTGTGTCCTCACCTGGCCCTTCCTCCATGGGGCCACACGCAGGGAGAGAGACGGTGCTCTCTACTTCTTAAAAGGTTGTAGCCTTGTCAGATCAAAACCCTACCCATCTAAGCTCATTTCACCTTAATTACCTCCTGAAAGCCTTCTCCCCAATCACAGTCACATTGGGGGTTGAGGGCTTCAACAGAGGAGCTTGAAGGGGACACAGTTCAGTCCATAGCGATTACTTCATCCCCACTTGCTAGAAACCTGAGGGGATTTTCTCTGATGTTAAGGGCAAGAACCGGGTACATCTCAGGAAAGTTGGGGGCTCCCCTGAGCCCATGACTTTTTAAATCTCAAGCCAGCCAGGTGCAGCCTCCAGCATTCATCCTTACAGTGCTCATTTCCTTTCCTGTTTCAGGCTCCAACCTCTGCTCCTGGTAAGCTGTGAACCCTTGGCCTGTCTCTACAGTTTTCAGGGCATTGCCCTGTGACCACAATTCTCTAAGATTTCAAAGAGGAGTTGTTGATCTCAGTTTACCTAGCCTTTTTCTTATTGGGGAGATGGAGTTCTTTACGCGTCAGACCAGAGACCAGAACTGATATTATGTTTTTAATTTGGGTTTCTGTATGTTCACTGTTAGGACATAGAA
The DNA here is from genome assembly GCF_002007445.2 of Ailuropoda melanoleuca. Classification (NCBI taxonomy): domain Eukaryota; kingdom Metazoa; phylum Chordata; class Mammalia; order Carnivora; family Ursidae; genus Ailuropoda; species Ailuropoda melanoleuca. Next base: position 43,393,538 of record NC_048223.1, read on the forward strand.
ATGTGATGGGTTTTCATCTGCTAGTCCCACCACCTTGCTGAGCTCACTCATTAGTTCTTGGGGCAGGGGAGGGGGGAGTTGCCACGTGTGGCTTCTCAAACCTGTGCCGTCCCTGGAGTCAGTCCCATGGCTCTTCTCTCCCAGTGCCGCGTCTGCCCACATGTGGCCACTGAGTGGTTCTGCCGTGGGGACTGCCTCAGACCCCTGGGGAGTGGGTGGCTTGTCTGGGCTCCCAGCTCTGGGTGTTCGTGTCCACAGTGAGTGTGTGGTAGCCTTGCTTAGGCCTTCTCCATCAGGAAGGTAATTCCTGGGTTGATTTAAGATGAAAAGTTCAGACTGGATTTGTGTGCAGACCAACTTCCTTGAAACAACCCATCTGGGGCTTTCTTGGGCCTCCTGTCCCCTTTTGGGCTTATTTCTAGGACACTGTAAATGGATTCTAGGTATCCATTTGTTTTTTTTCCCTCAGCTTTTTAGTATAAAAAGTATAAACACACAGAGAAGTTGACGTAATATACACTGGCCAGTCCCACACTACAACCTTAATCTGACAGTCATTAACCGTGCCGTAAGAACTTCAGTTATTTGTTTACACCGGTCTTCGTAGTTCTCTATACTGTGTGTATGTCTGTGTGTTTTCAAGCCATTCAAAAATAAGTGACAGATACAGTGAGACTCGGCTTCTAAATAGTTCACAGGCAACTTCTACCTAACCACAGTCCTACTGTAACAGCTGAGAAACCTAATCGTAGTTATCTAACACTCTCCAATATTCTGACCATATTTACATTTCTCTAATTATTCAAAATGTCTTCTACGGTAAATTTTTTGGAACTAGGATACAATTGAGGGTGATGCATTCAACTGTCAATGCTGTTCTGCTGGCAGAAACAGCTGCTTGCTTGCGCTCACAGAACCTGTGGGTCAGGGGTTTGTACGGGACAGATGGCCCACCTCTGCTCCACATCACTGGGCTGGGAAGACTGGAAAGCTCGGGTGACCCAGAGGCCGGGGCTGGAATCATGTGCGGGCTCCTCTCTGTGGGGCTCTGCTCCTGGAGGGAGTGTCACAGGGGGCACCAGGAGGACCACACAGCAGGCAGGCACAAGGTTTCTGACCTCAGAAATCACTCCATGTCACCCTCACCCAGACCCTGCAAGACACAGGAAGGGACACAGACTCCCCTGGGTCGGGAGTGTCCAGGTCACCCTGCAGAAGGGGATTTGGGGGGAAAGTGCCGTTGAGGCCGTCTTTGGAAAATATGGTCAGTCTGCCTCGATGTGTTTAGTCTTTTTAACCTGGAACACCCGATACACCCCCACAAGCTGTGTCTTTGAGGAGGACCTGGCACTTGTCTTGTAGGCCGTCCCACATTATGGATCTGACGGCATCCTTCAGTTCTTATACTTCCTTTAAATTGGACACTAGCTGTAAAGGCCCCATCAGGTTCACAGTAGCCTATGTGGCAGACATCCACTTGTTTTAAAATGTGACCAGGGGATAACTGCTAGCGTCCTGTTTTGTCTTCTGCAATAAAATCCAGATGAGTGCAAGTTAGAATCGAGGAGGTGACGGACACAGACACGGAGAGACAGAGGGTGCCCCGCGCTCCCGGTGGGACACTGCAGGGCACACGCCTGAGCCTTGTGTGCTCAGATGGGGAAACATGAGGAGCGTCTGGCAGGCCTCCAGTGAGGAACTGTTAAAAGGGAGAGGAGGGGAGGGCCTGTATCTGTCAACATTTTCAGTGTCACACTAGCCAAAGGCCACAGAAACATCCCAAATTCAAGGAGGCTAAAACAGCCTGCCAGCTGAAGGCGCTGCCTGAGGGAGGGAGGGGCATAACTGGGCCAGTTGACAGAACTGGGATGCAGGTGGTATGATTCATGTCCTGAAGCCAGACGTTCCTGACAGCCACATGAGAACACACTCACCTCCTTAGGAAACAGAGAGTGCAGGGCTGTGGCTCAGAAAACCACCTCGCACGTGTGCGTGTGTGTGTGTGTGTGTGTGTGTGTGTGTACACTTGTGTGCACGTACCTGCAGAGGGCACCTGCCACAACGCGCACGGGGGATGCTGCCAGCCGGTGAGCCTGGGTGAAGGGTGCATAGATGTTTTCTGTAATAGCCTTGCCCCTGTTGTAGAAGTTTGAAATTACTTCCAAACAAAGCCTGAATATTAAAGGTAAACAGAAGAAAATTTACTGAAGGAAGATTCCATTTCTGGCTGTTAATAAAATCCAGGCTGTCCTCAGAGAACAAGATGAATGTGTATCAATACTGAAAAACAGTTCTAATCTTCACAATGAAATGCGATAAACACAGATGTAATGGCCATGAGCTTGTGATGTGTTGAAAACATCTCTTTACCCTCAGTTCTGAGATTTTAAGGACAGGACGAGGTGACAGTGTCTTTACGAGAAGAGGAGGAGCAGTGTTCAGGAGAAAAATGTGTAGACTCAGTGAGCGTGAGTAATCCAACTGAAACAACTTCAGGGTTCCATCATCTGCTTCTCAAATCCTCAGAAACATGATAATAACATGGCTGTTAGTGTGGTCCCGGGGAGAGAGGTACGCGTGCGTTGCCGGTAGCGCTGGAAAGCGGTTCTAAGGACGCCGCGTTGCAGACACGGGGGCTGCTGGCTCTTGGCCTTGAGAACGGACTGCTGTGGGAAAAAAGCAAATAAGCAACAATGCAGTTTATATGAAGATATTCACAACAAATAGTTGAAAGTAACTGGCATTTCCATGGTGAGAGGTGGTGGGAGCAAGGTTCATGTTGCTGTTCCCGCTCGTGGCGCCTTCGCCTACCCACCCAGCGGGCGTCTGCTGCCCATCGCTGTCTGCTGGCCAGCGGACACTGAGAAGCAGCAGAACATGCAGTCGAATCACCGCCTGCACCCTGCTGAAAGCTTTGCTTCTGTGTTTAATCACAAAGGTCGGAGGAGACTTTGAGGAGCTTCCTCGACTTTAAGTTTAATTAGGTGTTTTCCTTCAGATTGTTTAAATTATAATTGGAAATAACCATGACAGAAATGAAAAAAATATGGAAGGTCTTCAGAGCAGTGGTTTGTATGTTCATGACGTAGCCACCTCTGATGGTCCAGACGTGTCTCGTTTCCTCCAGGGAGTGGAGCAGGCTTTCTTCTCCGTGGCACGGTGGCATCTGGGACCGGGTCAGTCCTGCACTGGGGGATGCTGAGCGCCTCCCCCACAAGATGCCCTTCGCCATCCCCTCCACACCTGTGATAACCGGCAGTGTCTCCAGGCATTGCCAGATGTTCCTCGGGGAACACAATCGTCCCTGGTCGGGAGCCACTGGAATGATCTGAATTGAGCTACTGGTTTAAAAAAAAAAAATAACTTTGTCATCTGTATTTTAACCCATTTTGCTCCAGAGCCAGAAATGCAAGGATGAAGTGTCCCAGCTGAATCACAAGGTCCTTCAGCTAGGAGAGGAGGCCTCTCTCCACCAGGCCCAGACGGAGAAGAACCGCTTCACCATTCAGCTGTTAACAAGGAGACTGGAGGAGGTGGGCCAGCAGGAGGAGCGGCAGGTGAGGGGTCTGAAACATCAGGAACAGCCTTAAAATGCCTGGAGGTAGACTCATCCCTCAGGTAAAGAGAGACTCGATGAGTACATGCCCTGGAAAATTTGTAGACTTCAGCAGCTTTGGCAAATCCTCGATATCTAGAAAAAGTAGCGGAAAGGAATTAAATCCTGATGCTAGGAGAGTGAGTGCGTAGACCTCTCAGGAGGACGTTGGGACAAAATATACATCAAGTGCCTCGAGTGTCGGTGTGCCGGACTATAATTCTGCTTCTGGGACTTTTATCTGATCATCGTGGAAAGACTTAGCTGGAAGTATTTTCATGCTGTGGTATATATAATAGCAAAAAAATTAGAATTCACTTGGATCTTGAGTAATACTGAGTGAGTAAATTATGGTGCAGCCATTAAAAGTCATGTTTCCAATAATATTTAATGTCGTGGGGAGATGCTCAAGACATGATGAAAGCGCAGCACCCGTACTAGTCTTACCGCTGGAAATGCGTATTTGGAGGAAGGGCTGAGATCACAGCACAGTGTCAGGTGTGGTCCTCAGGCTGCTGGGATGATGAGTGATTTAAATTTCGTAGTATTTGCTTTCTGTACATTTCTGAAGTTTCTACATTAAACATATCAATGCTGAGATATTTCTTACATTTGTGAAATTCATTTTTTAAAAACAGGGTGAGCACATCCAAAAACTTGAACTCAAACTCGAACACATGAATCAGGAACATCAGAGCCTGAGACTGTCACAGTCACAGCTGACAGAGAGCCTTGAAGAAAGTCAAGACCAGGTGGGTGTGCATGATGGCCAGTGGCTGGGTCTCAGCTGGAAAGAAAGTCAACATGGTTTAGCACTGACAGAGCCTTGCCAGGACTGGTCTGGCCCAGAGGGGTTGTTGGGCTGGCCTGAGGTTACATAGCTGTCTGGGCACTACGGTCCCAGGACTGCAGTCGAGCCTCCAGGGGTGGTTGAGCCATCTGTGGGCAGAGCTGTGCTTCGGTTTATGCACAGGGGAAGGAGGCCATTAAGCAGTGCTTTTGGGTGTGACATCTGCAAATCAGAAGAGCAAGGAGAGTGACAGGTGGCTTCTGAGGTGAGGGGGTGGCGTGAGATCCAAGGACACAGGGTGGAGTAGTCCCAGTGGTTAGCAAGCTTGGTGCCCCTGTCCAACACTCACACAGGCTTATGTGTGCACAGAAGCCCTGAAATTGCACACATGTGTGGGTGTCAAGGTCCTGCCTCCTGCCTTCTCTCCTGCTCCAGCATTTATCCAGTGCGCCAGGTTCTCAAGGTGCAGAGATAGGGAGGTGGAGAGATTGCAGTCTCAGACAAGTTAAAAGTGAGCAGGACGGGCCAAGCAAGGACCTTGGGGTGCCCTGACAGCGTGAGGTGCAGGGACACAAGAGAGGGGGAGCTGGTTCTTCCTAGGGGAGCAGCAGGGAGAATGTCAGGGGTGTGACTGCGGGAGGTGCCCTGAGGGCCCAGTGTGGACTTAGATGTGGGGTGCGCTTAGAGGGCTGGGGGCTGCAGGAAGGAAAGAGGGGCCATGGGAGAAGGTCCCAAGCGTGGTGTGGGAGGGGTCTCTACCCACTGGCCTGAGGCCCAGGACCATCCTCCCTTGAGCGTGGCACCTGCATACCTCCCTCACTGAGCCTCTTTACAGGCTACCCAACAGGCCCCTGGCCTTACAGCTGGACTTGCTGTGGGCACCTCCCCCACATACCCAGGGCCTCAGGACATGCTTTGGGGGGCTCACGTGGGCTCTCGGCCTTCCCACTGCAAACAAGCACTATTCTAGAGGTGCTTCTGAGCATTTGGGGGATCCCTTCTCTGTCTTTCTTTAAGCCTGAAGGGAACCTTGAGAAATTGCCTTGACCAGTTTCAGGCTAGGAGTCAGCCATTGTCACGGGCAGAAGATACCTTACTTAAGCAGTCCTTCTGTGACGTGAGCTGGTTTCCCCTTCTTTGGGGTTTAGAAGAAGACCCCCAAAACTACATGGATGAAAGTTCCCATGAGGGAAGTAAGAGGAGCCTACAGGGTACTTAAGGAACCTTTGGACGGGCTGCGGGAAGGGTGGGCGTGGAACCACGCAGGAGGGAGCCAGGGCCATCACTGGCACTCTTGTGAGTGGTTCTGAAGAGGAGGGTCCAGAGGTAGAGAGAGAAGCTTGGACAGGTTTAAGCAGGGAGCAACTTGGGGGGAGACCATTACAGGGCCTGGCAGAGGGACTCTGTGCAGCTCAGAGTGGGGTGTGGGAGCAGAATGCTGCACGCATCACACGCCCCTGGGAATCCCAGTCTTGGCTCGGTTCTGAATTGCAGCATGTCATGCCACCCCGAACTTGGCAGCTGGTAACACAGTTTACCATTCTCCTTCACGGTCTGTGGGCCTGCCGGCGCACCTGGTCTCGGGGGGGCCGTCGCAGTCCAGTGGGGTTGGGGTGGGTGTCATCTGAAGGCACAGCCGAATCACGTGTTTGAGAGCCCTTGGCTCTCAGGCTGGTACGTGGGGTTGGCTGGTGCCGGGGGGCGCGTGGGTGCTGTCAGCTGGAGCACCCGCACCTGGCCTCTCAGTGGCGTGGGGTTCTCTGAGTGCAGCAGCAGGGCCGCTCTGATAGGAGAGGCGACCCGGTGTCCTTAGAGGAGCAGACAGAGCTGCCAGGCTCCTTAAGACTGTAGCACGGCATTCCAGAACATTACTGCCCCCACATCTCTTGGTCCAGCTTGGATTCAGGAGGAGGGCACAGAGCCCACCTCTCCATGCGGGAGGACACAGTCCCCACCTCTCAGCACAGAGGGCAGAGCCCCCATCCCTCAAGGGGCAGGAAAAGCAGCTTATGAGCTCAGGTGGGCAGAGCCGATTGCTGAGGCGGCTCGCTGCCATGCCCCAGCTCCCGGAACGCGACGACCCTCATTTCCCGGCTGTGGGCGGCCCCAGTGCTCTCTGGAGACATCTTCCCCTTGCTATGTGATGGTGGAGGTGGGGTCTCCAGAGCTGGTCCGGGCTCCAGCTAAGTCTCCCTTCCACCAAGAGGGAGATGAGGGGGCTCAGGAGGCAATCGAGGTGGGGGGCAGGGGTGGAGGGTGTTACGGGCTGCTTGCCCTGCACAAAGAGCTGCAGGGTAAGGCCACAGACACAGAGACCTCGTGCTGGGCCAGACAGTGGTCTTCCCGCAGGAGCTTGTCCCAGGCACCAGGGTTCAGAGCAGAGGGATGGCTGTAGTGGATGGCGGCTAGGGGCATGGGGACAGAGTGCTTTAAGAACGAGCGGCATCAGGGTGTGGGGGAGTGCCGTCAGAGAGCAGGAGCACTTTTGGGATGGGCGGGTGCTCTGACGTGGTGTCACTAGGGCCTGGTCTGGGGCTTGGCTTCCAACTGGGGTGTCTGCAGGAGGACTGTCTGAAGCACGAAAGTCGGGCTACGTTTGTAGGGGTGTGTTTTCGAACTGGTTCTCCCCTCTCTGTACCTCTCTCTCAGGGTTCCCAGACCCAATTCCAGCATCGTATAGGGGGCTCCCCAGACACAACACACAATTATCAGACACCAGCAGGGTGTCTGAGAATTCAGTTCTGTTATGACATTGTCCGCCTTGAGACAGCATCAGACCCCCAGGTGAGGGGTTTAGTCCTACGAGACTGCCCTCCTCCCACCTCAGAGGCCAGCTCCGGGCCCAGGTTTTTTCCTGTGCTTCTCACCAGCCAGTTGTGGATTGGAGCCTTCAACCACCTCCTCCTGGGGTTGGACTGATCTGCTAGCGTGGCTGACAGAACTCAGGGAGACACTCAACACTTCCTAGTTAAAGCATATGATAAAGGAAACCAATCAGTAGCCAGAGGAAGAGATCCGTAGGGCAAGGTCTCAAACATCTGTCCTCGTGGAGCTTGAGCCTGCCGGCGGCACATGGAAGTGTTCTGGTTCACCCAGCATGGAAGGTTTCCAGAAAAGGGGCCAGGGGGCTGTCCTCTTGGGTCTTTCCAGAGGCTTCATTACACAGTTGTGATTGACCAAGTCATTGGCCACTGGCTGTTTCAACTTCCAGCTCTTCTTCCCTCCAGGGAGGTGGGGGTGGGACTAAAAATTCCAATCCTTAGTCCTTAATCCCAGTCCAAAAATCACCTTCGGTAATAACAAGACATCTTTTTCAACTCTGTGGCTCTGAAGCATTTTCAGGACCTGTGGATGAGGACCAGGTGCCTCTGAGAAATGTATTTTGTGCATCTGGTCTTATACATCATTTTATTGCACTCTCCCAAGAGAGTACGGTAGCCGTTCTGGAAACCGTGTGGGTGTTTCTCTGGGATGACCCCTGTCCTAGGAATAGTCACACATTCTAGTGACGACGTGGTCCCCCGAGACGGCCCCTCAAGATGCACAGGGACACAGTGACCTGAGGCCTGTGGCCTCGTTCTCGCCCTACAGGAGCTACAGCTGGCCCCCTCCCCATCTCTCTGACCCCCCCTCAGACTTGCCCTAACTGTGACCCTTGACGGAGATACTTCCCTGTCCCATCTGTAGGGCCTCAGAGATGTGTGAGGGCTGACATGGCCAGTTATGGTGCCAAGGAAATTCTGAGTATTCTAGGTGAAGCCTCCAGAATCAAAGTGATTTAAATGATGTTTAATACAAGGATTGGCCACTTTATGCACAGTTCAGTAATAATGCACAACTTCAGTGAAATCTTGCCGTCCTCTGTGGTTGGGGAGCTGGGTGCTGGGGTGGCTTTGCACTTGTTGGCAGTGTCCCTTCGACGTTCATCATGTGCTCCGTTGCCCTCTGTGGCCATGGCCTCAGCTGTCAGGGCTGCGAGCTCTCTGCTTACAGGAAAATCACCGTGCATGGCCTGCGTGGGTTGCAGTAGTTACGTGGGCTCTCTGAAGTCTGCTGAAGGGTAAACCAGACAGAATACAGCCTGATTCTCCCCTGGGTGCAGAGCAAAGGTCAGCAGCACCACTTTGAGGACAAAGACCTGTGTGACTGTCTCTGTGCAGAAACTCTGGCCAAACCGGAGTGTGGCTGTCAGAATTCAGACGAATCGGTTCTTGATGAACCCTGCCTTTAGCTGCAGATTCGGGGACCAGAGGAGGGAGGATGCTTCGTGTGCCCTTGCGGTTGTAGGCTCTCTGCAAGCATGGAGCCTCGTGTGTCTGGTAGTGACCCCGTAGCTGTTGTGTCATGGCCTTCTCCCCGGGGCAGCTGCACAGAGCCAGGCTGGGGCTGAGGCTGGCACGGTCCCAGCACTTGGAGGACGTTCATGAGCTGCAGGAGCGGATGCAGTGGCTGGTGCCCGGGGACCGTGTGACCGAGCTGCAGCAGCTGCTGGAAGAGGAACGGCAGGCAGCTCAGCGGCTCCGCGAGGAGTGCCTTCTCCAGGAGGAAAAAGGGAGGCGGCTGGAAACACAGTGGGTGAGTGGGGACAGGGCCCCGAGGCCCTGCTGATGGTGATGGCGGTGGGGAGGTTGGATCACTGGTCACTCGGCCAAACACGGCCATCCCACCTCCTAGAGGTCTGGTTGCACCGCAGCCACAGAACCCCGATTTTCACTCTGAACAGTGTGGGACTCTGTCGTCCACCAGAGATGGATCAGGGAGGGGCGGCACCCACCCATTCAGGGACTGATAAGCCGGCTGACACGAAGGGTCTCTCTAGCATGGGGGCTGCACGTGTCTGTGGTAGGCCGCAGGACCACACACTCAGGCTGCGCGCAGGGCCAGAAATGTGATGATGCGGAGGCCATGAGTGCAGCTGGGGGCGACAGTCCCAGCCGTGGAGCCCTGTGGGAGTTCTCCTGATTTCAAAGGAAAGCCAGAAACTGGATTTTTACACAAACACATCCAGTTTCCAAATGATGCATCTGATTTAAAAAGAATCTTAAAATGTTTTGCGGGATGAAAAAAAACCTATCCACAGGCACACAAGGACTACAGAAGTTATTTATTGGGTGCACACAGATCTAGGTATCAGAGAAACAGAAATGAACACACACGGCAAAAGCCTGTGCCCTCCTGGAGCCTGCATTCTAGTGGGGGGAGGGTAAATGAAACATGAGTCATGAAGATAGCATGTCAGATGGTGGTGAGTTGATGAGTGCTATGGAGCGGGATGCTTTGCAGTCTTAAATAGGGGGCCGGAGGAGGTCTCCCCAATGTGTTACTTGAGCCAAGACCTGAAGGAGTTGAGAGAGCAAGCCTTCCACTTACCTGGGGAGAGTCCTTGAAGAGGTAGCAGGAGCAACATGTGCCAAGGCCCTGAGGTGGGTATTAGTTGGCATGTTTAAGGAGGGTGAGAGGGAGGCAGGAGGAGGGTGGGGGAATGGGAGGCCAGTGAGGAGTGGCAGACACCTGGGGACCCTGGCTGTGCACCAGACACTGCACTAGTTATCTACAGACCTAGAAAGAGAGCTTCTGCTTCAGAGGGGAGCAGGACACTGTTGCTGCAGAGGTTGGGATCCAGGCTCCACCACCTCCCAGCCGAGTGAGCTTGTCCAGCTACCTAACCTGTCTTTGCTTCAGTTTCCTTGTCTGTAAACGTTGGATGCCAGTGGTCCCCACCTCAGAGCATTAGTGCGAGGCAACCTCGAGTCGGCACACCTGACGTGCTCAAATAATCTGGCCTGTGCACCCTGTGTTAGTGTTTAAAGGACTGAGAAAACAACCTCCTGAAATGTCACAGGGCAGTTCATGAGGAAACACTGAGTGGGACGGTGTGGAGGTAGGAGCCCGAGGTCAGGGGGTGGGGGCTCCATGAGGAAGAAATTGGAGCAAGACTCGAAAGGTGAGTAAGATTCTATGTGTGTGAAGCGTAAATTCTATCGAAGAGTGATCTTTCGGCCTTGTGCAAAAATGGTAAGCAGGAGATAAGTTTGGACATGATAGAACGTTGACAAAATAAAGAAATTTAATCAAAAGTCCTTTAGAAATACTCAGTAACACGTTTGGGGAAACACGGTTTGGAGTCATTTATGATTAAATTCTTAGGAAGGCAGTCCATTAATTCTCCCTGAACTGCCAAGAGTGATGTCAGCTCTTGGCTTGGGGCAGAACACTCTTTGTCTATTTCTCTGTGCGGATGAAAGGTTATCTCCAGTCACTCCCAGATTTGTAGATTTTAGCTAATTTCCATTTTGAAGTAAGCCCGAGATTCTTTTTGAAATGTAAACTACTGGTCCGTGACCTTTTGTGGCAGGAAGAACATGAAAAAGAGCTTAAAGACATGGAAGAGCAGGTAGAAGAGGTGGGAATGGTTCTGAAGAACGTGGAAATGCTCCTACAAGAGAAAGTGGCTGAGCTAAAACAGCAGGTCAGTGATGGGCATCTGCCATTGCCACACGCACTTTCTCAACTGTTTCCTTCTGTGGGGATTCCAGTAGCTATTCCAGGGTGAGACCGTCCTCACAGAATACGGAGAGAGCCCCATGTTCGTTTGAAACCAGTGAACCTGGGGCTCCATCTAAACTTTGAGAATCTGAATATACAGATTTTTTCCGGAAGATGAACAGTTAAAAGCAATCAGTAGAAAAACTGATTTTGTTAAATATATACCCTAAGTCGTACATTGTGTGTATTGTGTTTTGGGAATTGTTTTTAGGTACATTTGAGAGGTGTTCACATAATCTCAGGAAGGACATTCATTCGTTCGTTTGTTCAGTCATTGGGCAGATATTTACTGAGCACCTGTCACGTATCCCAGCATTCATTGTTCTGGGAAGACCCTGAGATGGGCCCTCATGGGCCTTACACTCTGGGGTGGAGACAGACAATAACAAGAGAAATGACCTCAGGTTGTGAGAAATGCTCATTCTGAAGAAGAGATGGTGGTGGATGGGAAGTGGTGGGGATGGTTGGGGACCATTCTCTTCAGACATGGTGGGAGCAGACACCAATGACAGCCATGGAAGTTCTGGCTGTGCCCCCAGGCTGAGGCCAGGTTGGCTTTTTAGAAAGGATAAGCGCTCATTGGGCGGGACTCTACTGTGCAGTGTAGGGCTGAATGTGTGTAGCACCTCCAGTCAATGGGACAGCCATAAAAAGGAACCCACATGTCTCCATGGGTGCAGTGCAGGCAAATGTCCTCAGATGGGACCAAGAGTAGCATGTCAGCAGGCCACCAGGGAGATTGTTGTAGCTCAGGGGTAGGCAGGACTCACTCAAGGTCCGGAGTTTGCTTTTGTTTCAGTTGCAGTTGGAAGCCATCAGAAGATTTTAAGCAAGAGCATGATATGATCTATATATTTTTAAATAAATCACTCTGGGGGAGAATGGAAAAATTGGGGCTGCTATAGGGAGCAAGGCCAAAAAAAAAGGGCAGAGCTGTTGTGCTCGATGAAAGCTTACAGTCTAATTCGGCCAGCAAGGTCCAGTGGTAAGAACTGGCAGCCAAGCAGCCAGCACAGAGGGTGCTGGGAGGGGAGGCAAGGCTAGAAACAGGCAGGAGACACAGAAAACGGGCTTAACCAACACCAACTACTCTTAGCAGAGTTCTGTTCAGAGCTGGAAGAAATTGTGAGAATCTGTAGAAATATTTTTATTACAGAAATCAAATAAGTTTAGAGGGCTCCTGAAATAAGCCCAAAGGGATGAGACATTTGCGCCACCTCTTGTTCCCTGGGAGGTAGAAGGTCCCAGGAGGAGTTACACCCCCCTCCTTGACCATCCTCCTGTAGCTTCCTCCCTGCCATCCACAGACCCCCTCGCTGTGTCCCTGGCCAAGTGTCACCAACTCTCAGTGACCCCCACTGCTCACCTTACAGTCATTCCCTTGCAGGCACCCTGTTTGCTTCCTCTTGTCTGGCAAATCCCCAGACGTGGTGAAATCCTGTGGCTCCTGCACCCTTGCCCCTGTGAGGTCCCGTCCGCAGCCCTACACCTACCTTACCCCTCCCCAGAACTAGCTTGGGCTCTGGCCAAGTGAACCAGCCACCAGTGTCTGTGTGTGTGCTGCCATTCACGGTTCCTCCCTTCTCAGGGGCCCTCACTGCCCCTGAACCCAAAGCTTAGGGAGTACTGGCCCTGCCTCTGCTCCTGTTTACAGAAATACCTGCAAAGGACTGCCTGCACACTCTCACCTGCCCTCCCTTGTGTTCCCCTATGCCACTGGCTCAGGTCCAAAATCTGGGGGTGGTGATGGATACCCCCACTGTGTTCCCAGGGAGCCTGTCAGCTTAGCTCAGCCTTTTCTCGCCCCACCAGCCACCACTCCCAGCTTCATCCTCTGAGCCCTGCAGCATCCTTGTTTCCTCCTGTGCTCTGTTCTCGGTGCAGGAGTGGCAGCAGTGCTTTCCCAGTGTGACTGAGGTGCTGGCTGCTCTACCCTCCAGGCCTCCCACAGCCCTCGGAGTACAAGGCAGGGTTCCTATAGGGGCCTCCAGGCCTCTGCAGGACATAGTCCCCTGCCCTCAGTGCCTGCACAGTCAGTGTGGCAGCTCTCACTTCCTCTCAGTGGGCCTTCCGCCACCGTGCCCCTGTCATAGGCCTTTGGCTACTCCTACCACCCCCAGCTTGCCCGGCCTCTAGGCCTTTGCACCTCCCCCTCCCTTTGCCTGGAATGTTCATGCCCGGACAATCTCAGCATTCTGTCCCCTGCGTTATTCAGATTTCTGTTCATGTGTCAACAGAGAAGCCTTCGCTGTTCACCCCAACAAAAGTAGGGACTCCCTCCTTAGCTGTCTGTCCCCTCCCAGTGAAACCAGTAACTGGAGACTTAATAGGACTACTAAGTACACCTTAGCTGTCTGTCCCCTCCCAGTGAAACCAGTAACTGGAGACTTAATAGGACTACTAAGTACACCTGGAGACTTAATAGGACTACTAAGTACACCTTAATAGGACTACTAAGTACACCTGTAACTTTTCACCCAGACCCTTTTTGTTTGCCTGTAAACATCTCTGACTCTTCTTGGGGCAGACAGATTTGAGTCGTGCCCGCCCGTCTCCTCCTTCTCATTTGGCTCTTTCTCCTTTCCTTGCCGTGCACGCCATGCTCGGTGATTGTCTTTGCGGCATATTGGGCGGGCAGACTTGGGTTTGGTTTTGCACGGTTTTTTCTTAGCACTTGTCATGCCTCCACCCCACATATTTGTTTCTGGTCTGTGTGCTTCCATCAGAATATGTACTCCTGTGAGCAGGGCCGTTGCGAGGCACTGGCCCTACCTGTTGAATGAATGAATGCAGTTTTGACTTTCAAAGCCCAAGGCCAGGTACCCTGTGCCTTTGTGAGTGGCCTTGTGTCCCCATTGCGGTGGCTGTGGTGTATGGTGACCAGCCCACGCACCCAGGGCTTCGAGAGTGGACACAGTGCCAGGGTATGTGCTGGGTAACATGGTGGGTCTGCAGAGCAGATGGAGATGAACCAGAATGACATGTGTTACATTATGCTGGATCGTCCTTTTTGAAGTTGGTGATTGTGGTCTTTTTATATCTTCCATTTCATGGTAAAGTCTACTCTTACAAAGCTGACTTCAATTTTCTCTGCCTTATAATTCATCAGATTCTCAATTTCCTCTTTCACTCCAGGGTAACAAAAATTGTCATTCCACCCAGTGTTTGTCTCAGATGCCTAAGAGCCCTGAATCTGTGGTCTGAACATGCGGAAGGGTGGGAGGGCTAAGCTGTGATACACCGTTTCTGCATGAGATTCACAGGAAAGTATGGTTCTCTCTCCTCTCTAGTTTGAAAAGAACACAAAGTCCGATTTGCTGCTCAAGGAGCTCTATGTGGAAAATGCTCACCTGACGAAGGCACTTCAGGTCACGGAAGAGAAGCTCCAAGGTGCTGAGAAGAAAAACCGCATCTTGGAAGAAAAAGTTAGAGCTCTCAACAGACTCATCACTAAGATCGCTTCAGCTTCCCTCTCGGTGTGAAGGCTGCTTGTTTTCCTGGAATGCATTTTGAAAGAACATCTTTTAAAATTAAGCCACCGTGGTGCCATAATTTTCTAGGGTTCGTTGGCCATGCACCAGGCATAGAGGTTTCTGATTCTTTGTTCACCTCACACATGTTTAAAAGTGTCCGTTATGCCAGATGCTCAGAAAATAGACGTGCTGGAAAAGATGACATTTTTATTAGTGGTCCTGGGTAATTTCTTTAGGTAAAATTCCCAGTTTTGCTACCAATGGGTGAAACAGATTATGGAGGCTTTCGGCGAAGAAAGACTAAAAGGAAATGGTGAAATCAATTTCGATGTTGTACTTTTGACACTGGCTGCAGAGAGTAAAATGAAAAATAAGTGCTCTGGACAGTTTCACCCTTTCACTGTTACTGCTTTGGGTTTAGATTATTCGCATTCTCAATCTGGGTCTCTACAGAGTTTCTAGAAAGACTACTCGCTGTGGCTGTCAGCCCTGCTCCACCACAGGAAGATGTTGGGGGAGTGCTTACTGTAGGTCTGCGGACTCAGGGATGATAGTATCTATTCTGAATGCAATCTTTTCCTCAATGAAATGTCATCACACTGGAAATTGTATTATATGTAAAGAAAAAAAAACACTATAGTTTTATATCCAAAATTTATATAAGTTATGGTCATTTGGTTTATGTGAATAAACTACTATGAAGAGTCACTGTATTTACAAAAACTCTTTCCTATTAAAATTGTTTTAACTTCTAGGTATAACTTTTTTTAAGATTTTATTTATTTATTTGACAGAGAGAGTGAGAGCACAAACAGGGGGAGTAGCAGAGGGAGAGGGAGAAGCAGGCTCCCCACTGAACAGGGAGCCCGACTCGGGGCTCAATCCCAGAACTGCGGGACCATGAACTGAGCTGAAGGCCGACACTCAACCAACTGAGCCACCCAGGTGCCACTAAGTTTAACTTTTTTTAATTAAATATTTCAAACAAATAGAAAAATGGTTTTATAAGAAACCTGTGCCTGTCAATTAGACGTATTAAAATCCTTCTGTTAGGGTACAGATAGAGGTGTAGACCCTTTCTGTTGCTCTCAGCCTTCTTCCCCTTCTTGGAGGCAGCCCTACCCTGAAGCTGCTGCACTCCATCCCCTTCTGTCTGTACATTTACTCTACGTGCTTGCATAAGAACCTTAAAGCACTATGGGAAGACACAAAAGACTGGGATAGGGCACCTGGCTGGCTCAGTAAGGCATACAACTCTTGATCTAGAGTTTGTGAGTTTAAGCCCCACGTTAGGCATGGAGCCTACCAAAAAAAAGACTGGAATAGATGGAAAGATCAGTTCTTGAATGGGAAGGTTCAGCAACATAAAGTTGGCTCTTCTCAGTTAACTGATTAATGTAATATAGCCCCAATACAAGTGGGTGTTCCCTGCCCCGAGTGACTCCTTGTCCCAGAGTTGCACAGTTCTAAAGTTTACATGTAGAGCTAGATAAGCGAATAATAGGGAAAACTGAAAAAAGAGCAATAAATGGGAACTAGTTCTACTAGTTATTAAAATGGTCTCAGTAAAGTTTAGGTTACACGCTTGTATACGTTTGTCAAAACTCATCAAAAGGCACTCATCAAATTCTCAACAATATTTTAGCAAATGAAATCCAACTTCTTTGTTCACTGTGGGCTTCTGGCTGGGACCAGAGTAACGAGGAGATTGGATCTAGTAGTCCTGAACAACACTATCCAACAACTGACATTTATAGAACCCAACAACAGGTGAAGTGCACCAGAACATTTACCAAGACAGACCATATTCTGGGCCTTGAAAAAAAGTCATTAAAAAATTGAAAGGATTTAAGTCATACAAAGTGTATTCTCTGACCACAAAGGAATTAAATTAGGAATCAAGACCAGAATGATTATTTGGGAAATCACCAAATATTTGAAAACAATAATACCCATGCACTCAATAAGAAATCAAAGGAGAATTTAGAAAATATTTTGAATTGAATGAAAAATAAATACAATATGCCAAATTTGTGGGGGTGGAGCTAAAGCATCACTTTGGGGAAGATTCATAGCACTAAAATTCCTGTATTAGAAAAATGATCTGAAATCAATGACCTGAGTTTCCACCATTAATAACTAGAAAAAGAGCAAATGAAACCCAAAGTAAGCAGAAGAAAGGAAAAAATGAAGATCATAGTAGAAGTCAAGGAATAGAAGAACAGGAGACCTCATGCTAGGAGCTAAGCCTAGCCCTGGGGTCTGTTTTTGTAAATAGTTTGGCACAGCCACACCCATTCACTTCTCTACTGTCTATGCCTGCTTTTGTGCTCAGCATCAGAAACTGTGTGGCCCACAAAGTCTAAAACACAGGAAAAGTTTGTTGACTCCTGCAACAGAAAACAGGGCCAAAAAAAAAAAAGGCCAATGAAACCAAAGGTTGGTTCCTTGATAACACTGATAAAGTTGATAAACCTCTAGCCAGAATGATCAGGATAAAGGAGAAAAAAAATGTATGAATATAAGGAATCAGAGAGGTGACATCACTGAAGAATCTACAAAAAGCATAAGGCAGTATTATGAACAACATTATGCCAGTAACTTCAACAACACAGACAAAATGCAGAGGAAAAAAATACCAAAACTCATCCTGGAAGAATAAATAGCTTTATTATCTATAGAAGAAACTGAACCCTCCCACAAAGAAACTCCAGGCCCAGATGTTTTAAACATGAATTCTACTGAAGATTTAAGAAAGAACTAATACGAAGTCTATACAAACTATTCCAAAAAATTAAAGAGCTAGTATTTCCCAAACTCATTCTATGACAGGGTTATGTGGTCTTTCGACATGTCCCTTATGAACACAGATGTAAAAATTCTCAACAAATTTTAGCAAATCAAATCCAAAAAAAAAGTATTAGTGCATCATGACCAACTGGGGTTTACCTAGGAATGCACAGTTGGTTTAATATTGGAAAATCAATCAGCCACTGAAATTCATCATATTAACAAATTAAAAGACAAAAAAATATATGATAATCTCAATAGATGCATAAAGGGGATATGACAAAATCCAACATCTGTGGAGTAGAAAGAGGTTTCCGGTGGGGAGAAAAAATGGCAGAGGAGTAGGGGTCCCCTTTTTCAGCTGGTCCCCTGAATCGAGCTGGATACATACCTACCACACCATACTGAACACCCACAAAATCAGCCTGAGATGCAGGAAGATACATCTGGATCTCTACAAATGAACATCTCCAGTGCTGAGTATTGAGGTATGAAGCAGGGAGCCATGAATCCATGCACAGATATGGGAAGATAAACGGAAGGGGGAGGAAGCCACCGCGCTCGGGCGCCGGGAAGCAATAGCCACCTGCACTGGGGAGCTGACCGGACCCGTGGACCGGCACTGGCGAGAAAGCAGACTGAGACCATGAGCCAGAGAACCCGTGCGTGACCAGACTGAAACTGGGAGCTCGGAAGCCTGCGCGCAACCAGACTGAAAACCGGAGCTCCGGAGCACACACTCGAACTAGACTGAAACAGGGAGTTCAGGAACGCACGTGGGAACCAGGGGCGACTGCTGCTGGTACAAGCACAAAGGACAGAGACATGCCGGCCCTGGAACCGGCTGTGGGGCGCACAACCAAGGATGCAGTAGGGTTTTTAGCAGCAACGACAGAAGCGGAGTTAAAGTGGCCAAGAGAGCTCCGTGGAGAGAGGACTGTGATCTCTGTTCTGAGACAGAGGCTAGGATACGGCCACTGCTGCTCTGACTCTCAGAAGAATCACAGAAAACCGCCAGGGAAAGCCGCCAGAGAACAAAAGCCTGGAAATACCGGATCACAGTGTGCCCATCCCCATCCCCCCTCGCAGGGGACGGGGCAACTCTACCCAAANGGGCAACTCTACCCAAACAGGGTTGCCTGAATATCACCACGGCAGGCCCTCCCCCAGAGGGCAGGCTGAAAAATCAAGAAGCCCACCTCCCTAAGATCCCTATAAGACAAATGCACACTGCTTGGGTAATGGTCGATAATTTGGGCTCTGGGGATCCCCACAACCTCTCCTCATCAGAATGACGAGGAGAAGAAATCCCACACAACAAAGAAAAGATAATGAGTCTGTGGCCTCTGCCGCAGAACTGATGGATATGGATATAACCAAACCGTCAGAAATAAGAGTTCAGAGTAACAATGGTCAAGATGATGTGTAGACTTGAAAAAAATATTAGCGAAAATGTTAAGGAGAATATAGAATCTCTAAGGGCGGAAATGAGAGCGAATCTGCCAGAAATTAAAAATGCTATGAACCAAATGCAGTCTAAACTAGACGCTCTGATGGCCAGGGTAAACGAGGCAGAAGAATGAATTAGTGAATTGGAGGATGGGATGGTAGAAGAGAAAGTTGAAAAAGAAACATGGCTCAAAAAAATCCAATCTCAAGAATGCAGATTACAGGAGATTACTGAAACGGTCCAAAGTCAGAATCATCGGCATACCCAAGGGGGTGGAGAAAGAGAGAGGTTTAGAAGAGATATTCGAACAAATTGTAGCTGAGAACTTCCCTAATCTGGCAAAGGAAACAAGCATTCGTGTCCAAGAGGCAGAGAGGACCCCTCCCAAGGTCAACGAGATCAGACCTACACCACTCTCACATCATAGTGCAATTCACAAATCTTGGATCCAAGGATACAGTCTTGAAAGCGGCCAGGGGGAAGAAAATCCTTCCGTACAGAGGGAAAAATATCAGAATTACGTCAGGCCTGTCTACAGAGACCTGGCAGGCCAGGAGGGGTTGGCAAGGCATTTTCAAAGCTCTATCTGAGAAGAACATGCAGACAAGGATCCTTTATCCAGCAAGGCTGTCTCTCAGAATTGATGGAGAGAAACAGACCTTCCAAGACCGGCAGAAACTGAACGAATATGTGACCACCAAACGAGCCCTACGTGAGATATTAAGGGGGGTTCTATAAAGTAAAAAGGCCCCAAGAGTGATACGGGATGGAAATTTACAATCTATAGAAACAAAGACTTCACAGGCAACATGACATCTTTAAAATCTTATCTCTAAGAATCACTCTCAATGTGAATGGCCTAAATGCTCCCATAAAATGCCACAGGGTTGCAGATTGGATAAAAAGACATGACCCATCCATGTGCTGTCTACAAGAGACTCATTTGAACCCAAAGATACATCCAGACTGAACGTGAAGGGATGGAAAACCATTTTCATGCCAATGGACCTCAAAAGAAAGCTGCAGTAGCAATTCTCATATCAGACAGATTGGATTTTAAACTAAAGATGGTAGTAAGAGATACAGAAGGACACTATATTATTCTTAAAGGATGTATCCAACAAGTGGATATGACAATTATAAATATCTACGCCCCCAACAGGGGAGCAGGTAGATACACAAGCCAACTCTTAACCAGAATAAAGAGACATATAGATAATAATACGTTAATGGTAGGGGACCTCAACACTCCGCTCTCAGCAATAGACAGATCGCCTAAGCAGAAAGTCAACAAAGAAACAAGAGCTTTGAATGACACACTGGACCAGATAGACCTCATAGATATATACAGAACACTACACCCCAGAACAACAGAATACTCATTCTTTTCGAATGCACAGGGAACTTTCTCCAGAATAGACCACATACTGGGTCACAAAACAGGTCTCAACCGATACCAAAAGACTGAGATTATTCCCTGCATATTCTCAGACCACAATGCTTTGAAACTCGAACTCAATCACAAGGAAAAATTTGGAAGAAACTCAAACACTTGGCAACTAAGAACCATCCTGCTCAAGAATGATTGGGTAAACCAGGGAATTAAGAAGGAGATGAAGCAATTTTTGGAGACCAACGAAAATGAAAACACAATGGTCCAAAACCTATGGGACACTGCAATGGCGGTCCTAAGGGGAAAATACATAGCCATCCAAGCCTCACTCAAAAGAAAGAATAGAAAAATCTAAAATGCAGTTTTTATATTCTCACCTCAAGAAGCTGGAGCTGGAACAGAAAAAGAGGCCTAGGGGTGCCTGGGTGGCACAGCGGTTAAGCGTCTGCCTTTGGCTCAGGGCGTGATCCCGGCGTTATGGGATCGAGCCCCACATCGGGCTCTTCCGCTATGAGCCTGCTTCTTCCTCTCCCACTCCCCCTGCTTGTGTTCTCTCTCTCGCTGGCTGTCTCTATGTCTGTCGAATGAATAAATAAA